>NC_138434.1:4279860-4681468 GCF_016097725.1 Ips typographus | reverse complement strand
AAAAATTTTACTATTTAAAATCGTGCTTAAGGGGTGATGCAGCTCGGGTTATTCATTCAATAGAAGTAAATGATATAAATTATTAAATAGCATCTTAAAGAGCCAGTTGAAAGTTGGGATACGCTATTATTATACATGTTCAGCAATAAATTAGACTTAAATTCAAAACGAGAATGGGAGGGCTTGTGTATAAAAAAAGAAAAAGTAAGTTGTGATGAATTTCTAATATTTTTAGCTGAACGATGTCAAATTTTGGAAAATCTAGAAGCACATAATGTAGTCAAATTAAACAAGTTAATCAAAATGTTAATAATCAAATACATCAAGGTTCGGGTGATTTTTCTAGAATGAAAAGCCAAAAAAGTAGTCATGGTCTAGTTGTCTCTCATTCTGAAGAAGATAATAGCATTCCTAGCCCCCAGTATAGTAATTGCTTAATCTGCAAGGAATCAAAACATTACATTTATCAATGTCCAAGGTTTTTGGCTTTATCTGAAACTCAAAGGTTAAATGAAATAAAAAAATTGCATTTATGTTTGAACTGTTTTAGAACTAATCACCTGAGCACTCGATGTGCTCTGAAAGGTTGTCGAAAATGTGGCAAACCGCATAATACATTGTTGCATATCAACTTCAATCAGCCGAGACCTGAAAACTTCTTTTCTGCAACTGAAACTAGTAATGAAAGTTCTGCTGGTACTGTTGTTACGCACACAAGTTCAAATAGTGAAGGTGAAGTGTTGTTATCAACGGCAATTGTTTTAGTTGTTGATAGTGAAGGTAATGAGCATAAGGCTCGGGCCCTTTTAGATAGTCGTTCACAATCCAATTTTGTTTGTAATCAATTTGTATCAAAAATGAAAGTAAAGTGCAGTGACGTAAAGCTGTCTGTAGTGGGTATAAATGCCTCGGTTACCCAGTCCAGTAAAAAAGTGAATTTAGATATTAAGTCGTGTTTTAGTGAGTTCTTGGTGAATTTAGATTTTTATGTGTTAGATAAAATTACTAATAACTTACCTAAATTCCCAATAAATAAAGAAATGTTAAAGTTGCCATCTAACATTAATTTAGCCGATTCTGACTTCCATGCCCCGCCAAAAATTGATATTCTGTTAGGTGGATGTATTTTTTATGAACTTTTGTTGCATGGCCAAATCAGAACGGCCAAAAATATGCCTCTGCTACAAAAAACGCGTTTGGGATGGATTATTACTGGAAGCCTTTACCAAGAATAAAATGGCAAAAATAGTTCCCAGTCTTATTCAAATCAAAGTATTTGCAATTTAAGCAGAATTGATAATATCAATCAACAGATTGAGCAATTCTGGAAAATCGAAGAATTAGAAATCAAACCATTATTCAAAAAAGAGGAGAGAGATTGTGAAGAACTTATACACAAACTACGACGCATCATGAAGATGGAAAATTTATTGTCAGATTGCCTACAAAAGAAGGAATTGAGAATATTGGAAATTCAAGGCAAATTGCGGAAAATAGATTTTTCAAATTAGAACGGAAGTTACGGGCAAATGAAAATTTAAGAATTGAATATACCAGATTTATGAAGGAATATGAAGATTTAGGACATATGACCAAAATATTGATTTCTGAAATTGAAAATTCAAATTTAACCTACTACATGCCTCATCATGGAGTTATAAAAGAGGACAGTACCACTACTAAATTACGAGTGGTATTCGACGCTAGTGCGAAAACCGATAGAGGAATAAGTTTGAACGAGAAATTGAAGTCTGGACCTACCATACAAGATGACCTATTTTCTATACTATTGAGGTGGCGTCAACATGAAATAGTTCTAGGTGCTGATGCGGAGAAAATGTACCGTCAAGTCTGGATTAGTGAAGATCAAAGGGATCTGCAAAGAATAATGTGGAGACCTAGTTCGGATACACCAATCAATCATTATCGCCTAAACACCGTAACCTATGGAACAACTTCGGCGTCATTCCTTGCTATTCGAAGCCTTCAAAGAGCTGCAGAGGAACAAGAAGACTTGTATCCAGTTGCATGTGCTGAGATAAAGAAAAACTTTTATGTTGATGATTTACTTACAGGTGGAGCTACACCAGCCGAAGTATTAAAATTAAAAAATGAAATTACAACCGTATTGAGCAAATCAGGTTTTAATTTAAGAAAGTGGGTCTCAAATAGCCAGGAAGTAATGAGGTGTTTAGAGACAGATAGTCAAATAACTCAATATCTAGTGGACAAGGAGGTGACAAAAACCTTGGGACTGATGTGGAATATTCAAGAAGACACACTGCAATATGTGATCCAACTAGACAGAAATAGGATGTCAACTAAGAGGAATATATTGTCAACTATATCAAAAATCTTTGACCCTCTTGGGTTAGTGAGTCCCATAGTTGTGAGGGCAAAAATGTTAATGCAAAAGCTATGGATTGAGCGAATTAATTGGGACGAAAAAGCATCTCCAGAATTACACAACCTTTGGCGACAATTTTGTGATGATTTACCATTGTTAAATAATTTAAGAATTGAAAGACGTGCTATGATTTGTCAGGCTATTGAAATAGAAATACATGGATACTGTGATGCTTCTGATAAGGCATATGGGGCATGTTTGTATGCAAGATGTTCACTTGGCAATGGATTGTACAAAACATCTATTTTGTGTTCTAAATCAAGAGTCGCCCCTCCAAAAACTTTAACTTTACCAAGGTTGGAGCTCTGCGGCGCATTGTTATTATCGAGATTAATGAAAGAAGTTGTGGCAGCCCTTAGTGTAAAAATATCAAAAATTTATTGCTGGACTGACTCTAAAATTGTGTTGTCTTGGCTAGCTTCGGAACCTTCCAGATGGAATGCGTTTGTTGCTCATCGGGTTGCCGAGATACAAAATAATGTACATATCGATTGTTGGAGACATGTTACCAGTAGTAATAACCCTGCAGATCTAATATCCAGAGGGTGCAATGTGAACCATCTTATCCAGTGTGAACTTTGGTGGCAAGGACCTAGTGTTTTGAAAGAAGAGGGTTTATTTAATATCGATTGTGATGAGTTTAAAGTAGATTATACTAATTTTCCTGAACAACGCAACACTAGTCAGTGCTTTCAATTGGTAGTGGATAAAAGTATATTTTCTAGATTTTCTAGTTTTTTAAAGTTGCAAAGGGTTGTGGCTTATTGTTTCAGATTTGCCACAAATGTAAAAACCCCTAATAAAAATCGACTGTTATCAAAAGAGTTAACAACTGACGAATTAAATCATTCTTTAATTGCACTTTGTAAAGTTGCCCAATCGATGGATTTTTCTAATGAAATACTGGCTTTGAGCTCTGCTAAGCCCATTCCTCGTAATAGCAAATTGTATATTTTAAATCCAATGTTAGACGAAAGTGGAGTTTTAAGAATTAGTGGCAGAATTTCAAAGGCTCAAATTTACTATGATCAAAGTCATCCCATTATTTTAAATCGCGATAATTTTTTAACTACCTTAATTATAGAATACGAACATCGTAAAAACCTACACATGGGAGCTCAAAGTTTGTTATATAATATAAGAACTAAATTTTGGATTTTGGGAGGCATAAACACAGTCAAAAAGGTGCTGCGTAGGTGCGTTATCTGTTTTCGGGTAAAACCTAAGTTTTCAAGTACTCTAATGGGTGAATTACCTGAGCATCGTGTCATTCCAACTAAAGCATTTTATAACAGTGGTGTAGATTATGCAGGCCCTTTCTACATAAAATCTAGTAATCTAAGACGAGCTAAAATAACAAAAGCGTATTTGTGTGTTTTTATTTGTATGGTAACACGAGCTGTACATTTAGAAGTAGTGACTGATTTGTCAACTGAATGTTTTTTGAATGCTCTTAAGCGTTTCATCGCGCGAAGAGGCAAATGTAAAACCATATTTTCTGATTGCGGATCAAATTTTGTTGGCGCATCCAATGAAAGGCTTGAATTTTCTAATTTTTTATGTAGTGAGAAATTAAAAAATGAAGTAAACGCTTCTCTAAGTCAAGATAATATCTCTTGGAAGTTTATACCTCCACGTTCCCCGCATTTTGGTGGATTGTGGGAAAGTTGCGTCAAACAAGCCAAGTACCATTTGCGGCGCGTAGTCGGGAATTCCAACTTGACGTTTGAGGAACTGACGACAGTCTTTACGCAAATCGAAGCATGTATAAATTCCAGACCATTAAGTTCGTTGTCAAATGACCCAAAAGATTTTATGCTATTAACACCTGGACACTTCTTAGTGGGGGAGTCATTAACAGCATTACCAGAACGAGACGTGCAGAACATTAAATGTGGGCGTCTAAGTCGATATCAACATTTAACACAAATGGTACAGACCTTCTGGAGTCGTTGGAATAAGGAATGTTTAAGTGAGTTGATTAACCGTTCAAAGTGGCATCATTCAACTGGACCAGCAGTTAAAATTGGAGATTTGGTCGTATTGTCACGTTAAGGGTTGGTTGAGGGGGAAGAACACACAGGATTCCACAAGTAACCCACTTTATTAAGTAATAGTGCCTTAATGACTAGTCGGTAATTTTACCCCCGGATGGCCAAGACGGCTGGGAGCATGATGTGAACTGGCTAGGCTGAAGATACACGGAGAGCAGCGCTTTAGCGGTGGTGAATGAACCCTAGACTTAGGTCCGAGGGCATTCACCGAGCCGGCAAAGACGTGAAGAACCTAACAAAGGGAGGTAAGCTGGAACGGCAACTTAAGCTGCGCGCCCACACTATTTCCTTTGCTAGGGCTGATCTAGGGTGTGGCACTTGGTCACCTACTGCTCCACGTTAAGTTGCACAATAGGCGTACCCAGACTAACCCAGAGATCAGTCAGTGACTTCCCTCTGGGGAAGACCCCAGAGTTCGGTAATCTGTACGTGCTTTTGGTGCAGTATTTATACCCACATCATGACCCCAATTCGCCAATATTGCTGACACAAACATTGTACTGGGGGAGACCGGGGCAACTTAGGGTAACGGCGCCTAGTGTAATCTTTATGTTACAGTATTAAAGGACGAAAATTTACCGCCGCTGAAATGGTCGCTAGGACGTGTCAAGGAAGTGTTTCCTGGTAGTGACGGTGTAATTAGAGTTGCCCTTATAAGGACACAACAAGGTGAATTTAAGCGCGCCGTGGCAAAATTAGCTGTGTTACCTATGGATAATGATAGTTTTTAATAGAATAATGTTCCTAACCTAAGTCATTGTACTAAAGCATGATCTCTGTTTAAGTAGTTTCGTAGTCATTTAGAGAGAGAGAATTAGATGCTAAATAAAGTTAAAGTATAAGTAGTGTAAGTTAGTTTTATATTTTTGTTGAAAGCGAGTGCTTCCAAGGGGGGCGGTATGTTACGGTCCTGGCAGCGTAATAATTTTATTGTCCGCAAGGGGCGCTGACCGGAGTGATTTTGTAATGGTGGCACGACGCGGAGTTAGTTGAGTTTTTAGGTGTGTTGATAATCACATTAAATAAAGAATAAAAAGTAAACTTAGTAGTGTTTAATACTAGCAATACAACCAGAAATCAGCGGGTTATACCATTCCCCGTCACTAGTCGCCATTGTTTTCTGCCGTAAGAATATCGTTGTGAACTTTATTTCTGCCCTTTTGGCGTTATTGAGGTAAATAAATGCTTGTTAATTATTATTATTGTTATAAACATACCCTTATATTGCGTTTTATCGGAAACATATTTTGTTTTATTTCAATTTCAATGCGATTTTAATTAAATTAGGGGTTTTAGGAGGAAATAATTATACGAGGTCTTGCAAGTTTTGTTTACAGTGTTTACATTTATTATACGTGGTAATGCATTACTTTTTCACAAGCTTTTGAATAACTTCGGGTTAGTTCGTTAGTATTTTTGATACAAATCTTATGTGAGTTAATTTCGACAAACTGATATTATAAAGCTGACAGCTTTCCCCAATTACATTTATCCAATCAAATTCAAACATGCTTTCATAGCAAGCACTAAAAATTAAGAATAAATGTTTAGTTTTCTGATACCATAATAAACGCTATGGACGCTATTTAAAATGTAAAGATGTCGAGAACAAAGGGAACGCACGAAAAAAATTTTAGAAAATTCAAAAAAGATTTATGGAAAAAATTTTGCTCTTCAAAGCAACATTTAGATAATTCCATAGATATAGGAAATGCCGAAATCGTTTTTGAAGAAGACCTAAATCAAGCTCTAAATCAAACAGAGGTTTTTGATGCCTTAAATCAAGTTTTAAGCCAGCCTGAAAACGATCTATACCAAGTTTTTAATGATCTAGAAAAAAATCAAAATGGAATTTTAAATGTATCAGACTTACATGAGGATTTGGAGCAACCATATTATCCAGCTGTAAGGACGGGTAACTTTTTCCAAAGTGATTTAATTTATAATAATATTGATCTAGGTAAGTCCGAATCAAAACCCCCATAGTCACTCTGAAAATGAAGAAGAATTCATACCAGACACGAACATAGAAAGTAGCGATAAATATGATAATAATACTGACAATAATGAAGATATCCAGTCAAACGATGAAAATGACGAAGAATACATACCAGATTCGAACATAGAGAGTGGCGATGAAAGCGATGATGGAGATATCCAGCTAAACAAGGAAAATGTTGAGCCTGAGGCAATCGAGGCCGATGAAAATGCTGAAGAAAATTTTAAAAAAAGAAAGCGAGGAAAAACCCATCAAAGGCAACTAAATAAAAGACTAAGGATACAAGGACAAGATTACTTAGGATTTAGAAAATTAAGAAATCAAAGGAAAACGTTCAATGACACAAAGAGGGCCAAACGACACATAAAACAATAATTTTGTGATTGTGGCGACGAGAAGAAATCGTTACGAAATTGTAAATTAATCCCCGAAAATGACCGCGCAGTTTTATTTAACAATGTCTGGTCAAAAATGACGTGGGACCAAAGAAAGGTTTTTGTGTGTAATACAGTTACCTTAGAACAATCAAGAAATAGAACACCAGACTCAAGAAGAACGACAACACTAAAGTATACTTTAAAGGTGCATCACCAGATCATCCCGGTGTGCAAAAAAATGTACCTTAGGTCTTGGCGAATGGTCGGTAAGGAACTGGAACTTAAACGTTCACGAAACGGCCCACTATAAAGTTATAAGCTTAAAAATAAAATATATGTATTTGCTGACGTCATACGTTGTATACTCCGGTTTATACCTGCAACCGGCAATAAAAACAATGTGCACCTGCTAATCGCTAAAAGCACACTCCAAACTCCAATCCAATTCCAACACCTAAAAAATGATCGGAGGGAAAGCGTAATAATTTCTTGCATGCTTGCATCCTTGTTTTTTAATTCTTCTTCTCTCGAATCAAATAGCATTTTCTATTGGTGACCCTTTAGAGTATTTCCGTCCTGCTCTATATAATTTCATTAAAACAGTGCAGCCCAATACGAGTTTCGTTATAAACATATCAATGGAAAACGTCATCAATTTCAAAAATAAAAGTGATGGGAAAGAACACACGGCCTTCTCCACAAAAAATTTTATTCAAACCCCCCAAAAATGTTAGAGGGGTCGCTCGACATATGTTTCGGGCACATAAGTACCCATCTTCAGGAGCTAAAAGTTAGAAAGTCTACAATGTATTAACCCTAAATGGTTGAACCAAACATACCCCATATGACAAGGTGAAACGCCGGCTGTCTTTCTTCAAAGGGGAGACAGCGAGACCCAAATTTAAAAAATTAGTATGCCGTAAGGCCAAACATTACTGATGTGCTTAAAGAAGTTTAAAAAATCTGTAATTAAGACTAGAATGTTATATAAAATAGAGAAAAATACCAAAAGTTTTTACCTTATTCTGGAGAAAACACTAAAACTACATAATTAACATTATGTGTTAAGTAGGTCGGGGCGACCCTTAGAATTTAGAATTAAAACTTCGATCATTTTAACTAATGCCCGGTTGCACGAAGCTAACAGAACAAAATGGGCGATAAACGTTCTAGAATTTACAAAAAAGTTTTTTCGTATCAACATCCGCAAAGCGAAGCCGTTATTTTGATGGCGGGGGGATGGCGCAGAAAATAGTTGCAATGAACAACATAGGCGGCACAGCGAAAGCACCCGGCAACACCGCCCCCAGTGCCAGACGACAAAACGAAAGTCGACGACTTAATGTCAAAAGCGTCAACAGCGCAAACTACCGTAGATCGAGGAGGGGACCAAGAGATATAAACAAACATAAGTGAGGTTAAGGCTATAAGCTGGTTGAACACATTGAAAAATACATTGAAAAAAAAAACTGTAAGAAAGGCAAATCTGGGAGAAAATTGAACACTAAATAGTGCGTGCAGACCTGGGAGATGAAGCAGGTGAACAAATGTCCAGAGCATGTCAACAAGATGCTCGAGTGTGAACACAATGTCCAAAAAAGAAGAAAAACTGAGTTTAAGGAAGGGGCTATTAGAAGTTCAAAGATCTGAAGAATGGAGCCGAGGTGTGGTTTAGCTGGTCATTGAGGCAGGTATGCCCGCCACTCTGAGAGGCCTTGTTAATCTCGAGGACCTCTAAGAGGTTCAAGAGATTATTCTTATCACAAAAATGTAAAGCCCTGAAACCTTGTTCAATATTAAATGTATGTTGATTGTAATAGAGATGTCTAGCAAAATGAGACTTTATGGAGTTTGCATTAAGGTTGGGGTTGTTGAAAAATTTATCTGCCTCTCTAATATGTTCGTGGATACGAGTGGCGAACCTCCTACCAGTTTGGCCAATATAGAGTGCATTGCAGTTGGGGGTGCAGCAGGAGAGTTCATAAACTCCAGATCTGTGAAGTGTGGGTGTTGTGTCTTTGGAGTTGCAAAGGAATTGGCGTGAAGTGTGTAGGACTTTGAAACAAATAGTGATGTTGAGAGGCTTAAATATGTTTCTTAATTGTAGGGAAACAGGGCCTAGGAAGGGGATAGAATAGTAATTTGATATTTTAGGTTCATCAGTTATGAGTAGATTCTTGTTAATGAACTTGTTGAAATGATTGTAATAAATCTTGTTGAACAGAAAAGCAGGGAAATCATTATTTGTGGCTACGGTCTTAATCCAGGAAAGTTCCTCGTTAAAACAGTGTTGGGTCATGGGAATACTAAAAAGGCGGTGGAAGAAAGAGTTTAGGGCTGCTACTTTTTGGTTGAAGGGATGGTTGGAATTGTAGGGGATTAAGCAGTCTGTAGAAGTGGGTTTATGATATATGGAGAACTCTATGTGGTCACTGTGTGAGTCTCGTAAGGAGTATATCAAGGAAAGGTAGAGAATTTGCTGACTCCAGCCCCATGGTGAACTTGATTGAGCCATGAAGGGTGTTAAGGTAAGTGAAAAAATCTCCCAAATCATCTAGGTTGCCATCAAAGATGCAAAAAATGTCATCTACATAACGTCTAAAGAAAAGGATTTTGTGAAAAGAATGGTAGAGTTTAAGTGACTGTTCTAGATTAGCCATAAAAATTTCAGCTAGGAGGGGAGAAAGACAAGAACCCATGGCTAAACCTTTAATTTGTGAATAAAATGAATTGTTGAATTGGAAAAATTTTGATCAACCAATAACACTAGAGCCAACAAGTCCTCCACTTGGAGAGGGTCAAGGTTGGTGTCCGGTGACAAAAGGTTTCGGACTAAGGGGATGCATTCTGTAGGGGGGATACTCGGAAAAAGGTTAGACACATCCAAGGAAACCATAATACCAGTAGGGGGAATTACCAGATTTTTTAGTTGTAAACACAATTCATTAGAATTTTTAATAGAGTAACTGCTCTTAAACTGTGTGGCTTCCAAGATTATATCGTTTAACCAGGAGGAAAGGCGGTGGCAAGGGGAACTGCAGAAGGAAACAACTGGTCTAATAGGGATATTGGCTTTGTGGATTTTGGGAAGACCATATAATTTAGGGATTGAGGGATTAATGGGGATAAGTTTAAATTTATTAAAACCTAAAGGGGCGAGTGTGGAGTTGGTTCTATTGATGATAGATTTAAATTTCACCAGAAACCTCTCCAGTGGGGGAGTTTGTAAAGGTTTAAAAGAATCGGAGTTGAGAAAATCCAAGACCTTGTCCACGTATTGGTCTCTATTCAAGACCACGACACAGTTACCTTTGTCAGCCTTGGTTACGACTAAATCGCTGTCCTTGAGCTTTCTTCGTAACGTGGACAAGTCCCTGATTTCATGGGGTGGGGGGGGAGAGGAGGTTGTGTTTAAAGATTGTTGGGAAAATTTGTTGAGTTGGACCACACAGGATGATCGGACCATACCTTGTAAAGCATCGGGAACGCCCATCAGGATGACAGTTGGAGAGGTTAAGTGTACGAGGGTGGAAAACAAAATTGGAAGTAGGGATGTGCTGGACGCCGAAGGTGCCGTAGAAAATGTTGTTGTTGAAGGGGGGGGGGGGGGGGGTGAAGTAGCATCTGTAGGGGAGCATTCGTCGTGGTGGGAGTATGGCGGGGTGAAAAGGGTTGAAGTGTTAATGTTATTGTTAGAAGTGGGAAATGCAAATGAACTTAAACGCGTTAGTTTGTTATTTAGGGTTCTAAACTTGTTATCTCCCAGATCGCACACATAGTCAAGTAATGAGGAATGTAAATGATCAAATTCAGCAGGGTGCAATACACTAGTCAGTTGAAAATAAATCAGCTTAAGCTTAAGTTCCAAAGAACTCAATCTAAAGTACAAGCCAATTCCTTTGCAACTCCAAAGACACAACACCCACACTTCACAGATCTGGAGTTTATAAACTCTCCTGCTGCACCCCCAACTGCAATGCACTCTATATTGGCCAAACTGGTAGGAGGTTCGCCACGTTGTGTTTACAACTAAAAAATCTGGTAATTCCCCTACTGCTATTATGGTTTCCTTTGATGTGTCTAACCTTTTTCCGAGTATCCCCCCTACAGAATGCATCCCCTTAGTCCGAAACCTTTTGTCACCGGACACCAACCTTGACCCTCTCCAAGTGGAGGACTTGTTGGCTCTAGTGTCATTGGTGCTTGATCAAAATTTTTCCAATTCAACAATTCATTTTATTCACAAATTAAAGGTTTAGCCATGGGTTCTTGTCTTTCTCCCCTCCTAGCTGAAATTTGTATGGCTAATCTAGAACAGTCACTTAAACTCTACCATTCTTTTCACACAATCCTTTTCTTTAGACGTTATGTAGATGACATTTTTTGGATCTTTGATGGCAACCTAGATGATTTGGGAGACTTTTTCACTTACCTTAACACCCTTCATGGCTCAATCAAGTTCACCATGGGGCTGGAGTCAGCAAATTCTCTACCTTTCCTTGATATACTCCTTACGAGACTTAGTGACCACATAGAGTTCTCCATATATCATAAACCCACTTCTACAGACTGCTTAATCCCCTACAATTCCAACCATCCCTTCAACCAAAAAGTAGCAGCCCTAAACTCTTTCTTCCACCGCCTTTTTAGTATTCCCATGACCCAACACTGTTTTAACGAGGAACTTTCCTGGATTAAGACCGTAGCCACAAATAATGATTTCCCTGCTTTTCTGTTCAATAAGATTTATTACAATCATTTCAACAAGTTCATTAACAAGAATCTACTCATAACTGATGAACCTAAAATATCAAATTACTATTCTATCCCCTTCCTAGGCCCTGTTTCCCTACAATTAAGAAACATATTTAAGCCTCTCAACATCACTATTTGTTTCAAAGTCCTACACACTTCACGCCAATTCCTTTGCAACTCCAAAGACACAACACCCACACTTCACAGATCTGGAGTTTATGAACTCTCCTGCTGCACCCCCAACTGCAATGCACTCTATATTGGCCAAACTGGTAGGAGGTTCGCCACTCGTATCCACGAACATATTAGAGAGGCAGATAAATTTTCCAACAACCCCAACCTTAATGCAAACTCCATAAAGTCTCATTTTGCTAGACATCTCTATTACAATCAACATACATTTAATATTGAACAAGGTTTCAGGGCTTTACATTCTTGTGATAAGAATAATCTCTTGAACCTCTTAGAGGTCCTCGAGATTAACAAGGCCTCTCAGAGTGGCGGGCATACCTGCCTCAATGACCAGCTAAACCACACCTCGGCTCCATTCTTCAGATCTTTGAACTTCTAATAGCCCCTTCCTTAAACTCAGTTTTTCTTCTTTTTTGGACATTGTGTTGACACTCGAGCATCTTGTTGACATGCTCTGGACATTTGTTCACCTGCTTCATCTCCCAGGTCTGCACGCACTATTTAGTGTTCAATTTTCTCCCAGATTTGCCCTTTTTACAGTTTTTTTTTTTCAATGTGTTCAACCAGCTTATAGCCTTAACCTCACTTATGTTTGTTTATACCTCTTGGTCCCCTCCTTGATCTACGGTAGTTTGCGCTGTTGACGCTTTTGACATTAAGTCGTCGACTGTCGTTTTGTCGTCTGTCACTTGTGCGGGCGGTGTTGCCGGGTGCTGTCGCTATGCCGCCTATGTTGTTCATTGCAACTATTTTCTGCGTCATCCCCCTGCAATCAAAATAACGGCTTCGCTTTGCGAATGTTGATACGAAAAACTTTTTTGTAAATTCTAGAACGTTTATCGCCCATTTTGTTCTGTTAGCTTCGTGCAACCGGACATTAGTTAAAAATTTTAAGATGATTGAACTTTTAATCCTAAATTCTAAAGGTCGCCCAGACCTACACACATAATGTAATGTAATAAATTTTTTAAACTTGGGTCTTGCTGTCTCCCCTTTGAAGAAAGACAGCCGGCGTTTCACCTTGTCATATGGGGTACCTATATTAAGGATTTTTTTATATTGTAACATAGTAATTACACTACGTTCCGTACCTGCATTTGCTTCGGTCTCCCCCAATACCGACTTATGTAAACAAGATCGGTGAATTGGGGTCATGATGTGGGTATAAATACAGCTTCAAAGCACGTACTAACCACCGAACTCTGGGGTCTTCCCCAGAGGGAAGTCACTGACTGATCTCTGGGATAGTCTGGGTTCACCATCTGTGGAGCAGGTGGTAACCAAGTGCAAGCACCCGGGAATCAGCCTGTTAAAGGAAATAGCACGGGCGAGCAGCATTAGTTGCCGTACCGGCTTATCTCCCTTTAACAGTACCATAGCGTCTTATTCGGCGTGGTGAATGCCCTGGGACACTAGTCTAGGGTTCTATTCACCCCCGGTAACCTCAACAACCATTCCCACAGACACACCGCACATCATGATCCTCGCCTTCTTGGCAATCGGGGGAGTAAAACCATTGTAGTTTTATCTTAAATAAAAGCGGATTACCTGTATACCTGTGGTTTCCATCTTCTGAGCTACCCCTTAACGTGACATGGTGGAGGTGCCTCGTTTGATCTCGGACTACTGATCTTCATATCAGTAGTCACACCCCAGCTCTGCCCCTGATGCTACGACCCTCCAAAAAATGAAGATGTTGAAGATTTTGACCAGTTTACTGGCTCGCATTTGCCTGAATCGAGTAGGGTAAAGTCAAGAGCGACCTGGAGGACGCCCTAAAGCAACAGTCTATGCAGTGCAGAGGAGCACAATAATATGTATAATTTGTATTAATTTAGTAAAGGTAAAATTTAACTGAGTAATTGGGTATCGTAGAAATAAGTATATAATTTGCATAGTTGCAGTTTAGTAATAACATTGTCTCAATTTTCTGCCAGTGACGCTATTTCTGACCTAGGTTCTTTGCTGAGACAGCAAAATAGTGCAAGTATCGTGTGTTTATTTAAAACTAGGTCAAGTGCAAGTACATGTTATAGGATTCTTTGTTTATTAATTAAAAAAAAATATATTGTTTATTTCAGTGGCCACCGGACGACCTGGTTGCGTCTATCAACGAATTGCCATATCTTTTAAGGAAGTAAAGCAGCAAGTCTTGGAGAAGCTGACATCTTCAGATGGGTTCTACTTACACCCGTGTGCACCCGGAGTCTTTAATAAGTCGAGCTGAAGAAGCATCTCCAAATGGGCTTACGTTAATTAGGAAGAAGTATACATGTCCAATGATAGGTGTGCTAAAGGAGCACGCAAAAGGACACAGTATGAAGAAGTAAAGCTAAGCGATGAAGTTTGCCGCTGAAAGAATACAGTGCCAAGAGACGGCACTTGGTACGAGGACATGAAGCCTAGGTGAAGCGTTTCCACTTAGATGATGGTGCCCAAAGAAGTGTACAATGCAATGTGCAGTTGACGTAAATTTTGGACAAAAAGGAGAGCAAGAAGATAGACGCAACACAAGGTTGAAAGGTGACCCAAGGAAAGGATTAATAATTTTTTTTTTGTGGCTGAAAACATTATCTAGGAATCGAGAAGTAGTTTTAAGAGAAAAGTGTTTATATTTTTAGAATAAAGTTTTTCCCACACCCTCTCTAGCAAATAAGCAACATCGGTTAATTTTAAGATTCATATGAAAAAAGGAAAGTCGAGAAGTTGATTTTGTAATATAGAATTTTAGTGTTCGGGGCGAACACTTTTGGGGGAGGGGCATGTGTTATTAGTAACTTTTCAATAATAGAACCTTTAGACTGTGGTTAAACATTAGATTTTATTATAGTTAGGGTGAACAAAAAACATAAAAATAGCAAAAAAACGTTCGCGCGGTCACAACCCTAATCTTGGCAATGTGCAAAGCTTGGCAAAGGATCGACGAACCACCCCATTCACCGTTTTCACATCAGCTACTCGTGGTACTCCATCTGCTCCAAAATGAAGTTTTTGGATCCGACCCAAAGCCCACTTAAGTGGTGGAGATTTGTCATCTCGTAGCAGTACCAATGTTCCTACTTGTACTTTAGCGTTGTTAACTTTCCATTTCACCCGGCACTGTAATTCAGACAAGAATTCCCTGGTCCATCTTCTCCAGAAATGCTGCTGAACTTGTTGCATTAGTTGAAACCGGCCAAGCTTATTTATGGGTATGTCCAAAACATCGGGGTCTGGCAATGACGTAAGTGGTCGACCAATAAGGAAATGGGAAGGAGTTAATGCGGAAAAATCGTTGGGATCTGAGGAAATCGGGGATAATGGACGGGAATTTAAAATTCCTTCTATTTGCACTAATACTGTGTAAAACTCCTCATACGTTAAATGTGCGTTTCCTAAAATCCTTTTCAAATGTTTCTTTGTTGCTTTAACCCCAGCTTCCCAAATTCCACCCATGTGTGGAGAAAATGCTGGTATGAATTTCCAGTTTATACCTGTATTAGTAATAGATGCTTGTATTTCTGTCTCATTTGACGATAAAAATTTAGCCAATTCAGAAAGCTCAGACTGAGCTCCAATAAAATTAGATCCGTTGTCTGAGAATACCTGGCTGGGCTTTCCTCTACGAGATGTAAAACGACGAAATGCTCCTATAAAAGCGTCCTTACTCAGGTCTCCAACCAGTTCAAGATGGATACATTTTGTTGTAAACCATATGAAAAGAGCTATGTAAGACTTTATCAATTTCGCACCGCGCCCGGACTTGTTCTTTATCAAGATAGGTCCGGCATAATCCACACCTGTCACAAAAAAGGGAGGAGCTGGACAAACCCTATCCTTTGGAAGATCTCCCATAATAGGAAATTCTGTCACAGGGTTAACTCTAAAACACCGAACACATTTATGAACAGTATATCGAGCATTATTTCGATCATTTAGAGGCCAAAATCTCTGACGCACAGAGTACAGAAGCTGTTGAGGACCAACATGAAACAGTCGTTCATGTTCATATCTAAAGATTAACTTGGTCAAATGATGATCTTTTGACAAAAGAGCAGGGTGTTTTGCTTCAAATGTCAAACACGAATGCTGAAGACGACCTCCGACCCGCAAAATACCGTTTTTATCTAAAAATGGATTCAATGAAAGTAGTCGTGACTTTACAGGTAGCGGTAATTTTCTTGAAAGCAAATAAATTTCATTGCCAAATGATTCACGTTGTGATATTTTGACCAAAGTGTTAGTAGCTAATTGAAGCTCGGAAGTTGTCAGGGTTTTTGAAAATCTTTCCCTAGTAAGATGTTTCGCAAAGCTTACTAATCTCAAACACCAAGCAGTAACTCTCTGCAAACGAATAAAATTTGAAAATTCAGATATTGGCAGAGGATCTAGAATCTGAACATTCACAAAAATAGTTCGCTGTTCTCTCAATTCTGGAATTTTACCCTCAAATACTATAGATGATTCCGGCCAATCCTGTTCACTGTTTGAAAGCCAACAGGGACCACTCCACCATTTTTCTAATTTAGACAACTCAACTGGATTGACACCTCTAGAAATATAATCGGCAGGATTGTTTTCTGTAGCCACGTGCCGCCAGTCATCTGGTGACGTAAGTTCGTTAATTTGAGATACTCTGTTTTGAACAAAGGTGTTCAACTTGCTTGGAGATGTTTTTATCCAAGATAGACAAATAGTGGAATCACTCCAAAGATAAACTCTTGAAGGCCTTATATTTATAAAAGACACTACTTTGGCGTACAATTGAGCAAGCAACAATGCTGCACACAATTCTAGTCTGGGAATCGTCAGAGACTTCAAAGGAGCAACCCTGGACTTTGACATAACAAGGGCAACCCTTACAAGACCGCGACGATTTACACTTCGAAAATAGATACATGCTCCATATGCAAGCATTGAGGCGTCGCAGAATCCGTGGATAACTAATCTAGGAATAGAAACGTTATTTAGGAATGAAAGTTGACTCTTAAACGTTCGCCACTGAGTATCAATGTCAGAAGGAAGAGCTTCATCCCACGACAGCTTTAATGACCACAATTTCTGCATCATAATCTTACCTATAACTATACATGGACCCAGAAGACCCAATGGGTCATAGATCTGAGCAATGTCAGATAGCACAGTTCTCTTAGTCACTGAACTCAAGCAGTTAGCTGACACGCTATAGCAAAGGTTGTCATCAAAACACGACCAGTGAAAACCCAATGTTTTAGTCTTATTACCTTCTCCAATCTTTATTACAGCCTTAGGATTTTGCTGTTGAAGGTGGGCTAATATAACTTTACTATTAGAAGCCCATTTCTGCAAATGAAAACATCCAGACTTCAAAATTAATACAATAGTGTCACAGAGTTCCTTTACATCTTCCTCAGTGTCACCCCCAGTCAACAAATCATCCATAAAAAAGTCATGCAAAATAATATTAGATTCTCTGGGAAATTTATCCATGTGATCTAGTGCCAATTGCTTGAGACACCGTACAGAAAGCCAAGGAGCAGATCTAGTTCCATAAGTAACTGTATTTAACTGAAACTCTTGAACCTCCTCGGATGTAGTTTGTCTCCAAAGAATGCACTGAAGATTTCTTTGTGAGGGATCAATTAGTATTTGTCTGAACATTTTGATAATGTCACCACAAATTACATAAACATGTAATCGAAATCGCAGTAAAATAGATAACAAGTCGTCTTGAATTACAAGACCAGTATACTGAAGATCATTTAGAGAAAGTCCTGAATTTGAAGGACAAGACCCATCAAAAACTGTTCGTAATTTTGTGGTTTGATTATTTTCATTAAAGACACAGTGATGGGGTAGAAAATTAGAAAATATAGATTCGTCATGTGTAAGTACTGGTGACATATGACCCATAGAAAGGTACTCAGACATGAAATCATAGTATAATTCAGACAGAATAGGGTTTTTTTCCAACTTGCGTTCAAGTGAATTAAGTCGTTTTAAGGCATTAACTCTAGAATCCCCTAGAAGACCAGGGTCAAATTTTAAAGGAATTTGAACAATAAATCTTCCTTCATTATCCCGTTTTGTAGTCTCACTGAATATTTTTTCACAGGCAATGTCATCAGGAGTATGATTGTTAGTTAACATTCACAATAGGTTCCTCAATTTCCCAGAATAGTTTCAATTGATCTGACAATTCAGTATTGGACATAGAATTATTTACGATTCGATGAGAAAGTGAACAAGAAATTTGAGACTGGGAAGTTTGGAGTATGGTTCCACCAATCACCCAACCCAAAACAGTTTTCTGAAGTGTAGGCATGTTTCTACCTAATGACAATTGTCCAATACTTAAAAGTGAGAAAAATAATTCAGCACCCAAAAGCATATCTACCTTATCCGACTTGTGGAATTGAGGATCTGCTAACTTTAAATGAGGTGGAATCTTAATAGTTGACACATTAATATGCTGGCTAGGCATGTTTGCATTAATTACTGGTAGTATTAAACAACTAATAGTCCTTTTAAATGCTGATGTTTTTGACTGAATGGTTACTGTACACATACCCTGTATTCTAGAATATACTTGATTTATACCAACCACAGAAATATTTACCTTTGAAATAACCAATCCCAAACTTTCGCACAATTCTTGAGTAATAAAATTAGATTGAGACGCGGAATCTAGCAATACCCTGCAATTATGTGGTTGTAAGTTAGTATCAAATACCGTCACAATAGCAGTTGACAAAATTATGTAATCATTAACACCATTTGGTGGCTTACTATTCGCACAATTAACATTGTACTGAATACAGTCAATTCCAGCAATGTCATTACTATTAGGTGGATTAACAGACTCAAGTGATTGATCACAATCCTGAGGAGGTGCTTTATTAAAAAGAGAATTTAGAACAGCTTTAGTTTCTACATTAGAGTTGCATGATTGAGAAAGGTTATCAGATTTTTTGTCAAAATGCAAAAATGTACTATGCCTTCCATTACATTTTCTGCAATTTCCAGCATAACACCTTTTGTAAGAATGATCAGCTCTTAGACAATTGATGCACAGTCTTAATTGCTTTACTCTCTCAATCCTGTCCTCTATAGCTAAATCCAAAAATCTGGTGCATTTCTGAATGTAGTGACCTTTAGTCTTACAAAAATAGCATTGTGCATTCAGCGCTGCATTAGAAGAGTTTGAAGAAGAGTTACAAGACAAACCTTCACCTCTCTGACAAGAAAATGAATGAGCATTCCGACCTTTTGGAGTAGGATGTTTTTCAGCTTTATGATCTGTAGTTAATTTCAATGTCTCCAAGAAGTCAGCCTTGCCCTGTAAATATTGATAAAAATCACTTAAAGTTGGTAAAGATTGGGCAGAATCATTCACTCTTCGAGACAACTTTACCCTTTTCTGCTCCCATTCCCTAGCTGTAATCTTATCTAACTTTAGAGTTAAAATATAAATTAGTAGGGTATCCCATGATGTAACTGGCTGACCTAGTTTACCTAAACAACCCAGGTGTCGAGAAACAGTATCAAGTAAGCTGCGAAGACCACCAGCTGTCTCACTAGTCATAATAGGAATATCAAAAATAGCTCTCACATGGTTATATACCAAAACACTTTCATTATCGTAGCGATCAAGAAGACTTTTCCAAGCAGACTCATAAGCCGCAGCTGAAAATTCTAAAGTTTTTATAATATGAGCCGCAGAACCTTCCAAACATGAACGTAAGTAGTGATACCTCTGGATATCAGCCAGTGATTGATTTTTATTTATAAGAGTATCAAAAGTGTCCCGAAATTCCAGCCAGGAATCATAGTCACCCTTAAATGTGGGTAATTTTATGTCTGGAAACTTAATACTACAGCAAGGGAATTTCCTACATTAGACCTAGATGCCCTGATATCTTCTTCAGGTTAAAAGGAATGTTGTTTATTAGATTCATAATAGCAATTAAGAATTTCCCTTGCCAGGCTAACTGATGCATAGTATTTATTTTCAAATTCAATCCTCACCCTTTCTGCATTGGCCAAACTTTCATCCTCCAACTCTAATTCAAGTTGGCATTGAATATCATCAAATTCTTGTAATAAACCTTCATGTCTTGATAACCGAGATTCTAGCTCTAATATAAGCTTACGCTCAATAGTCTTATAGTCAATAACACCATGTAAACTGGAAACTGAGGTTAAAAGCTGATCAAGAAACCTTTGAAAAAGTGCTTGCTTTCTTTCAGTCACACCCCGGTGTTTTTCAGTCACAACTGTATCAGTAGCAGACATTTTGTACAAATATACCAGGGAAATCACAAGTAGGATGAAGAACAAGAAAGGATATGGTACTGACCTTAATTTAGCACATCAGCAGCTGATTGCAAAAAACTCTTTTTTGCTGGATACACTGTATGTCAATCTGGAGCTTAGTTTCACTTTCGGCTTCTTTTAGACTTATTTAAAGCATAAATTAGACTGGAACTTTCGCAATTGTTGATAGTCTGTGATTTTAAACAGATACATTCGACTCGAAGGACCAAAAATATGTTATTAGTAACTTTTCAATAATAGAACCTTTAGACTGTGGTTAAACATTAGATTTTATTATAGCTAGGGTGAACAAAAAACATAAAAATAGCAAAAAACGTTCGCGCGGTCACAACCCTAATCTTAGGTTAAGTGTCTCTACTCTCTCATCTTTCACACCCGTCACTGTCAAACGTCACTTTCACCTTTTCAGACCACGTTCCACATTTAGCACTAAACAGCATGTAACATAGTAATTACACTATGTTCCGTACCTGCATTTGCTTCGGTCTCCCCCAATACCAGACTTATGTAAACAAGATCGGCGAATTGGGGTCATGATGTGGGTATAAATACAGCTTCAAAGCACGTACTAACAACCGAACTCTGGGGTCTTCCCCAGAGGGAAGTCACTGGCTGATCTCTGGGATACCGTCTGTGTAGCTTCTAGTGGAGCAGGTGGTAACCAAGTGCAAGCACCCGGGAATCAGCCTGTTAAAGGAAATAGCACGGGCGAGCAGCATTAGTTGCCGTACCGGCTTATCTAACTTTAACAGTACCATAGCGGCTTATTCGGCGTGGTGAATGCCCTGGGACACTAGTCTAGGGTTCTATTCACCCCCGGTAAGCGTGCGCCCTCTGCGAACCTAAACAACCATTCCCACAGACACACAGCACATCATGATCCTCGCCTTCTTGGCAATCGGGGGGTAAGACCATTGTAGTTTTATCTTAAATAAAAGCGGATTACCTGTATACCTGTGGTTTCCTTCTTCTGAGCTACCCCTTAACGTGACAATATTTTCTATAGCTTTGACCCCTATTTCCGCACTTAAAAAAGCAAGATGTGTTGATAAAGATATCGGGATAGAATCAGGTAACAAACATTCTTAATATGACATTTAAATTTCAGTAGTATACAGAGGTACTAAAGTCATATTTTTATTTTAAAGGAGTCCGAAATAATTGCACCTATTGTCCTTATCATACGCAATATTTGCGGGCTTTAATAAAGTCGCAAAATGTAACAAGAAGCCTAGTGAGAGATGTTCTCGATGCGGTAACTAGCAACTTTAATTTTAGTAAGAGTTTTTCCAGGAGAGACCAGGAAAGTCCGCATTTGAAAATAAATTTGCCTGCTGTGACGGAAGAAGATTTAGCCTCAGTTGAACTAAACTGCTCGTCAAAAAGAATGGGACAGCAAAATTTTTGCTCTTTTTTGAGCGGCTGCTTCTTCAAATTGATTTACTTGATTCTAATAATTTTTTTGAGGATTAAAAGGTATTTTCTTCCTCTTTCTTTTGACCTAAATGATCTTTTTGAAAGGTGCCACGGATCCGACTATACAGGATGTGACTGAGGTGTAGTCAAAAAATGAAAAATTCCGGTATAACGCCATTTCTCGCAAAAAATTTTTTACGTTTTACAATAGCCTTAATCGAGTCTTGCGGTCAATATCTCTAGACGTTTTCGCCAGTTTGGCGATTAAAGGCCGTTTACAAAATTTATTGCAAAATTTTTAAAATGTGGTTACTTTTGATTCTCTTGTTTAAAATTAAACATTTTCTTTAGATCTTTTGTGGAAGAAGAGCGGGATTAGCAAGTTTACAGTTAAAACTACCCAATTTAAGTAAAAAACATACACTGCGAGATCTCAACATACACAGGGTGACCCAAAAAAAAATTATAAAAGAAAATCATATGTTTTATCATAAATCTTAGCATGTTCAGTTATTTTAATGGAAAATAATGATATTGGATAGAGAAGCACACTATTTGTTTAATAATCCAATTCATATCTCTAGACGTTTTCGCCAGTTTGGCGATTAAGGGACGTTTACGATATTTATTGAATTTTTTTTTAAAATGTGGTTATTTTTAATTCTCTTGTTGATTGAGGATAGTATGAATGCGCAGAGGTACAGGGATATGTGTATACGTGATATCGTTGTTCCCTTTTCTCGAAACTTTGGGAACGGTTTTATCTTAATTGATGACAATGCTCGTCCACATCGAGCCAGAATCGTACAAGAAATTTTGAGAGAGAACAACATCGAACGAATGGAGTTGCCTGCAAGGTCACCGGATATGAACGTAATAGAGCACGTATGGAGTAGAATGAAATTGAGAATAAATGGCTCAGAGCATGAATTTCAAAATTTGGCAATTTTTTGGCAAATTAGCAACCGTACCAGCAACAATGACCTGTTTACCCGTTGCCCGACAACCGCCTATACAGTGCAGGCCAAAAGTTTAAATTTTCTCATTTTTGTTCGTGTTTTACGACGAAAGGGCTCAAGTTAGAGATCCGAAAAAAATACAGAAAGCTAGTCCGTGATAGGTACTACAACTTTTATTATTACGATTTTTCAATCAAATCAACCGTACAGGCGCAAAAAAATCAAAACTATGTCCAGGGTGCTCTTGGACACCTGGTATATACTATTCTTGCCTAATTTTATTAATGTAACTTATTATTGTTGTGAAAATTATTCAAAGTTCTTTTTTTTTCTAGCTGCAGCTCAATTACTGGGATTTACAAGCCAACAAGCAGAAGAAGCAATGGCAAAGTGGCATCCTAAGTTTGTTTGATTTTCCTGATAGGTAATTTATAATCTGTTGTTTTTTAAAAAAATGTAATTCTTTAGCTCAACTTCATCGATTATTAGTGAGGCTACTACCTCTGTTGCTTTGTGTGTCAGTAGAAGGAAGCCCTGTTAGAAAGCGGTAAGTTAATTACTTATTATAGTTGTTTATAAGTTCAATTTTTTTTATACCTTTTAGAATAAAACTGGGAGTTGGAGTTATGGATATTCCTCAAGCTAAAAGCCATAATTTTGATGAAATTCCTGGGCCATCAGGAAGGTAAAGTTTCTTCATGATTTTTTAAATTGCTGTTTTAAAGATGTTAATTTTAACAGTGATGGTAAAGATTCGAATGAGCAATATAAATTGGTACCAATTCCACCAAGCTCATCGCCTGAGACATTGACAGCGTCAGAAGTTGGTGTGTTCAACAGTTAGATGAGCCGCAGATGCCAGTTAAAACTTTGAGAGACACTCTTAAAAAAGGGGGTTTGCGGTTGCGTTTTAAAAAAATTAAAACATTTAGTTTATTATGTTTTTTAGAAAAAACGATACGCTGGTGATCTTTCGAGTGAAGATTTTGGGACACCCCGAAAAGCCAAAAAAAACTTTTATATCATGAAGAAAGCACTTGGTAGCCAACGAAGAAAAATTAAAAGTCTTCAGTCAACTGTGCCCTATTATAGGAATAGAATTCGATCGTCCAGCAGCTTATCAAAATATCTGAAAGAGAAGAACTTTTAAAAAGAATCCAGCAAAAATCTGCGACAAGTATGTGTCAAGTTTTTTTATGATCTATTTTTACCATAGACTTAGAATACAAGTATTTTGTTTAATACTCTATGATTTTTACGCAATAATTTATTTTTGGCTTCATTGTCTGGATCAGCCTCCCAGCTTTTAGAAAGAATTTTAAATGGATCTACCACTCAGAAATATGATGCAACTTTAAGATCATTCGCCCTAACATTGGCGTTCAATTCTCTCCGAGGATATAACTTTGTTAGGGATACGTTTAATAGGAAATTGCCTCACCTAAATACCATAAGTAAATGGTACTCTGCAGAGGACGGATCCCCAGGTTTCACAAGGAGGCTTTAAAAATTAAACATTCATTGGATGGGTTGTGTAGCGGGTTTTGGGGGTTTCTAATTTTTGTTATGAGTCTAAGAGCAATTTGTTCTGTGACCTGTATGTGTTTTTTGTCTTGTCAGTAGCATAGTATTGTTACAAAGGCCTCATAGCCAGATTAAGATTTCCTGAAATTTAGGGAAAAACGAGGGGTCACTATATAGAATTTCCCTAAATTTAGGGAAAAACTGCACAACTTGGCAACACCGCATCCCAGGAGTGTCCCAAACTTACCCCCCTAATACGAAGTCTCAACTCTCTAGGGCTCAAAATAAGGGAATTACCCATGTAACCCCATGTAAAATGCAAATCTACAAATCAACTACTTTTGGACATGTCCCGGTATCTTTTAAAACTCGGATCGGCGCATCGGATGGAATGTTCGCGAATTTTATTCTTCGACCGACTAAAAACCTTTTTAAAAAAACGACAAGCAAATATGAAGAGCGGACTTTACTAACAACTACTTGTGCGATACAAAGTTGGATTAATAAAGACACTTAAAACTACGGTACACTGTTACTTATACTAAACCTTATCAACTAAAGCTTGGGAAGTGCGACCAAGAGTGCTTGCGTCGGACTTCTCATATTCATCAGCGGTTAAGGTGTCAGAGCTTTAACATTAAAAAGGGTATATTGGCCCTCCATAACTCCTCCACCCTTAGCGTAAAATTCTGGGGTTAACTTCAGAATTTTGTTGCTTAGAATGACTGGCCATCGCGATCACTTCTTCCGAGGTTTCCTTTTGTTTCTTAGGGGCATAATATTTGCTTTTCAGAAACCTGTATATGACAAGAAGTAAAATTAAAATTAGTATAACATATATAAGTATGGTCCAGCCATCAATAGAGTTAAATACTATTGAAGTATCTTCGATTTTGTCCATTTCTTGCTTCTTTGCTTCTAGGGCTGCTTTAATTGGTTGGAGTTCATTAAGGTTAACATCGTCCAGTTTGAATGCACTAAATTTTGAAGCAAGATTATAATTGGGTTTACTATAGTCTATACTTGGTAGAGTCATTTGTTTAAATTTGTTTTTGAGATTTTGTAAGAGAAAGTCTTTGATTTTCACTACACAGTCCGGGTTCAATTCCACTAAATAACTTCCTTTGAGAGGGATGTTCTCAGTGGTTTTTCCACATTTCTGTACTGCTACTGTATGATCCGGGCTTACAATGATTACTAGAGTCCGGATTTCTAGAAATTTTGCTTTTTGTAAATAATAAAAGCAACCAACCTTTGACATCTAATGTGAACGATTTATACAAAAACGCGTCATTTGACAGATTTTGTTGATGCTTTTTTTGCTTTTTTCTTCGCTTTGTGCTTATTTTACTTTTTTGTGCTTATTTACTGCTATTTTTGGGACCTTCTGAACGACAAAAACATGTTGCAAAATGTCTGTATCAATTTACAAATTTAAACTGACCAAAAAATTTCCAAATACCTACACCTGAAGAGGTCTAAAAAAATGTAAAAACATTCCAAAACACTATAAAACCTCTAAAATGCCTTGCAAAGCTTACAAAGCAGCCTAGAAGCTTCTAAAAGCTTTTAGAAGAGTCTAAAAGCTTCCGTATGCTTCTAAAGCAGTTAATAGCTTCCAAACGTTTCTAAAACCGTCTACAAGGTTTCAAATGTCTTAAAGGCAGTCCAGAACCTTCAAGGCTCTTTAAACTGTCCAAACACCTTCCAAATGCTTCTAAAGTAGTCTAAAAAAGTTTTAAAACACTACAGAAACTCCAAAATATGTCTAAAGCCTTTCAAATTAGTCTAGAAGCTTCCAAAAGCTTTTAGAACACTCTAAAGGCTTCCAAATAATCATTAACTAGTCTAGAAGTTCTCAAAAAATTTCAAGGTAGTCTAAAAGCTTCCGTATGCTTCGAAAGCAGTTTAAAAGCTTCCAAAACTTCAAATTCACATGTCTTAAAAGAAGTCCAGAACCATCAATGCTCCTAAAGTAATCTAAAAAGATTTCAAAACACTACAGAAAGTCCAAAATGCTTCTAAAGCAGTCGGAAGTCTTTCAAAACAGTCTAGAGCCTTTCAAAATCATTTAGAACAGTCTAAAAGATTTGAAACGCTTTTCAACTAGTCTAGAAGTTCCCAGAAGATATTAAAGCAGTTTAGAAGCTTCCAAAAAATTTTGTGAACCGTGTAAGAGATTCCGAATGTCTCTGAAAATCTTCAAAAAGTTGAACTCCAACAAATTTTGCATCTCTGAAAGAGTATTGCGCTTTTTTAAAGCTTTTTTTACAAATTTTTATGCTTTTTTGACGAAAATAATTTTGCTTTTTAAGCGCTTTTTTTTACGATTTTAGTGCTTTTTAATCCGAACTCTAATGATTACCATTTGTTCAGCTCCACTTTTTGTACTTTTATATCAGTTATTTCCACAGGAATTGGTTGGCAATTAGACACATTTGTCATCATTTTCAATAATTGAACTTCACATGGTGATTTTTCCTGTGATTTTACAGTGAGCTTCATGGCAGATAAATTCTTCAGGAATTATTTCGAAACAATTTTCGTTAGAGAAAAAGTGATTTTGCTCATTTATCATTAGATATTTAGATTTTGGTATTATTAATTGATAAGAATTATCCTTCATTACCGGCATCGGATACAGATGATAGAAATTGTACATTTGACTTTCTACAGTAGGTATTTCGATAATAAATATTATTTTGTTTTCACTACTGTAGCTCTTGATTCTTGATATTTTTTCAAACATTAAGATATTAACCATGTTTGGTTCAAATGGAAGTTTTGTGGTAGTTAAGTATTTAGAGATATACTGAATTTCATTTAATAATTCATTTGGTTGAATTATTGAATTATGTAGAATATTCATCTTTGAAAATGTAATTGCAGTTTCAATTCTTTCAAATATATCATAGATAGCTTGAAATTCAGTAGTTAATTGAGAGATTACCATTTCTGTGTAGAAAAAGTAGTAAGTTCCGATAGCTTGGGCTTCCAATGCATAGAAAACGCCTTCAATATGATCTATTCTTGATTTTAACAGTAAATAATGAAAATAATAATAATTAGAATAATGAATTTGGGACACCAAGCCAATTTTACTACAATCCTGGCATACAATGAATTTCAAAACGTCAAACGAATTATCGTGATAACAAGAGCCTTACGAAGACACACCATCCTTGACCAATGTAAGGACCATAAAATCCCACGCTCTATCATTAACCCATCGGTTCTGGGAAACGATTTGAAAAAATTGAAATTAGAAATTGAAAAATCCGAGCAAGACATTGCAATCCCTCTTACACAGATCTCCACGTATTATGAACTCCCAATTTCAGAATGCTCATTTTTCCAAAACAGAATTCTAGTATTAGTCAAAATACCAGTGATACAGAAAAACCAACATTGGGACCTTTTCGAATTAGTAACCTCACCCTTTGCGTGGTTTAACCAAACTTGCACAATACCACATCAAACATTATTTTTGGCAGTAAACAACGAACTCACCCAAGATAATCAAAGCCTACGTCATATTTCGGGCTCCGGATTACACCAATGTAAACCTTATCACGATAAATTATGTTTCATCCCACGATTTTCATCAAATAATATCCAAGGTCCCGAATGTGCAAGAAAACTGTAAGAGGGATGTACGGTACAAGAGTTGAGTCAATTCTGTCCAATGAACTGCCACACGTCAAGTTCACTAACGTTTTCCCTGTCCCGACGTCGTAACTCTCAAACCAATGGCTATCCACATCATCCCAGCGACATGGTCCAACCTACAGTCTTTCATACTTAACCCTAAAATAACAAATAATGTACCCACTTATAAAAACATAGAAGAATGTTTAAATACGAATTGGTCCCTGCAAATACCGCACTGGAATCTGACTAGCAACGAGAATCTAGTCAGGACAGTAATCGACCAAATTGACGAAATAAGCCAAGAGAATACTTATAGTGACAGATACGGTCTGCACAGTGACCTGGTGTGGAATATCATATTGTCAATTCTTGTAGTATATTTGATACAAAGTCAAAATAGGGTAATAGTAGCGTCAAATTTAGTAGCTGCCGCAAGAGCAGACAAAAAAGGGGAAGCATCCTCTGAATATCTACATGATGTATTCTTTTATACTACTTGTGCGTGTATCCTTCTTTTCGTAATTATTATAGCACATAAACTCATAAAATACGTAGTAAACTGCAGGAAAAGCAGACACCGTGGAAATCCGAAATCGCCCATAAAAGAAAAAGAAAGAATTGAAATGACTAAGATGGGCGAAAATAAAAGCTCTACAGAATCAAAAATGTTTACGCTCGAATTAAAAGAAAATAAAGAATTACGCTCACTGTCCCAAGGCGAAACAGTATTAGCCCAAATAGAGTGTACTAAAGTACGCAAGTGATTTTCCTTAGTAAGGGAAAAAGGAAAAAATGATACATGTATCTACAATTAATTCTTCTCCTATGCTGCAAACGGATGACGATCACTTTGTTATTTAAGTCATGGCGGTACGTATACGAAAAAACTGCTGATGAATAAATATCATCGTTATTTCATTTCCAACTTGCACAATCCAGCATACGAGAATAATTAATAAAAAGCGCGCGCGAAGATTAATAATTACATAATGGTATGTAAAGAAACAAAGTAAATATAAAAAAAATAATAAGGAGCAAATGAAAGAAAAAGTATATTGGGGCAAAAAATACACTACGAGCATATGCGGTAATTAAGTACCGTAGTCAAAATATGGGGCGTTAAATTCCACGGGTTTACAATTTCAAAAATGATATGAGTCGCTAAATGTAATAAATAAACGGTTGCAAAATGTAACTTGAAGACTTTATAAAAGTCAAACGGGGCACGTAAGAAAAAGATTACAAAGTTTCAATATTAGGACGTTAACTGTTTTCACATGAAATGATATGAGCAAGCAGAGCTTGATCAGCATATTGCAAGTTTTCGAAGAATTACAGTAAGGCTTTACAATGTATCAAAATAAAACCAGTGGTAGGCAAATGGGCAACACTGACGGGAGTAGCTACGCGAAAAAGCCACTACCAAATCAAGAGCGAACAAGGCTTTGGATCAGACTCCGTAAAAACTAATACACGCCACTGGAAATGGAAACGGAAATCAGCAAAAGCCAAAAGCAACAGGCACAGGAGACTGGAAACGCTGACGATGAAAAACCAACCAGGGAACGTCAGACCTCGACCACAGTTGAGTCGGTTTGTGATCGTGGCCGAGGTAGGAATAGACACACTAAGCCGTGGTGACCTGCCGCGGGAGATGATCCCAAATCGGCTCCCGTCAAGTTCTCAATACGATAAGTTTTGTTGTTGTATCCGGTCATACAACCAATAAGACGCCGCTAGAATTCCTGACGGGGGTTTCTGGAGTTGCCGCATTGCGTCAGTGCGTCGTAGCAACTGTCAATCCTCAACATCTTAAATGAAAGACACATTCGCACGGCTCAGGATGTAGCCGATTGGGAGTGTAGAGCACGGTGCCGTCAAACAAATAACCCGTCAAATTAAATTGACGGACGCCGATAGCCAGCAGTTTTTTTCTCGTTTTGGTGTCATCAATGTCCACACTAAAATCAACCCTGTATGGATTTAAGCCCCACCGTTGGGCTGACAGTAGTTGAAAATAGTTGGCTTTGAGTCTAATAGACACTCCATTCACTCCCTTCTTATAATAATATACAAATAATAATATAATGAAATAATATACAAATAATAATATAATGAAATAATATACAAATATAATCCCTGAGGTGTATCCATGCGGTCACCTCAGCCCCATATAACTAACAAATGGATACCCGCGGTGTACCCTTGTGGTCACCCCGATATAATTCAGTCCCGTTCCGGCTCGTCACTAATTTGATCACGGACCACACACCATGGCAATCGTGAAAATACAGTTCTGGGAATTGTTCCACTTGCACGTCCAGAGCAGTAAACAGATATTTCAGAAGCCGTGTTTAGTGCAGTGAAGTGCCGCGAAAAGAAGATAGAATCCCCGAACAGACAATAGTGCGCGGAATATTAGTGAATCGCGAGTGAAAAGTCTCCCCCCTCAGTGTTAAAGCATAGAGACATTAAGTTTTTTTTTTTACAAACTCTAGAGGTAAGAAAATAACAAAAACATTTATTTTTATTCCAATTGTTATATGTTTTCTTTTATAATTTTTCTTTTGGGGTATGAACGGGATACTAACGAAAATAACAGAATTTATTTTATTTTTTTATCAACCTATTGGAACTGATGTCCATAGATACTACATTTTATGATTTATTTTTGATTTTAATATTGTGAAAAGCTAGGGACTACCTTTTGTCGGCCGGGGGAATGTGTCACAAGTAGATTTTCGTTAATTACTTATTCAGCAAATAATCGGCCACTGACCGAAACAAGTCGTCGACCACTTGAGTTGCAAAATAAGCAATCGAACCTTTTTAGAACGGAAGCTAGCTAAGGTGTTGCAATCGCCAGTCAGCAATAAGTCATCAATTGTTCGGACAATGATCCAAGTGCTTAGACAAGCAATTAAGAAATTGAACTGACTAAGGGACCGCAATACCTTACAATAAATAGCCGAGAAATTTGGAAGGAAGAGTTAGTCAGAAATTATCCGCGAAACTAAACGGTTCGGTCGCGAAAGTTAAGGGAACTCTACCCTGACACTTACCCTCGTCCAAAATGGTTTGTGAATTAATCGTCATGTAAGTACAAGGTAATTTGAATTAAACCAACTTATGTCTGACAATGCTTTTTATAAATTCAGTATTATTAATTCAGTATTCATTTAATCTTTCTCTATGAATAAACGTTGTTGTTTTTGTTATCCAATCTTTGAGTTTAACTTGACTACGACCCCAGCCTACACGCCCCGCGTTACGACTAAAAAATTAGATCGTGACAATATAAATTTACAATACATTTTTTTGACATATTCAAACTTGCATATTTTTCCATTTTAAGAGCTAAAATTAGTACAAACACACACCCACTAATATTACACGGATCGCAGACTATCAAGTATATTTTTTTCCAGCTTCCGAATGCAAACAAAGGTGGTAAAGAATCCGGGACAATTTTAGAAAAGCTCTAAAATTTAGACAATGCAAAAGTGGAGACGCTGCTTCCAAAATTAAAGAATACAAATACGAACAGGAGTTGTCATTTTTAAAGCGATTTTTGTCTGATCGTATTGAAAAATCCAACTTGAGCTCACATTCCCAAGAAGAAGAGAGTAATGATGACACACAAGATGGCAATAATTTTGTTGAATCAGAGCCATCAACACCTACATCGGTAACTAGTATTGAAACTACACCAACGGTAGCTACATCAAAGGGTAAAAAGCGAACTCAGCAACGGATTGCTCCACAAAACTCAGTAGCGGAAACAACGTGCTGGAAAAGTACTTGGAATCTCAGGCAACAAAACCTGCTGTAAATACAGAACCAAAAGTTCTAAGACAGGTTTTTATTGCAATGGCTGATACTGCCGAGACCTTTCCCCCTGAAATACAGATAGAAGTTAAATCCAAAGTATTTAAAATAATAGAGGAAGCTGAAATCAAGTGCCTTCAGCCGAAAATAAATGCACCGCTACAGCCTTCTTCTTCTTCTTACGGGTTTTCGCATTCTGGATTTCAAGATGAAAACTCCTCCCACTTCACTAATTACCCGCAGGGATCTCAGACACCTTATCCGCAAGGATCTCAGAGACCTTATCCGCAAGGATCGCAGACTCCTTATCCGCAAGGGCCTCAGCCACCTACGCAGCCCAACATCCAAAACTATTCCAATGATGCAACCGATTTAAATTTTGATATCACTTAAAAATATTATTATGTTTATTGTTTATAAATCTTACTTGCATTTGTATTTTTGTTCTACTTTATTTTATTTGCATTTAATAAAAATTAATTCATATTAACTTTTATTTTGAATCATTAGGATAGGATTTATAATGAATGCCTAGCTAAAAACAAAAACTTACCGGAAAGTTACGGCTAATCGTTCTTCGGGTGGGATGCTGCTTCTAAAATTGGTATTTTGCCTTGTTAAATCAGTTTTTAATAAGAATAACAGTTCCTGAAATTTTTTTTTTTTTCATGTGTTATTCTAAAATACTGGAAAAAATTCTCCTGATGCGTGATTAAATCCGGGAATAAAGTTGCAAATTCACCGTCTCTCTTCCTTTTTCTGCAAATTTCGTGAACCCATTTTCGCTTTCTCTTAGCATTTTCTTGATTGCGTTCCTCTTCTTCGCAGAGCAAACTAACAACTATGATGTTTACGTCCATCTCCAACAAAATTTATATACTGACCGGAAAAATTGAAACATTTTGCCGACTAGTGAGCGCGGAGACCAAAATTCGCGCTCCGTAGCGGTTCGGGCTGTAGCGGGCCGGGCCGGTTAGTGCGCGCGAGCTTTAAAAGAAAAATATTATTGGCCTGAGCTAAAATCTTCAGTCTAAACCTATATTAACGATTGTGAAATATGTGCGCGAAGCAAATACGAATGAAATCCCGTTAAAATTACAATAAATATCACCCCTACAGCTTCAAGACCTTTCGAAATCTTACATCTAGATACTTATACTTTGGAAAAATCTAAGTTTTTTACCATAATAGATAGTTTTTCAAAGTATGCACAAGCATATTATTTGAATTCTTTGGCATTAACGGAAATTGCTGACAACCTACTAAATTATTTTTCACATCATGGTATCCCTAAGCAAATTATAGTGGATAATGGTACAGAATTTAAGAATACAGTGATAACTGAACTTCTTACTTTACATAAAATTAAAATTCATTTTTGTTCGCCGCATCATCCTGAATCAAATGGAGCCGTTGAACGGCTACATTCTACTTTAGCGGAACTGTTACGACTCTACGTAAATAAAGATCAACGTGACAACCCTGCCGCGACGATTAATAACGTGATTGCCGCGGAAACTGAAAGAGAGAGACAGCGATAAATCGCGACCGGGGTGTGTTGTTAAAAAAAAAGTCGATTTTGTACACGTTTTGTTGTTGCACGCATTTTTTCACGTTTTGCACGAATAATTTGTCAATTAATCAAATATTAATTGATCTTGCGACTTTAACCCGTTAACTAAATCTAAATTATTTGTTAAGTTCACAATAAACCAATTTTTTGGTAAACGGTCCTTCGAATTTATTTGCTGTTTGCATAACCTCAGAAAGAAGTGCAGTCCAATTAGCTTCACGACTAAACATTTGGTCACTTCAGCCGGATTTAGGACATCTGGATGATGGAATGCATCAACCTCCAACCTATGGAATTGGGAATTGAATCGATTGATATTGATTAACTTGAAGAAGCTGCCGAAAACATCGGTGAGTCCGTTCCTTTCTTATGTTTGTTTTCCATACTTTTTGCAATTACCTATCTCATTTTGTCCTTGAACCACACTGTTACAGTGAACGTTGGTTGTTAGACATATTTTTTCAAATTATTCAATATTTGTTTTCCCCGTTCAGTAACGTTTATTGCATGTAAACATTCACGTAAATGAAATTTGTCTATCTCTGCAGGCCTACTATATTAATCCTGTTTAATTTTATTGTATTTGTTAATTCCACATTATCGATTTAAGCTTGAAATGGCCGCGAAAGGGAAAAAAGGTAAAGCTCACTCAGACGAAACAGTTGATGATGAATTTCAGGAACTTTTACATATTCGTAAGGTTATAATCGAGCGGTTGTCCCGATTTGAACAGTATCTATTGACTAACACGGAAATCACACAGCTTTATCAGCTTGAAATTCGTCTCAAAAGTATAGAAGACGATTTTCAAGAATTTGACCCTATTCAAATTCGTTTGGAATTTCTTGATAAAACAGAAAAGCAACATAGGCTTGAAACTGAATCGTCGTATTAAAGAAGAATTAATTAACTCGTTCAGTAACAATCGGTCATTACCGGTAAATTATCAGATTTAGGATTACCTTCATATTATGGGAGCACTGAAACATGGTTTAGCTTTAAAAACATATTCGAATCTTTAGTACATAATAGAGTAAGTTTAACTGAACCCGAAAAACTGTTGTATTTGAAGCTATGTTGTAAAGGAGACGCTTTAAAGCTCATAGAAAATTTGGACATAACTGCATTATACTATCGCTTTTAACTTGCTAGAAAAAAGATATGAGAATAAAAAGGTAGTTATAAATTATCACGTAAAAAATATACTTTTTAAACTACCAAGTGTAAGCAAAGAATCATCATCAAATCTAAGAAAGTTGTTAGATACAGTTCAACAGCATAAATCTGCGTTAGAAAAGCTAAAATTGCCTTTAGAACAATGGGACGCATTAGTAATCCTTATCGTTTTGAGTAAGTTACATGAGCAAACTAATAGAGAATGGGAACTTAAACAAAGTAGTAAGGAATTACCTACGTTGCTTTAGAAATTATACGTGATTTCTCGAAACCATTGTCACAAAAAGAAAAACCTGATAACAAAGTTACAAACTTTAAAAATTATTCATACGCTATTACAGAAAATCCCGTAAATAAGTTGTATTGTAGTGAAAATCATCACATTTATCAATGTCCGAAATTTATTAGTTTATCTTTATCAGAAAAATATAATGAAATAAAGAAACATAAACTTTGTGCAAATTGCTTTCGAACTGGTCACATGAAGTACGAATGCAATTCGCGTGGTTTTAAAAAGTGTAATAAAAAGCAATACGGCATTACACGTAGAAAGAACCTTTCAGGGTCAAGATTTCGATGAAAGACGTCTTAGTAGTGGCAACAGTGCGTTGCAGACGCATTCGGATGTCGCACCGCCTTTGTCTAATAACAGAAATCGCTCTAATGACCTACAAGAGTCGGGTTTTCAAGGCTCTCGTAATTCGCACGGTTTTAATAGCCCTACGCTTGTCACAATCGACCGGAAAAATGACTCGGTAACTGTTGAATCCAACGAAAATAATACGCATGAAGAATTTCACAACCCTGACAACTCTTTAACTTTATCTTGCTCAAGTTTAGGTAGAAATCAAGTCTTACTATCAACAGCAATGATTCTTATTGCTGACAGAACTGGACATTGGCATAATTGTAATGCGCTTATTGATTGTGGCAGTCAATCAAATTTAATTAGTGAATCTTTGTGTCGCAAATTAAATTTGTATTGTCATAAAATCGATCTACCATTGTTAGGAGTAAGTAAGATAATCACAAAAATTAACAATCGTACGCAAACCGCGATAAGGTCTCGAGTTAGCGATTATAAAACTACTTTGTCGTTTTTAGTTTTGCCCGTTATCACGGAAAAATTGCCGTTATTGAAATTTGAGAAGTCGCAACTTGACATTCCAAAAGAAATTAATTTAGCAGACGAGAGATTAAATGAACCTAAACAGATCGACGTACTTTTAGGCGCTGAAATATTTTATGATCTGCTCGGAACCGGACAAATTAAATTGGGAAATTCGCTGCCAATACTTCAAGAGACTTCTTTGGGTTGGGTAATATCAGGAAATTTGGTACTTAGTAATTTTTGCAGACAAAAAACAATATGTCACTTAACAACAAACTCTGTCACGAATAAAATGTTGCATGACTCCTTCACAAAATTTTGGGAGTTTGAGGACTTTGAGAGCTGCAAATTTCTAACAAAAGAAGAAAACTTTTGTGAACAGTACTTTGAAAAAACTACAACTCGATACAAAGATAACAGTTTTATTGTTAGATACCCATTTAAAGAGGATTCGAATCTTTGGTTAGGAGATTCAAAAGTAAGCGCTTTAAAGAGACTAAATTCCCTCGAAAAAAGATTTAATAAAGACGAAAATCTTAAAAAACAATATTTTGACTTTATGCGCCAGTATGAAGGGCTCGGACAAATGACTCTTCAAGGATCCCTTAAAAACGAGAATTATGAACACAGTGATTCTTTATCAAACGATATTTATTATTTACCCCATAGTGCGGTATTTAGGGATTCTATTACTACGAAATGTCGCGTAGTTTTTGATGCGAGTTCAAAAACAACTTCGGGATACTCGTTAAATGATTGCTTATGGTAGGACCGACGGTGCCAAAGGACTTGTACTAAATTTTGTTGCGAACACGGCTTAGAAAAATTGTACTTAGCGGTGACATCAAAATGATGTATCGAAATATCAAAATTCACGAAGATGAACGAAATTTTCAAAAAATTTTGGCGTTGTTGGAATGAAAGGGACCCAGTAGATATATACAAGCTTAACACAGTCTCGTATGGCACGGCAAGTGCACCCTTCCAAGCTTTAGGTTGTTTAAAAGAATTAGCAAATTTGAATCAGAATGTTTACCCGCAGACGTCAAACATAATCAAAAAGTCATTTTACAATTTACATCAACTCTGAAGCAGAAGCAATTGAAGTGTATCAAGAACTTAATACAATTCTAGGACAAGCTAATTTTAAAATGAGAAAATGGTCTTCAAACAGTGAAGAAGTGTTGACTAAAATTGTTGAGTTTAATAATAACGATAATAATGACAATCTTGTTTTGTTCCAAAATGGTGAACATTTGAAAACCTTAGGCATTGTTTGGGATTCTAAGCAGGACTTATTAAGGTACTCGATTAACGTAACTTCTTCCTCCAATAAAGTAACAAAGCGAACGATCTTGTCCACAATATCGCAGATTTTCGATCCGCTTGGATTGGTGGGTCCGGCTTTAATTAGAGCAAAAATTATCATTCAATCCTTGTGGAAATTACAACTTAGCTGGGACGAAGAAGTTCCTAACGTTTTAAAACAATTGTGGATCGAATTTTCAAACCAAATATCTTGTTTAAACAAAGTTCAAATAGAAAGACTTGCTATTATTCCCGAATCGAAACATATTGAACTCTACGGATTTAGTGACAGCTCGGAAAAGGCATACGGAGCCTGCATTTATTTATGTCCTGTAGATACTTTAGGAAAAAGAGAAATTAGACTTTTGACTGCGAAATATAAGGTAGCTCCGGCTAAAAAATTAACTTTACCGCGACTCGAATATTTAGCTGTGTTTTTATTGGCTAAATTAATGCATAAAGTATTACAAACCATTGATATCAAACATGCTAACGTTAAATATCTTACCGATTCAACTATTGTATTGTCTTGGTTTAGAATTGATTCCGCTAAGCTAGTAGTAGCCAATCGCGTTTCTAAGATAACGGAAATTTCTGAATTAAACGATTGGGCGCATGTATCAAGCAAAAACAATCCCGCTGATGTAATCTTTAGGGGATTAAGTCCTAAAGAATTGTTAGGATGCAACCTTTGGTTTAGAGGACCTGACTTTTTACAACATTTTGAATACCATAACCACTCATGCAATTCTAGTGACGACGTAAATCAACTTTTTACTTTAGAAAATGTACTTGAATTTAAACCTGATGTAACAATTATAAATAATGCTGTAGAGATAAAAATTGATCTACCTGACTTGGATATTTTTGACAAGTTTTCAACTTTACATAAATTGCTAAGAATTGTAGCGTACATTTGTAGATTTAAAAATCGTGGATTAAAGAAAATACAGCCAAAATGTAATACGTTGACAATCGAAAAACTGGACGAATCTTTCGTTTCGAAAATGCGTTTTTACAATGAAACAGTTCACTTGCAACGACGTAACAAAATTTTAAACAACAGTAGAATTTTGAATTTAAATTCTTTTTTAGACTCAAACGGAATCTTACGAGTAGGTGGACGAGTAACTAATTCCAATTATAGTTTTGACCAAAGCCATTCTTTTATTTTGCCCAACAAGCACAAGTTTACCGATTTGTTAATCATGAGTGAACACATAAAACACCTTCATGTGGGGATTCAGAATTTATTGACAATTATCCGTCTTGGATTCTAGATAATAAACGGGGAAAATGCGATTACTTTTTAACGAGGGGGCATGTTACGACTCTAAGTAAATAAAGATCAACGTGACAACCCTGCCGCGACGATTAATAACGTGATTGTGTGAGAGACAGCGATAGATCACGACCGGGGAACGGTGTGTTGTTAAAAAAAAAGTCGATTTTGTACACGTTTTGTTGTTGCGCGCATTTTTTCACGTTTTGCACGATTAATTTGACAATTAATCAAATACTAATTGTTCTTGCGACTTTAACCCGTTAACTAAATCTAAATTATTTGTTGAGTTCACAATAAACGAATTTTTTGGTTCGAATTTATTTGCTGTTTGCATAACATCAGAAAGAAGTGCAGTCCAATTAGCTTCACAACTAAACAGGAACATATCCGATTATTAAACAATCAAGAATATGGCGATACCCCAATCAAAACAAAAATGATTTACGCTATTCTAGCTTACAACCATACCATCCATTCTGTTACCAATCTGAAACCAAAGACCTCATCCAAGGACATCTTACTACCAACGACACTTTTGATATTAAATTAGATCAAATTTTAATAAACTATTATATCAATAATCACAAACCAATTAAATGCTAATTTACTCAAAAAAAAAGAAAATTTAGCTGAAAAATTAAACAAACATAAAGATGATGTAAATGAACTTTTCAAACCCGATCAAAACGTGTACCTTAAAAAACACAATAGGCAAAAGCATACTGATAATTTTTCTAAACCTATTATATTAGTTAGTATAGTATAAATACTAAGAAGAAGACGGGAAAAACAGAAAATAAAGAAAAGGTACACCTTTCCAACATTAGGCGACCGTGACAACAAAAGTATAGTTTCTAATAACAGTAATTTTATTCCAGATTTCTTCACATAGTAATTGCAATAGCAATTGAAGAAAAAATAACAGTTGGTTAATTTCAATTAAATTGGGGCAAACCAAATTTGAAGAATATTCATATACACTTTTGCACTACTACGACATGAACCCCATAATCGAAGAACTAAATAAACTCCATTCTAAATCATTGAACTTGAGTGAAACTATAACGAAACATCCAGAATATAAATTCAAAATAATAAATTATTTAAAAATACTAAGTCTCACCCAAGAAAGGGCATAAATAAAACATAAGGAAATAATTCCGCATTCCCTTAGGTACAAGCGTGGCTTAATAAATAAACGGTATAGGATCAATTTTCAAAGTAATCACTAACTACAACTAAATCAAAATAAATTAGCCTCAAATATTAGAAAAGAGAATTCCTTATCTCTCAACCTTTTAGAGAAATTTAACAACACAATTGATACAGTCCAACACGATGAAAAGTTGCTAGAAACTAAATTAGATCAACTCGGACTAATTGTGCAAAAAAACACATTACGGGAAAACACAGCTTTTATAAAAGATGTTTTAAACCAAGTCATAAATCTGTATGAAATTATCGATGCAATATTAACAGATATAGAAATTAAAATTACATTTTTCAAAATTGAAAATTTTCATCCAAGCATTTTTAAACCTAAAGATCTCTATTTTGAGCTAATAAACGTAAAAAAGGTCATTGATACAAATCGTATGCCACTGGAAGTAACATTGCAAAATACAATACTGTATGAGAAACTTATTAAAGTAGAAAGCTACATTTTTAACAACATAGTTAACTTTTTACTAAGAATACAAATAACTTCCCCGAAAAATTAAACTACTATCATTTTTATTGAGCTCCAACACATGTTCAGAGTCTCTTTAAGGTTATTTTGCTAAAAAGTAAATATTTACCAAAAAACCAATTGCACTATTCATATCGCAACACTGAAGGTTTTTTTTATTAACTTCCGACTGTTAACGCATGCTCTATGCGTTTATCGCGTTCAGACAACCCAAATTTCAAATCTTGGACCAGCTCTGATTGCACCACCGACTGTTCGTGCAGAGTTTGTGGTTGGTTTGATGGCTGCCGGAGCAGTTTGAGGATTCGAGTCAAACTGTAGAGTTTGAGACATGCGTAATACATATTTTGACGGTGGCGTGCTATTTTGCTCGAGCCTTTGTGCTACAAACTTTTACTTCAAAAGACATTTCTACTTGTAAGCTCCAACAGAGTATATTGGAGAAAGGCGTAGCGAGATTATCTTGTGAGGGTGTTGGTATAGAACAAGATCAAGTTGGAAAAAAATAAATTGTTAATCCTAGATGTCATGAACAACCTACTACGTTTTAAAAACTAACTATCATTTTAATTTAGATTTTCTTCGGGTGTAGCATTTTCGTTGCCTTTCACCCATATATAAGAGGCATCTGTATGTACAGATGGGACAACTAAGGTATGTACCTGCACGATTCACCAATAAAATATCTGTATTGTTCATAATCGATGTAATGGCAGTTTTCCACTAAACACACAATACAAAAACAAAACAGAAACTCCTGTAGAATAAAACAAAACTGCAACTTTTTGGCAAACATTTGAGAGCTACCATTTGAAACAGTTTGAGATTTGTTTTTAGTGTATCCCGCTCACTGAAAAGAAAAGTTTGTCTTTGTTTTTCTAGTTATAAAAACCACAAACAAACCAGCAAGAACCAGTACCGCTATCACATTATAAATTGTCTGCGAATTATATACGTACCATCCATTGTCAATTTATCTTCTAAATTTCTTTTTAGCTCACCAGACTTAAGATTACCCAAAGTTAAAATACAAAGAATTATCAAATTTTTATCTTCTTTGTTAACAGCCCATAGTTGTTCTATTAGATTTTTTGCCCAATTTATTGGTATTTTAGTGTCAGCCTGTCCAGCAGTAAAGTATGGAAAATTATACACTAAAGAGTTTGAAAGGCACACATATTTAGCCTTAAAGGAGTCTAACCAGAACTACAAGACAAAATTGTCAATGCCATTGGTATTCCGAAATTAACTTTCCTGGTGGACTAGTATTATATCCACTTATTTTAATGAAATTCGTACTCATGACTTTTACTTAGAAATTTTCACTAATGCTAGCAAAACTGGTTGGGGGGCAGTCTGCGGTTTACAGCATGCGAGAGAGTTGTGGTTACAACCAGAGCTCTCCCGCCATATAAACTTTCTAGAACTCAAAGCAACTCTCCTTGGCTTAAAATGTTTTACTAAAAACATTAGGCGTAGATCCATTCTTCTGTATACCCTCCACAAACCATGTAACCAGAGAAATTTGGCAGTGGTGTGAGAAGAATAACTTATGGGTATTTGCATCTTATATTAAGTCTGATTGCACCAAAGCTGATAAGAGTTCACGGGTCCTTCTCGATGACTGCGAATGGGAATTGGCGTTTGTTTATGCAAAATGTTCTTGCAAAATTATGCATATTGTCACGAATGGAAAATCCATTAATTGAAAAGATGGACTGATTAACTTAAAAAACATCGAGGATTGCGAAATGTTAAGCGCACGAGGCAAGGTCGCATCACGATGCACCGAATGTGTCATGCACCGAGTGCACCGTATCGGTGATGAGTCACCACCACCTGCTTTGCAGAAATGTGAAAAACAAGCGACAATAACAAACTGCGTCAGCCGATCAATCGGGTATAAAATACGCCGATTTTAGCAGTAGAGGATAAGTGTGAAACCGATCAACGGTAGTGTGACCAGCTGACCCGAGAAGTCGTAATGACGACTCTCCTCGGAAAAAGATTAAGTTAATTAGTCCGTTCTCTAAGTTGTTTAAAAACGCGAAGTGACCAAGCCATTGCCAGGAAAAGCTAAGTCCTTAGCTATGACTATGTAAGTACAATTGTTAATTGTCAACCTTTTGTTTACAACCGTATTGTGCATCCATTTGTGTATTCCGTGTTTAATAGATTTAAGTGTGATACAAGGAAAACTCAGTGTTTGATTCCATCCCTAAAACTGAGATCCCGAAATGGCGTTTGTTTATGCAAAATGTTCTTGCAAAATTATGCATATGCAAAAATAGTCCTGGAGTTTGGTACTCCAGAAATTGACTTTTTGCATCTCGCATAAACAAGAAATGTCAGAAGTATATTTCTTGGGAAATCGACTCCGAATCTGTCAATATTGATGCCTTTACGGTATCTTGGAAAGGACTAAAATTTTATGCTTTCCCTCCTTTTGTCCTTATCTGTAAGGTCCTAAATAAAATAGTCGTAGATCAGGCCGAAGGAATTTTAGTAGTTCCAAAGTGGCCTTCTCAACCCTGGTATCCAATATTTAATAAACTCGCTCATTTATCTAATATTATTGAATTCCAACCTAACAGTGCATTTTATCTTCGCCTTTCAGATCTCATCACCCCTTACATAAGGACCTTAACCTGGTGGCGGCAGTGTTATCAGGGCGGCATTTAAATTAAAGGATATTCCTGAAGAGGCTATAAACACTCACATTAAATCCATTTCCGAGTCTACCATAAAGCAGTACAATAGTTGCACCAAATATTGGTGAGATTACTGTGCCTTAAAGAATGTTCCATATTTTTTAGCTAAACCCCCTGAGGTAATAGCTTTTTTCCAATACCTCATGGACAACAACAAAAGGTAGAAGTTTTGCACTTTTAATTCATGTCAAGCTGCCCTAGCTTTGATTCTGCCAGAGGCAACTTCTAATGTCATTCGCCTTAGGCGATATTGTCACGAATGGAAAATCCATTAATTGAAAAGATGGACTTACTGACTTAAAAACATAAGAATATTTGAGGATTGCGAAATATTAAGCACACGAGGCAAGGTCGCACCATGATGCATCGAGTGCATCATGCACCGGGTGCACCATATCAGTGATGAGTCGCCACCACCTGCTTTGCAGGAATATGAAAAATAGGCGACGAACAATAACAAACTACGTCAGCCAATCGGGTATAAAACACGCCGATTTCAGCAGTATAGGATCAGTGTGAACCAATCGATAGTAGTGTGACCAGCTGAACCAAGAAGTCGAGATGTCGACTCTCCTCGTAAAAGAAGATCAAGTTAAGTAGTCCATTCTCCAAAGTTGTTCCAGCACGAAAGTGACCAAGCCAGCCGCCAGAAAATGCTAAGTCCTTAGCTTAGGAATCTATGTAAGTACAATTGTTAAAATTGCCAACTTTTAGTGTGTTTATGACCGTATTGTGCAAACCCATTTATGTATACTATATTTAATAGATTTAAGTGTTTAATAGAAAACTCAGTGTTTGATTCCATCCTTAAAACTGAGATCCCGGCGCGACGTTTAACGTCGTGAGTCAGTTTAATTGATGAACCCAGAAAGGCTCATAAATTAAACGTGACATTTGGTGGAGGCGCCGGTCTGTTTTGAAATGGATGAAAAACAATAGTTGAGTTTTTTATCTTTATTTTATTTTTTGGGGTATGATACAGATTCAGAAAAATAATGTGTGGGCTATAAAAGAAATTTTAAGTATTATTTTCTTTTGGCTAGGGATAGTGACGTTGATTTATTTAGTGATTTTTTGGGGATTACCTTTGCTATTGAAGCGCTCATTTGATAAAATTTTGGTTTAATATGGGTGGTACATCTTCAAAAGAGGAGGAAATTATTATTTCTCAAGCGGGAAACAGTGGAGATGTATCAAATAGTTCGGGAAAAGATAATTTATGGTCAGCTAAGGAAATTTTAATTATTATTTTTTTTTTCATGGGGGTATTAATGCTAGTGCATTTTAGCGTTAAAAAATTATTAGTTTGATGAACAAGCAAATTCGTAAAGAAATTGCCAGGAATAATCAACCTTTTTTAAAAAAAAAACGAAAATAATTTGAAAAAAATAAATATAGCACATAAATGAATTTAAACATTGTCCATGAGTGAGTCGAGTGTCAAAGATCGAGTAAAAACTCGCAGTAGGGCTCAAAGTTTGTCGGAAAAAGAAAAATTCGTGTTACGTGAAGCTATCGCTAGAGGTCAAAACCCAGAAAAGGTGATAAAAGAATTAAAAGATTTCAAACCCGAACATCACAGTTCGACTGTGAGTTCTCCTGCTCCGACACAAACGGCAACTTCTTCACAAAAACAAAAGCTTGACAAACCCAGTTCAGTTGTTTGTTTGACAAGCCGTGAGGACGAAGAAAATACTCTTGACAATACTGTCGTGAGCGGTCAAGCTCAAACTCCCCAAGCCTCGACTTCAACTTCTAAGCCCCAATCCACGAAAGTTTATTTCAAACCAAGAGCTTCGTTAAGTAGAACTCCGCCTAAACCGCGAGAAACAGAAGGGCCTTGGCAGGAAAGTCCCTTAGAAGTGGTAGTGCCACCAAAGCTTATCTCATCCCGCCCCTCAGAATTATTACAAAGTTCTAATAATCCTTGCCCACCCCCTGTGATTCGGGAAAGAAACCGTGCCATACGTCCTAACAATACTTCAGTAATGGCTAACATGACTTTACAGGCAGCTTTGGCTGAGCCAAAAACTCCAGCCACCCCAAAGTTTACATGCCCGCCCATCTACATTTAACCCTTCTATTGACTCTCCCAGTATTTTTATAAATAAATACGAAAAAGCAGCGATTGTGAATAGCTGGTCAGAAAATCACAAAATATCTTATTTAGCTAATTTTTTGGAAGGTCCAGCCCATACATGGTTTGGTAATTATATTAGTGAGCCAGAGAATCAGATGAAAACATGGCTAAATATAAAATCAGATTTTTTAAAAGAGTTTTCTGGAGAACAGCCACTCCGAAAGTTAAAATTTCGATAAAACACTCGCAAACAGCAAGACGTCGAGGATATAAAGAAGTACTATTATCATCTAGTAGCAATTGCAAACGAAATTGACCCAGAAATGACTTTTGATGCGTTTAGGGATCATTTTGAAAATGGTTTGCATCCGTCTTATTATGACATGTATTATTTGCTTAGTTCTAGCAACAGAAATTTTGACGATTTAAAGCAATTGGTGATTAAGATAAGCGATATAAAAGAAAGAACATTGGTAAATCAAATGACACAAAGTACAGCTTTATTGTCAGTATATGCGGCAGTGAACAGTAATAATGTAACATAGTAATTACACTATGTTCCGTACCTGCATTTGCTTCGGTCTCCCCCAATACCAGACTTATGTAAACAAGATCGGCGAATTGGGGTCATGATGTGGGTATAAATTCAGCTTCAAAGCACGTACTAATCATCGAATTCTGGGGTCTTCCCCAGAGGGAAGTCACTGACTGATCTCTGGGTTAGTCTGGGTTCACCATTTGTGTAGCTTTTAGTGGAGCAGGTGGAGAACAAGTGCAAGCACCCGGGAATCAGCCTGTTAAAGGAAATAGCACGGGCGAGCAGCATTAGTTGCCGTACCGGCTTACCTCCCTGTAACAATACCATAGCGTCTTATTCGGCGTGGTGAATGCCCTGGGACACTAGTCTAGGGTTCTATTCACCCCCGGTAAGCGTGCGCCCTCCGCGAACCTCCACAACCATTCCCACAGACACCCCGCACATCATGATCCTCGCCTTCTTGGCAATCGGGGGGTAAGATCATTGTAGTGTTATCTTAAATAAAAGCGGATTACCTGTATACCTGTGGTTTTCTTCTTCTGAGCTACCCCTTAACGTGACAATAATAACCCAACAAACCGGCAAAGGACCTGGAATGATGTGTGACACAAGGCCACGAACATTTTTTAATAGGAATTTTTCAAATACGGTTCAAAATCAGACACGAAATACCTATGTTCCAAGGGTGAATAATTTTGGACCAAATCAAAATGGTCCAAGGTACAACTCATTCAATAGGGGGCGACAATTTGCAAGAAACAATTCGCAACAACCCCAGAACCATGATACTTTTAATAGGAACAGAAATCAGTTTTCTAATCAAAACTGGAGAAATAATAATAATAATTATTATTATTTGCCTCGTACGAGAACGCACGACGGCCGGGTTATTTGCATTGATTGCCGTAGGACCGGTCACGTGTCGTGTGTAACTTCAATAACAGGCCTTTTCAAAGGAATGCACCTCAAGGCCGGAGAAACCCAAACGACAGAGGACAATTTCAAAACTAAGAAGCCCGAACGAAATTGTCCAATTGTCATCTAGGGGCATTAGTAAACAAACATTAATAGTACATATCACAGTTAACGATAAAGATAACGTTCCTGTTTTACTTGATACGGGAGCTTGTAAAAATATAGTCGACATAAATTATATCAGTAACATGAAACGGTTACAAGACAATATACAACTGATAACAGCAGGAGGTTATACAGTCCAACCTCTCGGCAATTCTGAGGTGATTATAAAAGTTAATGGCACAATTATTGCCGTTGAGGCACTAGTGGTGCAAAATTTATCAAAAGCCTTGATATTGGGACATAACTTCTTGGCTAGTAAAAAGTCATTAATTGACTATAATACCAATACTGTGACATTATACCATGAACTTGACCCATTGATTTTACATTTTGGCAACAATGTCAACAACAACATGAGGAAAATAGAACAAATGGAAGATACTAATAAGGTATTTGCAAACGTCGAGATTGAGTAAACCGCGCGAAGTTTGAAGGTTACACTTGCAACCGACTACATGGTCAAGGTTGGTCGCGAGATAACGGTACGACTGAACTGTGCCTTATCTCCGCACGAGTTCACGAAGTACTGCTTTATCGAGAACGATAAAAACCTACGACCAAGAGGATTGATTTGTTCTAATGTTTTTGCAAGAGATGACAAATGGTACATCAAAGTTAAAAATATGAGTTTTAAAGAAGTGTGCATATTAAAAAATACCACAATCGGTTATTTAGAGAAAAATATACAAATGGATATAACAAAAATTCCAGTTCATTGTGTTAATAAAACTGAAGATGATGAAGAAATGATTACTATGAATGACCATAATCTAAGTGATATAACGAACCCAGAATTGTGTAACAAATTGCAGACATTACTTTCAGAATATAGTGACGTTTTTTCAAAAACATGAAAATATATGGGAAAAACCGATGTAATTGAACACGAAATTGATGTAGGGAATGCAAAACCTATAAAACAGAAACCTTACAGAGTAGCACAAAAAGCAGCAGTAGATGAACAAATAAGAGAAATGGAACAATACGACATAATAAGGCAAAGTAACTCGCCCTGGGCAAGTCCCGTCGTATTAGTAAAGAATAAGTCTGGAGAGACACGATTTTGTGTGGATTATCGCAAGTTCAACAATGTAACAGTAAAAAATTCGTGGTCAGGATCTAATATTGAGGATATTTTGACTTACTTAGGGAACGCCCAATATTTCTCATCGTTAGACATGTATTCAGGTTATTGGCCAGTCAAAGTAAAAGAAGAAAGAAAGCCACTTACTGCCTTTACAGCGCCAGGTCACGGATTATGGGAACTTAATGTAATGCCTTTTGGATTGTGCAATGCCCCGGCAACATTCCAACAGTTAGGAGATGTAGTGTTTAGAGATTTAAAATGGAAAGAAGTTTTAATATATGGACGACATTATAATTTTTTCTGAAACAATAGATGAACATTTGGAAAAATTACGTAAAGTTTTCAATAGACTTCGAAGTGCAGGCCTAACGTTAAAACCTAAAAAATAGGAATATCTAAAAGAAAAAATTAATGTTCTTGATTATACAATTTCGAAAGATGGAATTTTTCCTGATAAATCAAAATTAGTTTCGATTGAAAATTTTCCAAGGCCAAAGAATGTAAAAGGTGTACAAAGCTTTTAAGGACTTTGTAACTATTACCGGAAGTTGATCTGACAAAGAAACATAATAAATTTGACTGGCAGGACATACATGACAAAGTGTTTGAAACATTAAAACAGAAATTGATTAGTGAACCAGTGTTGGCACATTTTCAGCCAAACAAAGGGTGTGAATTAAAAGTAGATGCATGTAAAGATGGAATTGCAAGATCATGGAAATGCGTTATACCCGATAGCATACTCAAGCAAAAGTCTTAGTAAAGCTGAGAAAAATTATTCCATAACAGAACTTAAAGGGTTAGCAGCCATATGGGCGCTATCTTATTTTAGACATTTTATTTATGGAAAGCCGATAAAAATAGTGACTGATCATCATGCGCTGTGTTGGCTAAAAACCTTGAAAGAAACTACTAGACGTTTAGCGCGTTGGGCGTTAAAATTATCTGAATTTGACTACACAGTACATCATAAATCTGGAATTTCTCACAGGGATGCAGACTGCGTAAGCAGATATCCTGTTTTACCAGCTAACACAAAGGTACAAGACATTGACGAAATACCTACTTTTATATTGGATATACGTAATATTGCGGAATTGCAAGCAACAGACGGAGACGAAAATTGAACGGAAATTTTGGAAATTCTTCAAGCTATAAAAAATCCTGAAAAAAGTACAATTGGTTTGCAGAAACCGGCAAAAGATTTTAGGCTTGAGTTAGAAGTTTTGTACCGTATAAACTCGCATAAAGCGGGCCGGACTAAACTCTTGGTGATACCACAACAGTTAGTAGGGGAAATTTTGTATTCCCACCACTCAGAACCGCTGAGTGGCCATTTGGGATTGTCAAAAACCCTGGCAAAGATAAAACAACGATATTATTGGCAAGGCTTGCGAAAGGACGTAGAACGTTTTGTACGAGGGTGTCCGGATTGTCAGGCTCGGAAAGGCCAACAAAATCAGAAACCTATCGGTTTGTTACACCCCATTCCGGTTGGCACTCCATTTGAGAAAGTTGGGATAGATTTATTAGGTCCGTTTCGCAAAAGTAGCAGCGGCAAAACCATGATAGTAGTTGCAACGGATTACGCCACACGGTGGGCGAAGACCGACGCACTACCGAGCGGCAAAGCCGGACCTGTATCGAAATTTATACAGGAAAAGATTATTACTAGACACGGTGCACCTAAGGAATTGTTGAGTGATAGAGGAAAGGTTTTTCAATCAGAGTTGGTTACGGAATTACTGAAAAAGATGGGGACGACAAGTCAGTTTACCACGGCTTATCATCCCGCAACTGTTGGCTTAACAGAAAGATTTAATAAAACTTTAGCCAATATGTTATCTATGTATACTAATACAAATCAATCAAATTGGGATGAAGTTCTTCCACATGTGACTTTTGCGTACAATTTTGCAAAACAGGATAGTACTCAATTCTCACCATTTATGTTGGTATACGGTCGTGAGCCAATTTTACCAACAGAGGCAAACCTGTTGCCGCCCTTAGAAAGCATTAATAGTAACCAAATTAGCGACGTTAGTTTAGCAGTCAGGAATTTGGCAGCTGAGAATATAAAACGGCGACAAAACATAGATAAATTACGTTACGATTGTAAACACCGCCATATTGAATTTAAAGAGGGTGACCAAGTGAAAGTATTCACCCCTATTCGAAAAGTAGGAAAAAGTAAAAAATTACTGCTTAGATGGTTCGGACCTTACTATATAAATCGGAAGATGTCTGATGTAGACTATGAAATACGGAAGGGTATTTCACAAAAATTTAAAGCTGAAGTAGTCCATGTAAGCAGAATTTTACCATACCATGACCACTGAGCACCAGAGGAAACCCCGCAAATAAAATAAGTAATATTTGTTTTTTTTCAACTATTTTTATTAACGTTTTTCTTATTGAGTTACGAAATAAATGTTTTGCGCATACGCCCCGACGTGCATTATGCTCACCCGGGGCGCAGCTACTTGGAAAATTTGGTCGTCCGGGGGAGCCTCCTGCGAAGGCGGAGTAGGTTGCGGCGGCACCGGAGGAGGGGAGGCCTCCGCCACGTTGGCGGTAGATTCTCCCTCGGGAGCAGGGCGGTCTTCTCGGGGCCCGGGTCTTCGGGCCGCCAACATGGCCATCAAAGCCTTGCCACGACCCCTGCCGCTGGTGAACTGTCTTGGTGCGGTTTCCATCTAAATAGAAAGGGAATTATAATAAAAAGAAAAATTTTTAAAAATTATTATAGAATCGGAAAGAAAAGACGAAAAAAAAAAACCCATTGACCCTGGAAAAAAAAAGAGAAAAGGAAAACAAAAGGGATACTTACGGTTTGAAACAGTAACAATTTTAACACGACAACAACAAATGGAAAAACGTGTCACTTGAGGCTAGGTTGAACGGCACAATAAGAATGAAACGTTGTTGAACGAAACCAAGTAAACAATTATCAAAGCCCTCTCCACTGGAAAACCAGTATGCTGAGACTAACAAAATTAATTCCAGACACTGAGCTTGTCATATAAGGTTATCAGGAAAATTTTTTCCCAACTGTTAATAAGTGCACCATGCTTAAACCCATGGGATTCGCTGATTTGGCCAATTTGGAATATTATTTCAATAGGACCAGACATTGTTTAGTACAGACCGAGTAATGCATAAAATACAAAATGCAATTAAAGCATAATGTGTACATATTTTGTTTTTTGGCAAAACCCAAGGATTTTATTCTTTTACCTGCGTCTGAATTTTTATTGCGCAAATTTCGAAGATTCGTGAACGGATATCAGTTTAATTTTCCGTGGATGTTAAAAAATAGTTAAATAAATGATTGAATTTAAGCATGTTTAATATTTTTCTTTTGTAGGCGCCTACCTATAATTATGTATAAAGATAAACCACTGATGGTTAAAAAGAGAGTATATTTTTGTCTGTACAATAATGCGGTAATAGACGTATTACCTTAGGCATATAAGTTGTTTATGCATTTGGCAAAGAATGTAATTCGCGAGCGATGAGAAATGAATTTGTCGCTGCGCGCATAAATAAATGACTAATTACAAAAATTATTTAAATAGTCCGAGTTGGGAAGACGTTTTACAGTTTTATTATTCGGTCTTGCAGCAATACTTGTGAAGTGAAGCCAATAAATAAATTTCGCGAAAGTGTCAAACATGAAGTGGATCGTAAATTTTATTTTATTCGATATGTTACTGAGGTGAACGCTAAAATATATTTATACAAATTGGCACTGTACCACTTGTGGGAACTGCAAGAAGAGTTTAATCGAGTGGTACCAATACTATTAGGAACTATTAGGGATTACGAAATCTCTACTCGGCCTTTGAACTCTAGGACTCAAATCGTACATACGGAGTATACGATAGTTCTGCTAAATGAGAAGGTACGTCATGGAAGTACCCTATTACCACATACCTGTGATTGTGCATTATGTGCACCACCCCAACAACCACAATATCTACCTGAACATATACCGAATGCTACGTTTCACAAGTTTCGGGTACCAGTAGTACCCCGAACACAACAAAGGGATGAAACATCAGAAGTAAATACTGCTGGCGCATCTTCTGGAGGTGCATTTGGACCACAAACTTTTATGGGACCACCTGAATAACACGCAAGTCAGGTTGACCGCAATCCGGCACTGTGCCCAAATCCGGATAACCAGGCGCAAGTGCAAGCAGGGGGGCCCATTAATCCTCAAACTGGAGAGAATCCTGAGCAAGCGGTAGCACAGCCGTTTGTTGCTCAGTTGGAGCCTTTTGGAAATATAGGGCCATATTCTGCTTATCAGCAGCAAAAAGGTCGACTTATCGATTAATCTTATTGGAAATTATACATTAATGTTTATACGAATATAATATACGCATATACGAGTATATCCACATATTGTTATTGTTGAAATAAAATAGTTAAAATTCATAATAGTGTCATATTTAACCCTAATAACGAGAATAATATAGCCATGAAATTAATCTAATTATTTTTTAGTGCTTTACACTGAGAAGGTGCGAACTATATACGATGTTTCGCTGAAGATGCGAATAGTCCCGAACCAATGCTCCGGCAACTTCGCTGGTTGATGCTAAACTACTAACATAAAAATTCGAGTTGTTTGCATGACTAATTTTGTTCGCGCGGTGTATACACGGGAAATTACATCCCAATCCTTGCTTGCAGTATTTTTTGTTGTTCTGCCATTGCCAGAACCGGATAGATTTAGGGTAAATAAAAGTGCATAATGTGGTTTATGGATAGTTTGGTTACATACAACTCACAACTGACTGTCCGTCGGCTCGGTCGGTTTATATATGTGTGGGTGATCGATTCTCGAATGTTCCTGTATGCACAGAATGTTCCCGCTATACGTCCAGTAAACGTTTATTGTATCGCGAACATTCCATCCGATGCGCCGATCCAAGTTTAAAGATATCGGGACATGTCCAAAAGTAGCTGTTTTGTGGATTTGCATTTTACATGGGGTTAAATGGGTAACTTATTATTTTAAGGCCTAGAGGGTTGAGACTTCGTATTAGGGGGGTAAGTTTGGGACACTCCTAGGATGCGGTGTTGTCATGTTGTGCACTTTTCCCCTAAATTTAGGGAAATTCTATATAGTGACCCCCTCGTTTTTCCCTAAATTTCAGGAAATCTTAATCTGGCTATGAGGCCTTTGTAATAGTATCATTGAATGGTCGGTTATTGGCTGTTGGAGGTTTTAATAACCGTCATGACAGTTTAAATTCGGTGTAAGAGTTTGATATTAAAACCAATAAATGGACATTAGTCACATGTATGCTTTTCCAAAAAGGTGGATTTGGAGGAGCAGTGTTGGATTTGGTCAATTTAGAGCACCTCGTGGGACAAACTAATACCTAGTTAATGAGAACAATGTGATATGTACACGGTGATCATTTATAATGTCCCCTCTCTCAACTTTTTTATTTTTCACATTAGAAAAAAATTATGAATAGAAAAGTTGTACGAGATGATGCAAGCTATTTGCAGAATATATTGTTATTTATACAGGACGTTTCAGAAATGCGTGACAAGTCAAAGTTATATTTTTTCAAATGGAACACCCTATATATTTTCAATTTTCTAGAATTATCAAACAATTCCGAACATTTTTTTTATAATATGTCCTATACCTAAATGTAATAGTTTTCGAAATATTCGCATTTCCACTAAGCTGCTAGATTCTAGAAAATATTCGATAGATTCCAGTTCTAGGTGGCGGTGAATTACGCGGTCACAAAAAAAACAAAAACTTTGTTTATTACTGACAGTAGTGACAGTTACACGTTGAGGGAATATAACATTATTTTTATTAAAATGCCTTATTCTGAAAGAGAAAAACAATTTATTCTGCAAATATTTATTAAAACAAATAATAACGTTAAAATTGCTCAAAGGGCACTTCATAGAATTAACCCCCGGATGCATATTCCAGATAAGCAAACATTTTATAGGATCTATGAAAAGTTTCAACGAACATCCAGCCTATTGAGAAAAGAACAATGGAAAGAGATGAAAATATGGATTTGAATATTCTGCTAAAAGTTGAAGAAAATCCAAACATTTCTCTGAGAAAAATATCGAAGAGTTTGGAAGAAGAGCATGGCGATTCAAAAAATACCTCTTATGGGAGGATACAAAACACTCTCAAGAAATCAGGATATAAAGCATTCAAAATAAGGCCCACAAGAAAATTAACGCCGAGACAAAGGGAAAAAAGAGTTGAATTTTGCCAAACCATGTTGGAAAAAATAACTTGAATAACAATTATTTGAAAAATGTATTCTGTACCGACGAGTCATCATTTGCGACCAGCGGTATGATTAACAGGAAAAACACCAGACAGTGGGCCACAGTATATCCCCACGGCTACGGGGAATTTCAATTTCAACGTCGCCAAACTGTCACTGTTTGGTGTGCTAACCTGTATAACAAAATAATAGGTTCCCATTTCTTTACCGTTACTTTAAACTGAGATGTTTATTTGAATTTTCTCCATCAAGAACTAGAGGACTTTTTTGATGAGCTTCCGTTGGAACAAGAGAGAAACATTGTTTTCCAACAAGATGGCGCTCCACCTCACAGTGTCGTAGCTGTTAGAAACCATCTAAGTCAACGGTTCAATGAATAGATTGGGAGGGATGCACCGATAAAATGGCCTCCTAACAGCCCTGACTTGACGCAGATTGATGCATTTTTATGGGGAACGCTAAAAGATCGAGTGAATGCACATAGCATTGAAAATACTGAACATTTGAAAGAACTTATTAGAATGGAAATTCAAATTCTGAATGAAGATTATAACCAATCGCTCACTCCGCGTTAGAAAGGTTACAAAGAACGTATATCAAATGTATTGAAGAAAACGGGGGCCCAGTTGAGCAATTTGATTTGTGAAAACTACATGCTTTATTATATATTATTATATCTATAGTTGTTTCAGATATTGAATTTCACTCCAAAATAAAATCATTGATATTTTCTTTATAAAAAGGTCATGAATAGTCTTCTCGTATTGATGACTAATTCACCAATTCACTAATTATTCACAGCTACAAGAACGAGAACTTGTTTTTTTTTCGAATGTAGCCGCTTAGTGGAAATGCGAATATTTTAAAAACTATTACTTGGCCATGTGTTTTAAGTGTAGCGGTTTTGGACATGTAGCAAAACATTGCTCTGAAGAAAAGTGCTGTTTAAATTGTGGTGGTGAACATGAAGCCCGAAACTGTAAATCAACTACCCTAAACTGTCCAAATTGTGAAAAGATGAAAATTGAAGATAGAAATCACTCAGCAAAAAATTTGGACTGTCTATACAAGAGAAGAATGTTGCGTTATAAAAACAACATAAACTATGGTAGTAATCCTTTTTAGTGAAGGTCTCAAATAGCAGCAAAACTAAAAAGGAAATACGAAAGGAAGGAAATGACAAACAGTCTTCTCCACAATACTTTATTATGACCTTAGATGGTAAGGTCTGCTCAACAAGTTTCGGTCACATAAATGACCATCTTCAGGAGCTACAAGAATAACCTACTTTACATGGTGTACCATAAGTTTAATGTTAAAAAACGAGATGTTAAAAAACGAGAAAACGTACCTTAAATCGATCGATCAATGTGACTACTGTCTTTTTACAAGGGGAGAGACAGAGAGACCCATGTTATAACGAATTAGTGACTATAACATAGTTAAGTAGGTGAACAATGCTGTAAAATTTAACACATGTAACAATTGATTAAAGGGATTATAGGGAAATTTAATAGTTACCTCATTATGGAGAAAAAACTAACTGTAGCACATTAAATTAAAATTAAAAACTTAAACTAGACCCATTTAGGGCTGGGTGAGACCCTAGGGGGAAAAAAGATCTTAAAACTCGTGCACCATCCACTGAAGAGGCGATCAAACAGGAAACAAAATGGAGGTGCAAAAATTTTTAAAAAATTTCACATTGATAAGCCGTTAATTTGAAGGCAGAGGGGGAACCGTTAAGAGGGGGTTACAATAAAATAAAATAAAATCAATATATATATTTTATTGTAACCCCCTCTTAACGGTTCCCCCTCTGGCTTCAAATTAACGGCTTATCAATGTGAAATTTTTTAAAAATTTTTGCACCTCCATTTTGTTTCCTGTTTGATCGCCTCTTCAGTGGATGGTGCACGAGTTTTAAGATCTTTTTTCCCCCTAGGGTCTCACCCAGCCCTAAATGGGTCTAGTTTAAGTTTTTGATTTTAATTTAATGTGCTACAGTTAGTTTTTTCTCCATAATGAGGTAACTATTAAATTTCCCTATAATCCCTTTAATCAATTGTTACATGTGTTAAATTTTACAGCATTGTTCACCTACTTAACTATGTTATAGTCACTAATTCGTTATAACATGGGTCTCTCTGTCTCTCCCCTTGTAAAAAGACAGTAGTCACATTGATCGATCGATTTAAGGTACGTTTTCTCGTTTTTTAACATCTCGTTTTTTAACATTAAACTTATGGTACACCATGTAAAGTAGGTTATTCTTGTAGCTCCTGAAGATGGTCATTTATGTGACCGAAACTTGTTGAGCAGACCTTACCATCTAAGGTCATAATAAAGTATTGTGGAGAAGACTGTTTGTCATTTCCTTCCTTTCGTACTCTTGCGACTCCACTGAAAGAATATGGACTACTACTTCTTTCTAAAAAGGAAATTTCAAGAAATGATTCCAAGAGCAGCAAGAAGAAGACATTTGGAATTTTACACCAGAATATCCAATCAATAGGAAATTCGTTAAATCAACTGAATCACTTAATCCAGGATCTAACAGACGTAAGAGTACTTTGTGTAACGGAACACTGGAAAACAAAAGATGAATTACAATTTTTCACTCCACATAACTTTAAATTGGTCTCTTCTGCATGTCGTGAACGTGGGGAACACGGAGGTAGTGCGATATTTGTTCATCAATCAATAAAATGTAAGTCTATAACTAAGATAACCAAATTGTCTATGAAACAAATATTCGAATGCTCCGCAGTTGATTGCGACATTAATGGGAAGGAAGTAGTTGTTATTTGCATTTATAAACCCCCTGCAGGAAATACAGGGTGTCTCAGTTTTAAGTGCCCAAACTTTAATGTCGGATAGTACGTCGAAAAATAACAACACTTTGCTATATAAACCTATATCCAATAGGGCGTCGTTACTGATATACAGGGTGTTAAAGTTTTTTAAAAAAATTGCTTATTTGAGAATTTCTCGAAAACCGTTGGAGATATTGTAATGAAATTTTTGTGTGAATATCTCCTGTTCAAAACGTCTTCAATGAAATAAAAAATTGAACTGTGACGCAACCAGTGTCGTACTTACCGACGTACGCCTAGGTACTTTGGATAAAAAAAATGTTACGCCACTGCCTTTTTGGAAATTAAAATTTGTTTTTGAGATGACTGTTTAATTTGGGAGACAAAAGTCCTCTTGTGTTTTTTCGGATTGACGCACCATTTCAGAGTAAAAAAAGGAAAGGTTATAATGGTATAAAAATTTATTATTATCACATAACTTAAATTAGGAAACAAATTAAATAAAACTTAACAAATTAAAAGTTATTTAGTGCCTTTTGGACAGAGATACTTTAGGGAAAGCTTACGTTAAGTTTTGACTGTGACAATTCTTATGGCTCTTTGTCTCAGTCAAAATACTTAACTCTTAACTAGTTCCCGTTAAAACGTTCGCGCAAATGGTAATTAATCTGTGACGAAGTTTACAATAGTTGTTCAAAATGGAAACCATCAGACTCAATGCATATTTGACACCTACGACGTGTAGAATTGACCGCTGCAGATATTTGATGGGGATTATTGCGAAGAATTTCACAGGCTGCTTCAATCCTACCTACTAATTCCAGTTCGGTGTGAACTGGAGTGGAATACACCTTGTCTTTGAGAAAGCCCCATATAAAAAAATCTAAAACTGTCAGGTCGGGTGACCTTGGGGGCCAAGCGGCTGGACCTGTACCAGGAACATAATCATGGTTATGTGCATTATTTACACGACCTATCCAGCGCTCCCGAAAGTGCAAATCACACCAGCGTCGAACATTTACTCCGTAATGAGCAGGTGCGCCGTCCATTTGAAACCACATTTGCTGTCTCACGTTGAGTGGAACGTCTTCTAAATAATTACCCAAGTCATTTTCCAAGAATTGAAGAAAGAGGTGAGAATTCAGGCGAGGAGGTAAAAAATGGGGACCAATTAAATGGTTACCTATCACACCTATCCAAACGTTAACACTAAATTCTTGTTGAAAAGTTCGGGGTCTGACTTGATGAGGATTTACATTCCCCCAAACGTGCAAGTTATGAAAGTTCACAACACCTCTTCTGGTAAATGTGGCTTCGTCAGTGAATAAAATTTTACGCAAAAACAAATGATCAATTTGGATTGATCTCAACAGCCAACTGCAATATTCTCTACGCCTCGGTCCATCTTCTTGCATTAAATATTGCACTGGCTGCAAATGGTAAGGTCTTCTTCCATTCTTTCGTAAGGTTCGATGGACTACATCCTTTGAGACTGGAATATTGCGCGCTCGTAATTGCTTAGCGGCATTTCTGCAACTTTCTGTGGGGTTGTTATCGAACACTTCTAAAATGTTTGCCTCAAATCTTCCATGTGGTCTTCTAGGTCTATCTGGGTTTTTGCGTAATCCAAACTCTCTCAACAAGTGATGAACCTTCATAAAAACCTTTTTATTTGGACACCTTCGATTTGGAAATCGTCTAGCATATTCTCGGCACGCTTCGTTAGTGTTTCCGTTGCAGTATCCATAAATAAAATGTATGTCAGCGTACTCGGCATTAGTAAATAAGTGTGGCATTTTAAAAAAAGAACTAAACAAACTTTAAAGTGTTGAAATTGAACGTTATTATAATGTGCTGTCAGTTCGACATTTGTCACCAACCAGAATGGGAAGTCATCCAAACGATAAAATTTAATTAATCCATGTAATTAAGACATGCAATGATGTCACCTTTCCTTTTTTTACTCTGAAATGGTGCGTCAATCCGAAAAAACACAAGAGGACTTTTGTCTCCCAAATTGAACAGTCATCTCAAAAACAAATTTTAATTTCCAAAAAGGCAGTGGCGTAACATTTTTTTTATCCAAAGTACCTAGGCGTACGTCGGTAAGTACGACACTGGTTGCGTCACAGTTCAATTTTTTATTTCATTGAAGACGTTTTGAACAGGAGATATTCACACAAAAATTTCATTACAATATCTCCAACGGTTTTCGAGAAATTCTCAAATAAGCAATTTTTTTAAAAAACTTTAACACCCTGTATATCAGTAACGACGCCCTATTGGATATAGGTTTATATAGCAAAGTGTTGTTATTTTTCGACGTACTATCCGACATTAAAGTTTGGGCACTTAAAACTGAGACACCCTGTATAGAAACTTTTTTTGATTGTCTTGAACGCGCATTGAGCATTATATTTGATGTAAACAAAATGATAATAATCACTGGTGATTTTAATATTGAATTTCTTAAGGACAACAAAAACAAACATAGAATTTTATCACTTATGAACTGTTTTAATCTTCAACATACAATTACAGCAAATACCAGAATAACGAGTCGAAGTCAAAGTTGCATAGATAATACATTTGTTAATTTTCCTTACATAGAAAGTTCTGTAATAAACACGCACATATCAGATCATTCTGCCCAATGCGTCACGTTCCAGATGTCAACTAAGGCTATTAATACAAGCTATTATGCCGGGTCCACATTAAACCGACAAAGTAGAAACAAAACAGAAACTTTATGTTTTTCAACAATTCTGCAACAAAGTTGGAACATTTACGCAACTTTTTTGTCTCGCCTCTGTTTTGTCGCCTAATTCCGCAACAATTTTGAGTCCCGTCGCTGGTCGGTAAACATCAAAGGGTTTCTGTTTTGTTTGCTTTATCCGGAACTGTGTCGATTCAGTGCGGACGGAGAAACAAAACTTTCAATATCGTTCGCGTGTGGTTAACAGTTTTTGTGAAAACGATGTCGGGAAAATCAAAGTGGACAGTGGATAATACTTGTTTATTAATAGAAATGTATAGAGAGACACCATTGTTATGGGACCCAAATAATATTGACTATAAAAATCGTTATAAAAAGGCTGATGCATTAAAGGAATTTGGACGAACTCTGAACGTATCAGCGGAAGAAATTGAAAGAAAAATTAGAAATATCAACTCTCAATATCAAAGAGAAAAACGGAATTACCAGCAGTACAAAAAGTCTGGCGCGGGACAAAAGTTCGTATCCAAATGGTTTGGATATGCGCTTATGAATTTTCTTAAGGACAAGAATAAACCACGTGAAACTCAAGAAGCTGGAGGATTGCCCATAAATATGCAAGTAAGTAATTAAAGTGTTTATTTACTAACGATTAGAATATATAATAGGTATACATATTCAGAAAGGTTTTATTGATTAGCAGTAATTTACTTGCCAAGGAACTTGCCCTTGCTCCGAAGCAAAGTACTGTGCGAATTCATCTCTAATGGCCGCAGCTTCCAGTGAGGGTTTTCGAGCAATACGACTTAAACTTCGGAAAGATTGTTGATTTTCAGTCGCCTTTCTCCATTCACCATTTTCAAGTGTACCACTGTCTAAGTGTTCAATATCGAAACTCCCTGGTGGCGTATACCTATTTCTAGATGGCGAGCTTCTCCGTAAATAATTGTGAAGATGAATGCACGCCATAACCAATTGTTCTGTCTTTTTGGGTTGTAGCAGTATAGGTTTGCGAAGTACGCGAAATCGGGCGGCCAAAATACCGAATGCATTCTCCACAACTCTTCGCGCTCTGCTAAGTCTGTAATTAAATATCCTTTTAACAGATCCTTTTTCTTGGTGACCACTATATGGCTTCATGATGTGAGGAGTAAGGGGAAAAGCATCGTCCGCTACAAACACATAGGAACATTCTCTTTCCCTTCCGGCAAGAATTGTTTTTGGTGGCAAACTTAATCGTCCATCAACCATTAATTTATGAAACGAGGTATTTTTAAATACTCCTCCGTCCGAAATTCGGCCTTGACACCCAACGTTTGCGTAAATAAAATTATAATTTGCGTCCACTATTGCAAAAAGTACAATACTAAATGTACCTTTATAATTGTAAAATTCACTTCCACTAACAGCAGGAGCTTCCATTAAAATATGCTTTCCGTCCATTGCGCCTAGACATAAAGGAAAATTCCAAATTTTATGATAATCGGTGCTGATCTGCCTCCATTCGTCTTCATTGCGAGGTGTCTGGAACAAAAATATTATGATGTTCAAATAATACCTTCTGAAAAAAATAAGAACTCGACTTCTTTTTTTATTGAAAAATTTAAAGGAATTGCTAATTTCGTTTTTTCCTTTTTGTTATAGGTATCTGAAGACTCCTATAGCAGTGAAGAAGGTGAAACAGAAATAACAGAAGCTGTTTTGGATAATGACGATGGTGCAGAACCAGACCAACAAAGTGAAGTTCCCCTTTTACCTTCTGATAAGTCAACCTCGCATAAACAAAGTACACCAGCAAGAAAGAAAAAGCCGGTAACAAAAAATACTACTGACGAGCGATCTGAAGAAATTTATTCAATGATAAAGTCTGTGCATCAGGACCGGCAAGAACGTCGATGGGCCCAGCCTGACGATTTTGATGTATTTGGCGAGATTGTTGCTCGAAAGTTGCGTAATTTGCCGACTCGTTATGCACAAATAACCTTACAACATCAAATAAATGTTCTACTATATGAAGCCGAATTAGGCAAATATAATGAACCTCCTCAAACCTCCCAAGTACATCGAGAACTCTCACAATACGTTCGTTTGCCCTCAGTCTCGCCAGCATCTTCCTCCATTTCGCAGACTTACTCAAATCCACCTAGCGTCCAGTCATACGCACAGCTGTCCAGTGTACAATCTTTACCAAATATCACTTATTTGCAGCCGCTTGCAACGGTTCAGTCGACCTCACAATCAGGTATGGACACACGCGACAGTGCTTGGGATGAAGTATAATCAACCTCATCGAAAATGTTTTTATTATTTTTTAAGGTCCTATTTTTTATATGTCTTTTTACTGTCACACGGAATCAAAATAAATGCTATTAAATTATGCGATTTTATTTTCAATAAAATAAACACAAGCTAATTTACTTACCTTAACAAAACCATTCAGAACTTCTACCAAAGCTTCACATGTTTCTGGCACAATTTGTGAAATTGATTGCTTAGATATTCTTGTCTGGTACATCAGACTATGGTATGAATCACCGGTTGCCAGAAATCTTAAGGTAACAGCTAAACGTTCTGTTATAGAAATAGAATTTCTAAAATTCGTATTTTTCTTTTGTATCGCTGGTCCAACTAATTGTAACAAACTTTCAAAATCTTCGCTAGACATTCTTAAATAATTGGTAAAACTAGAACGTATCTCGCCTGATAAACCAATGTCGTCTTTACGGATATCACTAATCAAATTTTCGACTCCGTGACTCGTTCGTCTGCGCAAAGTGGGTCTCACCCAAAAACGTCTTCTTTTCTTCTTCAAATTTAACAAAATATAATAATAACCAGCCATTAATACGAAATCGTCGTCTTCTTCAGCACGAAAACGGTAACGAAACATGCTACAGTGTGGACTGCAAAGACAAAGCTGAAACATGGAATGTTTGTTGCTGTTTTGTTTTTAATAAACGGTCTGCGATGTGGAATTTGTTTCGAAAATATTTTGTTGCATAAAAGTTTTAAAAAAGTTTTGTTTTTGTTTTGTTTTCTGTTTTTGTTTTGTCCGTTTAATGTGGACCCGGCATTACACTCGTATCTTTTCTGAACAAAACAAACAACAATTTGTAAACCTCCTTAAGAGTGAAAACTGGGGAATAGTTTTCAGTTCATTTTATCAAACCATCGATGAGCAATGGAACTTATTTTTGTTGGAATTTACAATCCTGTTTAATCAATGTTTTCCTCAGAAATTAGTAACAAATAAAAGCAGAAATAAGTGCAAAACATTATACTGTAAAAAAGGAATATGACAACATTGTATTAAAATCAAGAGCGGATAGTTATAAAAAACAAATAGAATCTTCTGACAATAAAAATAAATGTATGTGGTCAATTTGTAATGAGATATTGGGGAAAACTCCCCAGAAGTGTTGGCTTGAGACTGATATAGCGGGTGATCCTTGTGTTTAGCAAATAAATTTAATGACAAATTCTTGTCGTTGGTCCCTGATATATTGGAAAATATGCAGCACACGGAGTTTAGTTGTAATATAATCCCCAATAGTGAATCATTTCACTTCAAACCAATCACTGAAGAGGAACTGTGTGATTTTTCAGCAAAATTAAAAAACAAAATAACAAGTGGTATAGATGAGATTCCTGCAAGTATAGTTAAATTGGTACTACCACATTTATCCAAGCCACTAACATACTTAATAAATAAAAGTCTCAAGCAGGGAAGCTTTCCAGATCAGTTGAAAATTGCTCAAGTTAAACCGATTTATAAGAAAGGTGATAAAAATGAAATAGGAAATTACAGACCAATAAGCATCCTTCCAGCCTTTTCAAGATTTTTGAATTGGTTTTATACACACAGCTAACAGATTTTTTTATAATGTGTGACCTCTTCAGTGGTTATCAACATGGCTACATTGCCGGAAGATCAGTACAAACAGCAATTTTTCAGTTTACAAGTCATATCCTTGAACACATAGAAAACCATAAACTAGGAATAGGTTATTTTTAGACTTATCTAAGGCTTATGATTGTGTAGATAAAGAACTATTGTTAAAAAAATTAGAACTCTATGCAGATGCAGATGACACAAATTTACTTGTAGGTCAAGAGGAAATCAGCACTTTAATTCAGTCTGGAAAAGATCTGTTTATTAGGACCTCTGAGTGGTTTAAAAAAAATTAATTAGCTTTAAATATGGAAAAAACAAGTGTGATTATTTTTTCAACAAAACAAGGTACATTTGAGAAACATAATGAAATACACCTTCTCACTGACAGGAGCCAATTACTAGCCAAGAACACAAAATTTTTGGGAGTGCAGATTGATGAATTTCTAGATTGGTCTGATCACATAAATGTTCTGCTAGGCAGGTTAAACTCAATTTGCTATGGAATTGGAATTGTCTCCGGGTATCTAAACCTGGCGGCCCTTAAAATATTGTACTTTGCCAACTTTGAATCGATTATCAAGTATGCAATTATGTTTTGGGGTAGAAGTACTTCAATACAGAATGTATTTGTAATTCAAAAAAGGGCAATTAGATTAATGTTCAAAATGAAACACAAAGATTCATGTAGATCCATCTTTAAAAAAAAATAATAATGACAGTTTATACAATTTATATATATGAGTGTCTCATCTTTCTTAAAAAGAACCAAAACCTATTTAACATCCAAGTCAATCATACATACAACACAAGACAAAAAGATGTAAACTGTCCAAAACATAGATTAACACTCACTGAGAAGAATGCAAAATATATGTGTATTCGCCTATTTAACAACCTGCCAGACAGGCTGAAAACATTGACGGACAAAAGTTTCAAAAAAGAAGTAAAAAATTTACTAATTGAATTAGAACCCTACACTATAGAGGATTATTTTGTTAAATAAATATTGCTTATTCTCTGAAATCTGTATATAGGGAAAAATCGCAGAAAATGTATATAAGTATCTTTAAGTACTTCATAGTTCATAGTTTACCATGACGCTATTTCCTTTGTATTAGTTGATAATGTACATTGTACTCTATCCTAATCACAATTCGAAATAAAGACTGGTGTTATTATTATTATTATTATTACATTTAGGTATAGGACATGTTATAAAAAAAATGTTCAGGATTGTTTGATAATTCTAGAAAATTGAAAATATAATTCTTCTGAAACGTCCTGTATAAATAACAATATATTCTGCAAATAGCTGGCATCATCTCGTACAACTTTTCTATTCTTTTTTTTCTAATGTGAAAAATAAAAAAGTTGAGAGAGGGGGGACATTATAAATGATCACCGTGTACACGGCGTTAATTATTTTAACAGATTATTAGGCTAGTTGCTATATTACAAAACCAAAGCTTTAATTTTGCAAAAGAAAAACGAAGCAGTGTGTTCCGTGATATCGGACTTCGGTAGGTTAATAACCCAGCACCCCCTCTTCCACCATCCCCTCCCTCAACAGCGTGTTGGCCGGTGTTCGCACTTTTTCTGGGGTTTACCACCTTATTTGAGCCCTTAGCTACCCTCATCTTGCTCATTGCGTTGTCCACTTGCCACCTGTTTGCTAGTTTGGTGCATTGTTTGTCTAATTTTAACTTTAAATCTTGTTGTATGAATGGTTGCGACTTTAACCTTTTTATTGTTAATCTTTGATTGATTTGTGGGTTGCAGAACTATCTACCTGTCGTCACTTAGGTTATTGATTTTATTGTAATCCCCTCTTAAACGCTCCCCCTGCCTTCGAATTAACGGTTTATCATTGCGGTTTTTTCAAAAAAAATTAGCATCTCCATTTTGTTTCCTGTTTGATCGCCTCTGCCGTTGATGGTGAATTAAATCTAAAGTTATCTTTTCTCTCCCCATAGGGTCTAACCCAGCCCTTAAAAACGGGTCTAATTTAAGGTTTTAGTTTTGTGATTAAATATGTAGTGTCAGGTTTTTTTCTCCATAATCAGGTAATTATTCAATTTTAAACCTATTTTATTCATATTACATATGTTAAATTTTATAGCTTTATTCCCCCCTTTAAACAACTTTTTAAATTCACAAAATCTTTATATGGGTCTCACTGTCTCTCCCTTTCTAAAAAGACAGCCGGCGCATTGATTGTCGAGTTGAGGTAGGTTTTCTCGTTTCTCAAACATTTGTTACACATAAGTAGAGTAAGTTATTCTTCTAGCACCTGAAGATGGCCATTTATATGTCCGAAACTAGTAGAGTAGGCCTTACCCTTTGAAGGTCGAAATAAAGTATTGTGGAGACGACTGCGTGTCATTCCTTTCCTTTTGAACTTAATAAATATTTTGTGGAGATCGACTTTGAGTTTTGTTTTCACTTAAATCAAAATCGGTTGGAATAGATGACTTGAATATCACCCTTATAAACTACTGTTGTCCCACAATATTACCCTTCTTAACACACAGTAGTATAAATTCTTGTTTAAAGAAATCGTACTTTCCAAAAAATTGGAAACACGGTAAGGTTATTCCTCTGCCAAAGAAAAATAATCCAACAGTAATAAGTGACTTGAGGTCGATATCAATACCACCAGTATATTCAAAAATTCTTGAAAAAGCGATGTATTACCAAATAGCTGAGTTTGTGACAACTTGTGGTGTAATACCCCCTAAGCAATCTGATTTTCGTAAAAGTTACTCGTGTACTACCGCGTTATCTGATATAGTGGACGACATTGTTGATGCTCAGGATAAAAATTTAGCTACTGTTCTCATACTGCTCGATTATACTAGAGCATTCGACATGATAGATCATAAAACTATGATTGCAATTTTAAAGTTAATAGGGTTTGGAGAAAGAGCATTGTCTCTTCTCGCATCTTTCCTTGTTGATAGACATCAAACAGTTCAAATAGGTGATAAGGTCTCTGAAAACTTACACAGTTTTGAGTAGAGTGCCGTAGGGGAGCATCTTAGGACCTCTTTTGTACAGCATTTATACTTTTAATTTTACAAATACCCTTTCTTTCTGTAAATATCATTTGTGTGCTGATGATGATCAAATATAAAGGGTAATTCAAATTCGACCCTCACCATTAGGATTCCAGAAACCATAAGAGACACGAGAAAGTTTAAATTGGGGAAAGTTGTGCAATTTAAATCTTAACCAATCACACATTTGGGCGATAATTGATACCACTATACTAAGTTTACGTGGCTGTATCCGACTAAAAGCACTACTGCAAGAGAAACCATTGAATGCTTTGTAAGACAGCAAAAGACGTTTGGTAATCCCTGTAGGATTGTGACTGACAAGGGAACAGCATTTACTGCAAATGAATTTTAAGATTATTGCCAAGGGGAAGGCATTAAGCATGTAACAATCACCACAGGAGTTCCGCGAGGAAATGGACAAATTGAACGCGTTCATCGAACTGTTATACCCGTACTTACCAAGCTTAGTGTTGAAGATCCAACAAAATGGTATAAATACCTTGATCGAGTCCAGAGAGCTTTAAATTCTACTTATCAACACAGTATTGATTTGACGCCTTTTAAAGTGCTAATAGGAGTGAAGATGAAACGAAAAGAGGACATTTTGATTAATCAACTTATAGAAGAAGAAATCAAAAAAGAATTTTGTGAAGATAGAGAGAAGTTAAGAAAACATAGTAAAGAATCTATTGAAGGTTCAAGAAGAAAATCGAAAAGGATATAATTTACGACGGATTAAACCAAGAGGTTATAAAGAAGGAGACCTAGTCGCTATTAAGAGGACTCAGTTTGGTGGTGGGCTCCAAGTCCATACAAAGTTTTTAGGTCCTTATGAAGTAGTGAAACTTAAAGATAACGAGATGTACGACGTAGTGAAAGTGGGGTGTCACGAGGGACCTAACCGAACATCCACTTGCGCAGAGTTTATGAAACCGTGATATTTTTGTGAGTACCTACGAATCGGAGTCGGATATAATATACAATAATTGTATGTGAATTGGCAACAGTGTTGTAGCTGTCTTTTAGTCAAGTGTGACGGTAAAGTGACAATAGACAGTTATCACTTTTGGCGGCTCTCTCTTATTAGGTCTAGATTAGATTAGTTCAGTTGTTGTTAATTGCTTAAATTCACATGTTAATTGTACTATTATTTTTCACTGCACTTAACTAAATTAAACTTAGTTAATTCAGAAAGAAGTAGTAGTCCATATTCTTTCAGTGGAGTCGCCAGAGTACGAAAGGAAGGAAATGACAAACAGTCTTCTCCACAATACTTTATTATGACCTTAGATGGTAAGGTCTGCTCAACAAGTTTCGGTCACATAAATGACCATCTTCAGGAGCTTAAATCTGTCGATCAATGTGACTACTGTCTTTTTACAAGGGGAGAGACAGAGAGACCCATGTTATAACGAATTAGTGACTATAACATAGTTAAGTAGGTGAACAAAGCTCATTATGGAGAAAACTAACTATAGCACATTAAATTAAAATTAAAACTTAAACTAGACCCATTTAGGGCTGGGTGAGACCCTAGGGGGAAAAAAAGATCTTAAAACTCGTGCACCATCCACTGAAGAGGCGATCAAACGTTTGATCGCCAAATGAAATTTGTTCAATATGTGCACAAACTAAAATAACAAGGTTGCCATTTAATATGAAGTCAGGAAAAGTAACAAAAAGACCACTAGAGTTACTACACACAGATGTTTGTGGACCAATTACACCAAAAACTTATGATAACAAAAGTTACTTTGTTACTTTTCTAGATGATTTTACTCATTTTACCATGATATACTTAATTGAAAAAAAAAGTGAGGTATTTTATTGTTTTAAAAAAATTGAGGCCTTGGTTACAAATCTGTTAGGCTGCAAGATTGGTTCACTTCGTTGTGATAATGGTGGTGAGTATTGCTTTAATGATTTTAAAAATTTTTGTGAAGCTCGAGGAATCCATCTTAACTATACAGTACCTTATAATCCTCAGCTCAATGGATGTGCTGAGCGATTAAATAGAACTCTACTTGAGAAAGGGAGAGCTATGTTATTACAGTCAGGCTTATCTAAAGATATGTGGGGTGAAGCATTGTTGTGTGCTACCTACTTGACTAATCGAAGTCCAACAGTTGTTTTAAAAACTGTAACTCCTGCTGAAATGTTTTATCAAAAAAAAAACAAATATTAAAAATATAAAGACTTTTGGATGTATTGCTTACAGTCATATACCAAAAGAAAAGCAAGGTAGAAAATTTGATGTAAGAGGTGAAATAAAAATAATGGTAGGATATTCAGATAATGGTTATCGTCTATGGGATCCTGTAAATAAAAATATAACTTTAGCCAGAAATGTTACTTTTGATGGAGTCATAACATAAAAAACTTGAACAATGATACAATTACTTTTATAAATAAAGTGTGTGACTCAAATGAAAGATTTGATCTTCAAGAAAACTTAGAATTGGATAAAGAAAAAGATGATAAGATTGGTGAAACACATGATTATGAAGAACCTCAAAATGGTGAGGAATCAGACAGTGATAATGGGATTAATGACAATAAAAGTTTAAAGTAATAGATTAAGACGAAGACCAAATTATTTAAATGATTATGTTGATCATGAAGATATTGAACATATGGCTTTAAATGCAACATTATTTGTGGATGAAGTACCCAGAAATTACAGTGAGATTGAAGAAAGGTCAGATCGAGTCTTTTGGCTCAATGCCATTGAAGAGGAGATTGAATCCCTAAATCGTAATAAAACATGGACATATAGCAAAAATTCACCACATAAGAAACTAATAAACTGCAAGTGGGTGTTTAGAATTAAAAGGGATGAACAAGGAAATATATTAAAATATAAGGCAAGACTAGTAGCACGTGGTTTCTTGCAACAAGAGGGCTTTGACTATAATGAGACTTATGCACCAGTTGCAAGATTAACAACGTTAAGGACTTTGCTTGCTGTTTCAAATTTTAAGCATTATCACATAGAGCAACTTGATGTAAAGTCTGCATTTTTGCACGGGGAAATTGAAGAGGAAATATATATGTCGATACCTGAAGGATTCCAAAATGCAGGGAAAGTTTGCAGATTAAATAAGGCTCTATATGGTCTTAAGCCTGCACCTTTTTGCTGGAACAAAATGAATGAATTTGATTGTTTACAATAAAAAAATAGCCCCATATAAAAAAATCTAAAACTGTCAGGTCGGGTGACCTTGGGGGCCAAGCGGCTGGACCTGTACCAGGAACATAATCATGGTTATGTGCATTATTTACACGACCTATCCAGCGCTCCCGAAAGTGCAAATCACACCAGCGTCGAACATTTACTCCGTAATGAGCAGGTGCGCCGTCCATTTGAAACCACATTTGCTGTCTCACGTTGAGTGGAACGTCTTCTAAATAATTACCCAAGTCATTTTCCAAGAATTGAAGAAAGAGGTGAGAATTCAGGCGAGGAGGTAAAAAATGGGGACCAATTAAATGGTTACCTATCACACCTATCCAAACGTTAACACTAAATTCTTGTTGAAAAGTTCGGGGTCTGACTTGATGAGGATTTACATTCCCCCAAACGTGCAAGTTATGAAAGTTCACAACACCTCTTCTGGTAAATGTGGCTTCGTCAGTGAATAAAATTTTACGCAAAAACAAATGATCAATTTGGATTGATCTCAACAGCCAACTGCAATATTCTCTACGCCTCGGTCCATCTTCTTGCATTAAATATTGCACTGGCTGCAAATGGTAAGGTCTTCTTCCATTCTTTCGTAAGGTTCGATGGACTACATCCTTTGAGACTGGAATATTGCGCGCTCGTAATTGCTTAGCGGCATTTCTGCAACTTTCTGTGGGGTTGTTATCGAACACTTCTAAAATGTTTGCCTCAAATCTTCCATGTGGTCTTCTAGGTCTATCTGGGTTTTTGCGTAATCCAAACTCTCTCAACAAGTGATGAACCTTCATAAAAACCTTTTTATTTGGACACCTTCGATTTGGAAATCGTCTAGCATATTCTCGGCACGCTTCGTTAGTGTTTCCGTTGCAGTATCCATAAATAAAATGTATGTCAGCGTACTCGGCATTAGTAAATAAGTGTGGCATTTTAAAAAAAGAACTAAACAAACTTTAAAGTGTTGAAATTGAACGTTATTATAATGTGCTGTCAGTTCGACATTTGTCACCAACCAGAATGGGAAGTCATCCAAACGATAAAATTTAATTAATCCATGTAATTAAGACATGCAATGATGTCACCTTTCCTTTTTTTACTCTGAAATGGTGCGTCAATCCGAAAAAACACAAGAGGACTTTTGTCTCCCAAATTGAACAGTCATCTCAAAAACAAATTTTAATTTCCAAAAAGGCAGTGGCGTAACATTTTTTTTATCCAAAGTACCTAGGCGTACGTCGGTAAGTACGACACTGGTTGCGTCACAGTTCAATTTTTTATTTCATTGAAGACGTTTTGAACAGGAGATATTCACACAAAAATTTCATTACAATATCTCCAACGGTTTTCGAGAAATTCTCAAATAAGCAATTTTTTTAAAAAACTTTAACACCCTGTATATCAGTAACGACGCCCTATTGGATATAGGTTTATATAGCAAAGTGTTGTTATTTTTCGACGTACTATCCGACATTAAAGTTTGGGCACTTAAAACTGAGACACCCTGTATAGAAACTTTTTTTGATTGTCTTGAACGCGCATTGAGCATTATATTTGATGTAAACAAAATGATAATAATCACTGGTGATTTTAATATTGAATTTCTTAAGGACAACAAAAACAAACATAGAATTTTATCACTTATGAACTGTTTTAATCTTCAACATACAATTACAGCAAATACCAGAATAACGAGTCGAAGTCAAAGTTGCATAGATAATACATTTGTTAATTTTCCTTACATAGAAAGTTCTGTAATAAACACGCACATATCAGATCATTCTGCCCAATGCGTCACGTTCCAGATGTCAACTAAGGCTATTAATACAAGCTATTATGCCGGGTCCACATTAAACCGACAAAGTAGAAACAAAACAGAAACTTTATGTTTTTCAACAATTCTGCAACAAAGTTGGAACATTTACGCAACTTTTTTGTCTCGCCTCTGTTTTGTCGCCTAATTCCGCAACAATTTTGAGTCCCGTCGCTGGTCGGTAAACATCAAAGGGTTTCTGTTTTGTTTGCTTTATCCGGAACTGTGTCGATTCAGTGCGGACGGAGAAACAAAACTTTCAATATCGTTCGCGTGTGGTTAACAGTTTTTGTGAAAACGATGTCGGGAAAATCAAAGTGGACAGTGGATAATACTTGTTTATTAATAGAAATGTATAGAGAGACACCATTGTTATGGGACCCAAATAATATTGACTATAAAAATCGTTATAAAAAGGCTGATGCATTAAAGGAATTTGGACGAACTCTGAACGTATCAGCGGAAGAAATTGAAAGAAAAATTAGAAATATCAACTCTCAATATCAAAGAGAAAAACGGAATTACCAGCAGTACAAAAAGTCTGGCGCGGGACAAAAGTTCGTATCCAAATGGTTTGGATATGCGCTTATGAATTTTCTTAAGGACAAGAATAAACCACGTGAAACTCAAGAAGCTGGAGGATTGCCCATAAATATGCAAGTAAGTAATTAAAGTGTTTATTTACTAACGATTAGAATATATAATAGGTATACATATTCAGAAAGGTTTTATTGATTAGCAGTAATTTACTTGCCAAGGAACTTGCCCTTGCTCCGAAGCAAAGTACTGTGCGAATTCATCTCTAATGGCCGCAGCTTCCAGTGAGGGTTTTCGAGCAATACGACTTAAACTTCGGAAAGATTGTTGATTTTCAGTCGCCTTTCTCCATTCACCATTTTCAAGTGTACCACTGTCTAAGTGTTCAATATCGAAACTCCCTGGTGGCGTATACCTATTTCTAGATGGCGAGCTTCTCCGTAAATAATTGTGAAGATGAATGCACGCCATAACCAATTGTTCTGTCTTTTTGGGTTGTAGCAGTATAGGTTTGCGAAGTACGCGAAATCGGGCGGCCAAAATACCGAATGCATTCTCCACAACTCTTCGCGCTCTGCTAAGTCTGTAATTAAATATCCTTTTAACAGATCCTTTTTCTTGGTGACCACTATATGGCTTCATGATGTGAGGAGTAAGGGGAAAAGCATCGTCCGCTACAAACACATAGGAACATTCTCTTTCCCTTCCGGCAAGAATTGTTTTTGGTGGCAAACTTAATCGTCCATCAACCATTAATTTATGAAACGAGGTATTTTTAAATACTCCTCCGTCCGAAATTCGGCCTTGACACCCAACGTTTGCGTAAATAAAATTATAATTTGCGTCCACTATTGCAAAAAGTACAATACTAAATGTACCTTTATAATTGTAAAATTCACTTCCACTAACAGCAGGAGCTTCCATTAAAATATGCTTTCCGTCCATTGCGCCTAGACATAAAGGAAAATTCCAAATTTTATGATAATCGGTGCTGATCTGCCTCCATTCGTCTTCATTGCGAGGTGTCTGGAACAAAAATATTATGATGTTCAAATAATACCTTCTGAAAAAAATAAGAACTCGACTTCTTTTTTTATTGAAAAATTTAAAGGAATTGCTAATTTCGTTTTTTCCTTTTTGTTATAGGTATCTGAAGACTCCTATAGCAGTGAAGAAGGTGAAACAGAAATAACAGAAGCTGTTTTGGATAATGACGATGGTGCAGAACCAGACCAACAAAGTGAAGTTCCCCTTTTACCTTCTGATAAGTCAACCTCGCATAAACAAAGTACACCAGCAAGAAAGAAAAAGCCGGTAACAAAAAATACTACTGACGAGCGATCTGAAGAAATTTATTCAATGATAAAGTCTGTGCATCAGGACCGGCAAGAACGTCGATGGGCCCAGCCTGACGATTTTGATGTATTTGGCGAGATTGTTGCTCGAAAGTTGCGTAATTTGCCGACTCGTTATGCACAAATAACCTTACAACATCAAATAAATGTTCTACTATATGAAGCCGAATTAGGCAAATATAATGAACCTCCTCAAACCTCCCAAGTACATCGAGAACTCTCACAATACGTTCGTTTGCCCTCAGTCTCGCCAGCATCTTCCTCCATTTCGCAGACTTACTCAAATCCACCTAGCGTCCAGTCATACGCACAGCTGTCCAGTGTACAATCTTTACCAAATATCACTTATTTGCAGCCGCTTGCAACGGTTCAGTCGACCTCACAATCAGGTATGGACACACGCGACAGTGCTTGGGATGAAGTATAATCAACCTCATCGAAAATGTTTTTATTATTTTTTAAGGTCCTATTTTTTATATGTCTTTTTACTGTCACACGGAATCAAAATAAATGCTATTAAATTATGCGATTTTATTTTCAATAAAATAAACACAAGCTAATTTACTTACCTTAACAAAACCATTCAGAACTTCTACCAAAGCTTCACATGTTTCTGGCACAATTTGTGAAATTGATTGCTTAGATATTCTTGTCTGGTACATCAGACTATGGTATGAATCACCGGTTGCCAGAAATCTTAAGGTAACAGCTAAACGTTCTGTTATAGAAATAGAATTTCTAAAATTCGTATTTTTCTTTTGTATCGCTGGTCCAACTAATTGTAACAAACTTTCAAAATCTTCGCTAGACATTCTTAAATAATTGGTAAAACTAGAACGTATCTCGCCTGATAAACCAATGTCGTCTTTACGGATATCACTAATCAAATTTTCGACTCCGTGACTCGTTCGTCTGCGCAAAGTGGGTCTCACCCAAAAACGTCTTCTTTTCTTCTTCAAATTTAACAAAATATAATAATAACCAGCCATTAATACGAAATCGTCGTCTTCTTCAGCACGAAAACGGTAACGAAACATGCTACAGTGTGGACTGCAAAGACAAAGCTGAAACATGGAATGTTTGTTGCTGTTTTGTTTTTAATAAACGGTCTGCGATGTGGAATTTGTTTCGAAAATATTTTGTTGCATAAAAGTTTTAAAAAAGTTTTGTTTTTGTTTTGTTTTCTGTTTTTGTTTTGTCCGTTTAATGTGGACCCGGCATTACACTCGTATCTTTTCTGAACAAAACAAACAACAATTTGTAAACCTCCTTAAGAGTGAAAACTGGGGAATAGTTTTCAGTTCATTTTATCAAACCATCGATGAGCAATGGAACTTATTTTTGTTGGAATTTACAATCCTGTTTAATCAATGTTTTCCTCAGAAATTAGTAACAAATAAAAGCAGAAATAAGTGCAAAACATTATACTGTAAAAAAGGAATATGACAACATTGTATTAAAATCAAGAGCGGATAGTTATAAAAAACAAATAGAATCTTCTGACAATAAAAATAAATGTATGTGGTCAATTTGTAATGAGATATTGGGGAAAACTCCCCAGAAGTGTTGGCTTGAGACTGATATAGCGGGTGATCCTTGTGTTTAGCAAATAAATTTAATGACAAATTCTTGTCGTTGGTCCCTGATATATTGGAAAATATGCAGCACACGGAGTTTAGTTGTAATATAATCCCCAATAGTGAATCATTTCACTTCAAACCAATCACTGAAGAGGAACTGTGTGATTTTTCAGCAAAATTAAAAAACAAAATAACAAGTGGTATAGATGAGATTCCTGCAAGTATAGTTAAATTGGTACTACCACATTTATCCAAGCCACTAACATACTTAATAAATAAAAGTCTCAAGCAGGGAAGCTTTCCAGATCAGTTGAAAATTGCTCAAGTTAAACCGATTTATAAGAAAGGTGATAAAAATGAAATAGGAAATTACAGACCAATAAGCATCCTTCCAGCCTTTTCAAGATTTTTGAATTGGTTTTATACACACAGCTAACAGATTTTTTTATAATGTGTGACCTCTTCAGTGGTTATCAACATGGCTACATTGCCGGAAGATCAGTACAAACAGCAATTTTTCAGTTTACAAGTCATATCCTTGAACACATAGAAAACCATAAACTAGGAATAGGTTATTTTTAGACTTATCTAAGGCTTATGATTGTGTAGATAAAGAACTATTGTTAAAAAAATTAGAACTCTATGCAGATGCAGATGACACAAATTTACTTGTAGGTCAAGAGGAAATCAGCACTTTAATTCAGTCTGGAAAAGATCTGTTTATTAGGACCTCTGAGTGGTTTAAAAAAAATTAATTAGCTTTAAATATGGAAAAAACAAGTGTGATTATTTTTTCAACAAAACAAGGTACATTTGAGAAACATAATGAAATACACCTTCTCACTGACAGGAGCCAATTACTAGCCAAGAACACAAAATTTTTGGGAGTGCAGATTGATGAATTTCTAGATTGGTCTGATCACATAAATGTTCTGCTAGGCAGGTTAAACTCAATTTGCTATGGAATTGGAATTGTCTCCGGGTATCTAAACCTGGCGGCCCTTAAAATATTGTACTTTGCCAACTTTGAATCGATTATCAAGTATGCAATTATGTTTTGGGGTAGAAGTACTTCAATACAGAATGTATTTGTAATTCAAAAAAGGGCAATTAGATTAATGTTCAAAATGAAACACAAAGATTCATGTAGATCCATCTTTAAAAAAAAATAATAATGACAGTTTATACAATTTATATATATGAGTGTCTCATCTTTCTTAAAAAGAACCAAAACCTATTTAACATCCAAGTCAATCATACATACAACACAAGACAAAAAGATGTAAACTGTCCAAAACATAGATTAACACTCACTGAGAAGAATGCAAAATATATGTGTATTCGCCTATTTAACAACCTGCCAGACAGGCTGAAAACATTGACGGACAAAAGTTTCAAAAAAGAAGTAAAAAATTTACTAATTGAATTAGAACCCTACACTATAGAGGATTATTTTGTTAAATAAATATTGCTTATTCTCTGAAATCTGTATATAGGGAAAAATCGCAGAAAATGTATATAAGTATCTTTAAGTACTTCATAGTTCATAGTTTACCATGACGCTATTTCCTTTGTATTAGTTGATAATGTACATTGTACTCTATCCTAATCACAATTCGAAATAAAGACTGGTGTTATTATTATTATTATTATTACATTTAGGTATAGGACATGTTATAAAAAAAATGTTCAGGATTGTTTGATAATTCTAGAAAATTGAAAATATAATTCTTCTGAAACGTCCTGTATAAATAACAATATATTCTGCAAATAGCTGGCATCATCTCGTACAACTTTTCTATTCTTTTTTTTCTAATGTGAAAAATAAAAAAGTTGAGAGAGGGGGGACATTATAAATGATCACCGTGTACACGGCGTTAATTATTTTAACAGATTATTAGGCTAGTTGCTATATTACAAAACCAAAGCTTTAATTTTGCAAAAGAAAAACGAAGCAGTGTGTTCCGTGATATCGGACTTCGGTAGGTTAATAACCCAGCACCCCCTCTTCCACCATCCCCTCCCTCAACAGCGTGTTGGCCGGTGTTCGCACTTTTTCTGGGGTTTACCACCTTATTTGAGCCCTTAGCTACCCTCATCTTGCTCATTGCGTTGTCCACTTGCCACCTGTTTGCTAGTTTGGTGCATTGTTTGTCTAATTTTAACTTTAAATCTTGTTGTATGAATGGTTGCGACTTTAACCTTTTTATTGTTAATCTTTGATTGATTTGTGGGTTGCAGAACTATCTACCTGTCGTCACTTAGGTTATTGATTTTATTGTAATCCCCTCTTAAACGCTCCCCCTGCCTTCGAATTAACGGTTTATCATTGCGGTTTTTTCAAAAAAAATTAGCATCTCCATTTTGTTTCCTGTTTGATCGCCTCTGCCGTTGATGGTGAATTAAATCTAAAGTTATCTTTTCTCTCCCCATAGGGTCTAACCCAGCCCTTAAAAACGGGTCTAATTTAAGGTTTTAGTTTTGTGATTAAATATGTAGTGTCAGGTTTTTTTCTCCATAATCAGGTAATTATTCAATTTTAAACCTATTTTATTCATATTACATATGTTAAATTTTATAGCTTTATTCCCCCCTTTAAACAACTTTTTAAATTCACAAAATCTTTATATGGGTCTCACTGTCTCTCCCTTTCTAAAAAGACAGCCGGCGCATTGATTGTCGAGTTGAGGTAGGTTTTCTCGTTTCTCAAACATTTGTTACACATAAGTAGAGTAAGTTATTCTTCTAGCACCTGAAGATGGCCATTTATATGTCCGAAACTAGTAGAGTAGGCCTTACCCTTTGAAGGTCGAAATAAAGTATTGTGGAGACGACTGCGTGTCATTCCTTTCCTTTTGAACTTAATAAATATTTTGTGGAGATCGACTTTGAGTTTTGTTTTCACTTAAATCAAAATCGGTTGGAATAGATGACTTGAATATCACCCTTATAAACTACTGTTGTCCCACAATATTACCCTTCTTAACACACAGTAGTATAAATTCTTGTTTAAAGAAATCGTACTTTCCAAAAAATTGGAAACACGGTAAGGTTATTCCTCTGCCAAAGAAAAATAATCCAACAGTAATAAGTGACTTGAGGTCGATATCAATACCACCAGTATATTCAAAAATTCTTGAAAAAGCGATGTATTACCAAATAGCTGAGTTTGTGACAACTTGTGGTGTAATACCCCCTAAGCAATCTGATTTTCGTAAAAGTTACTCGTGTACTACCGCGTTATCTGATATAGTGGACGACATTGTTGATGCTCAGGATAAAAATTTAGCTACTGTTCTCATACTGCTCGATTATACTAGAGCATTCGACATGATAGATCATAAAACTATGATTGCAATTTTAAAGTTAATAGGGTTTGGAGAAAGAGCATTGTCTCTTCTCGCATCTTTCCTTGTTGATAGACATCAAACAGTTCAAATAGGTGATAAGGTCTCTGAAAACTTACACAGTTTTGAGTAGAGTGCCGTAGGGGAGCATCTTAGGACCTCTTTTGTACAGCATTTATACTTTTAATTTTACAAATACCCTTTCTTTCTGTAAATATCATTTGTGTGCTGATGATGATCAAATATAAAGGGTAATTCAAATTCGACCCTCACCATTAGGATTCCAGAAACCATAAGAGACACGAGAAAGTTTAAATTGGGGAAAGTTGTGCAATTTAAATCTTAACCAATCACACATTTGGGCGATAATTGATACCACTATACTAAGTTTACGTGGCTGTATCCGACTAAAAGCACTACTGCAAGAGAAACCATTGAATGCTTTGTAAGACAGCAAAAGACGTTTGGTAATCCCTGTAGGATTGTGACTGACAAGGGAACAGCATTTACTGCAAATGAATTTTAAGATTATTGCCAAGGGGAAGGCATTAAGCATGTAACAATCACCACAGGAGTTCCGCGAGGAAATGGACAAATTGAACGCGTTCATCGAACTGTTATACCCGTACTTACCAAGCTTAGTGTTGAAGATCCAACAAAATGGTATAAATACCTTGATCGAGTCCAGAGAGCTTTAAATTCTACTTATCAACACAGTATTGATTTGACGCCTTTTAAAGTGCTAATAGGAGTGAAGATGAAACGAAAAGAGGACATTTTGATTAATCAACTTATAGAAGAAGAAATCAAAAAAGAATTTTGTGAAGATAGAGAGAAGTTAAGAAAACATAGTAAAGAATCTATTGAAGGTTCAAGAAGAAAATCGAAAAGGATATAATTTACGACGGATTAAACCAAGAGGTTATAAAGAAGGAGACCTAGTCGCTATTAAGAGGACTCAGTTTGGTGGTGGGCTCCAAGTCCATACAAAGTTTTTAGGTCCTTATGAAGTAGTGAAACTTAAAGATAACGAGATGTACGACGTAGTGAAAGTGGGGTGTCACGAGGGACCTAACCGAACATCCACTTGCGCAGAGTTTATGAAACCGTGATATTTTTGTGAGTACCTACGAATCGGAGTCGGATATAATATACAATAATTGTATGTGAATTGGCAACAGTGTTGTAGCTGTCTTTTAGTCAAGTGTGACGGTAAAGTGACAATAGACAGTTATCACTTTTGGCGGCTCTCTCTTATTAGGTCTAGATTAGATTAGTTCAGTTGTTGTTAATTGCTTAAATTCACATGTTAATTGTACTATTATTTTTCACTGCACTTAACTAAATTAAACTTAGTTAATTCAGAAAGAAGTAGTAGTCCATATTCTTTCAGTGGAGTCGCCAGAGTACGAAAGGAAGGAAATGACAAACAGTCTTCTCCACAATACTTTATTATGACCTTAGATGGTAAGGTCTGCTCAACAAGTTTCGGTCACATAAATGACCATCTTCAGGAGCTTAAATCTGTCGATCAATGTGACTACTGTCTTTTTACAAGGGGAGAGACAGAGAGACCCATGTTATAACGAATTAGTGACTATAACATAGTTAAGTAGGTGAACAAAGCTCATTATGGAGAAAACTAACTATAGCACATTAAATTAAAATTAAAACTTAAACTAGACCCATTTAGGGCTGGGTGAGACCCTAGGGGGAAAAAAAGATCTTAAAACTCGTGCACCATCCACTGAAGAGGCGATCAAACGTTTGATCGCCAAATGAAATTTGTTCAATATGTGCACAAACTAAAATAACAAGGTTGCCATTTAATATGAAGTCAGGAAAAGTAACAAAAAGACCACTAGAGTTACTACACACAGATGTTTGTGGACCAATTACACCAAAAACTTATGATAACAAAAGTTACTTTGTTACTTTTCTAGATGATTTTACTCATTTTACCATGATATACTTAATTGAAAAAAAAAGTGAGGTATTTTATTGTTTTAAAAAAATTGAGGCCTTGGTTACAAATCTGTTAGGCTGCAAGATTGGTTCACTTCGTTGTGATAATGGTGGTGAGTATTGCTTTAATGATTTTAAAAATTTTTGTGAAGCTCGAGGAATCCATCTTAACTATACAGTACCTTATAATCCTCAGCTCAATGGATGTGCTGAGCGATTAAATAGAACTCTACTTGAGAAAGGGAGAGCTATGTTATTACAGTCAGGCTTATCTAAAGATATGTGGGGTGAAGCATTGTTGTGTGCTACCTACTTGACTAATCGAAGTCCAACAGTTGTTTTAAAAACTGTAACTCCTGCTGAAATGTTTTATCAAAAAAAAAACAAATATTAAAAATATAAAGACTTTTGGATGTATTGCTTACAGTCATATACCAAAAGAAAAGCAAGGTAGAAAATTTGATGTAAGAGGTGAAATAAAAATAATGGTAGGATATTCAGATAATGGTTATCGTCTATGGGATCCTGTAAATAAAAATATAACTTTAGCCAGAAATGTTACTTTTGATGGAGTCATAACATAAAAAACTTGAACAATGATACAATTACTTTTATAAATAAAGTGTGTGACTCAAATGAAAGATTTGATCTTCAAGAAAACTTAGAATTGGATAAAGAAAAAGATGATAAGATTGGTGAAACACATGATTATGAAGAACCTCAAAATGGTGAGGAATCAGACAGTGATAATGGGATTAATGACAATAAAAGTTTAAAGTAATAGATTAAGACGAAGACCAAATTATTTAAATGATTATGTTGATCATGAAGATATTGAACATATGGCTTTAAATGCAACATTATTTGTGGATGAAGTACCCAGAAATTACAGTGAGATTGAAGAAAGGTCAGATCGAGTCTTTTGGCTCAATGCCATTGAAGAGGAGATTGAATCCCTAAATCGTAATAAAACATGGACATATAGCAAAAATTCACCACATAAGAAACTAATAAACTGCAAGTGGGTGTTTAGAATTAAAAGGGATGAACAAGGAAATATATTAAAATATAAGGCAAGACTAGTAGCACGTGGTTTCTTGCAACAAGAGGGCTTTGACTATAATGAGACTTATGCACCAGTTGCAAGATTAACAACGTTAAGGACTTTGCTTGCTGTTTCAAATTTTAAGCATTATCACATAGAGCAACTTGATGTAAAGTCTGCATTTTTGCACGGGGAAATTGAAGAGGAAATATATATGTCGATACCTGAAGGATTCCAAAATGCAGGGAAAGTTTGCAGATTAAATAAGGCTCTATATGGTCTTAAGCCTGCACCTTTTTGCTGGAACAAAATGAATGAATTTGATTGTTTCATCAGAAGTGAACAATTTATAAAGTCTAATAGTGATCCATGTCTTTATCTGAAGAAACTTAGTGAATCAAACATCTATTTGCTGTTATATGTTGATGATATAATAATTGTCAGTGATAACAAAAGAGAGATAAATGTGATTATCTCTGTGTGTGTTATTTAAAAGTAAAATTACAGAACAAGTTTGAGATACAAATTATGGGAAAACTAAAGAATTTCTTGGGAATAAATATTAAATTTGATGAAAAAGGTATGTGTTTATGTCAGAAAAGTTATATTGAGTCCATTTTACGTCGTTTTAATATGAGTAACTGCAAACCAATGAAAACACCAATGGAAGTTGGAGGTTTTGAGATTAATGAGTGTACTGATACTGAAAATCAGTCAAGTGAAGAGAACTGGCCTATACGACAATTAATAGGTTCTTTAATGTATTTGATGTTGGCGACTAGGCCAGATATTTGTTTTGCAGTAAACTTGTGTAGTAGATTTCAATCAAAACCTTCACAACTACTTTGGCAAAAACTGAAAAGAATCTTGAGATATCTCCAAGGAACGGTAGAATATAAGTTATTTTATCCAAATGATGATAATAATCTGCTAGTTGGCTATGCAGATGCAGATTGGGCAGGTGATCTAGAAGGAAGAAAATCCACAACTGGATATCTATTCAAGATTTTTGGTTGTGTAGTATCTTGGACAACAAGAAAACAGTCAACTGTGGCGTTGTCATCTACTGAGGCAGAGTTTGTAGCATTGTGTGAAGCTGCAAAAGAAGGAGTATGGTTGGTAAGTTTATTGGAGGATTTGAGTTTCCAAAAGACGGACCAATCTTGCATGCGACTGACAACCAAGTTTGAACATAAAAGGCTAAAACATGTAGATGTAAAGTTTAACTATATTAAAGACTTGATCACTGATAATGTACTTAAGGTCATGTATGTAGACACAAATAATCAGGTTGTTGATGTATTAACAAAAAGTTTATCATGTAACTTGTTTTCTAAACATGTTTTAAACATGAATGTATTCTGATTTGGTTTGTTTTAATTATTGTATTGAGGGGAAGTGTTGATTGTATGTGAATTGGCAACAATGTTGTAGCTGTCTTTTAGTGAAGTGTGACGGTAAAGTGACAATAGACAGTTATGACTTTTGGCGGCTCTCTCTTATTAGGTCTAGATTAGATTAGTTCAGTTGTTGTTAATTGCTTTTATTCACATGTTAATTGTACTATTACTTTTCACTGCACTTAACTAAATTAAACTTGGTCAATTCACTTTTTACTTAGTTTGGTTCCACACGCAAACTTTACAATAAAAGGTTGATTCTTCGATATAAATCGGAACTGGGAAGACACAAAAAGTTAATTTTGCTGTAGGATATTAATCAGTTGGAAAATAAATTGTACGTTTGATAGATATTAATGACTGATTGCTGGTCTGGTTCAATTCCAATGTCAACTTCTGCACAGTTACTCAGTTCGCCATGCGTAGGTTGATATTTAAAGAAATGACAATTTTTCAAATACATCACCATATAGTCGGACATTAAATAAAAATTATGAGGCCAGATATTGCGGATAGGAAAAAGCTGCATATGACATAACAGCAAATCGAAATAGAAAATAAAACTACCCAAAACCCCGCGCCCCAACCTTTAGTTTATTAGAAAAATAAATAAGAATTTCAGCGTTCCCCTGTACGACTTTTTAAGCATCTCGCTTCACCGGGAGAATATCTGAAACAAAGAAAATAATATTACGACAAGAACATAAAAAACGTCAACGTGTTTTAATTGATTTCAGCTAAATACCTAAAAAAAAATCAAAAACTGTTCATTACATCCGGAGATTTCCGACAAAAACCGAAAAAGTCAAATTTCTATTTGTTTTGTACCACTTTATTAATGATTATTTTGGAATTTACTTCGGATGTAATAAAAAATTTTAAATTTTTTTTACCAAATTATTTAGTAATAAAATGCTCAACGTTGCCTCCATTTAAATAAAGCTCTATCAACAATAGTTTCTGAGATGGCAATGCTAATGCATCGAATTTGTAAGTTTTAGAATTAAATGTAGAATTTAAAATGTATTAAAAAATGTGGTTCTATTTAAAAATACCAATATTTTATCTGCCACGAATTTATGCACCACCCTGCATAGTCAAAACAAGTCAAAACAATGCATAGTCAAAACAAAAAAAATTGCCCAGCTTAAATTAAAACTGACATTATCACATAGCTTATAAAAAACAAAGATCACAAAACGGTGCGCGCTAGATGTAACAAGTCTTCCTGATTAATCAATCAATGAGTAAATTCAAAAATTCAATAATATACAGGGTGTTACATTAGAAAACAAAGAAAATTTGGACTGTCACAGCTTTACAAGATACTTTTTGTAGCTACCCAAATAGTTTACTCTAATAAAAATAATCAAATCACCTTTATTGTTAATTCCTGTCTATCTGATATATTATTTATAGAAAGGGAATAGCTTGAATAATCAAATTATCTAAAAATTCAGAAGAATTTACTTGGTTTTAAAAACACTGCTAGTTAGTTAACTAACATTAAAACTTGCTCTTTTATGCACTGTTCTAATGTAGTACTTCTTAGTGGGTAATTTGAGTCTAATTTGAGTTTAAGTCAATTTCTTTATAAAAGTTATGCTTTCTCACCCACATGATAAAGTAGTGAAGTATTCAGCATATACGAGATACAGATCTGTAAGATAGGCCTAATTTGCTACTTGAAGTATACTTAAAAAATACCAGACGAGAAAAATGTGTATTAATGATGCATCAGCAGGGTTAAATACCTAGGAAGTTTGAAATTCGCATTGTAATCTTACTTAGACCAGCAGGCTCTATGTCCTTCAAAAAATATACATTTACTTGATTTTAGTGTATAATTTTCAACTATTATTGAAGTATTGTATTAAAATTAAAAATATAACTATTTTAACTGCATGGGAATCTGTTTGACATAACAAAATAAAACCAAAAGCAAAGTGACAAATTCGAACTTTAGTTGACATAACAACAGATTAAACATGGCTTAATCAGCTAAATTTGTTTCCTCAAATTGAAATAATGCACAATATGCACTTAAAACTTTTTATATTATTTTTTACATTGAATAGTAGAAACTAGAAATCTATTTTCACAGAATGTACGCACTACTTCCCATCTGAGACATACCATATTTATAGAAAATGGTAAGCTCAAATAATCAAAATATCAAAAAATTGAATTTCATTAAGTATTGGATTGTTAAAAAAAACATTGCAGCTGCACAAATACAGGGTGTTACAAATTAGATGCATTAGCATTGCTATCTCAGAAAGTATAGTTGATCGAGCTTTAGTTAAATGGAGGCAAAGTTGCGCATTTTAATGCTAAATAATCTGGTAAAAAATAATTTTAAAAAATTTCATTACATCCGGAGATATCCAACAAAAACAATTAATCAAATTTCTATTTTATTTTTTTACCACTTTATTATTGATTATTTTGGAAATTCATTTTATTCAATCAATTGCACCTTCTGGAGGCATTAATTTATGCTATTTAAGAAAATAATGTTTGTATTTAGATACAACGTTTCGTCTTATAGATACCATCATCAACTTAATATTTTAAAATACGGACTGGGACTTTTGATTTCGTTTTTTTAGTAGCTACCAACCTACCAAAAATAATGATGTGCCACACTTGTCAAAAAATTATACCTAGTGTACTTAGGTAGGTATTTGTTTTTTTTTTCAAATATGCATTTGAAATTCATGTTATCATAATTAGTAAATAATTTAGTTTGATATGATTAAGTTGTTTCATCAAAACTCAACCTCGAATTCAAACATGTGAGTATCCGAAAAATAAATAACTAACCAAAAACATATTTTTTTGTAAATGAAAAGTACCATAAGAAACTCTCTCTCTTTTTCGAAGGAGCAATGAACCTAATTATTAAATTATATAAAACTAAATTATCTACTCGTTATGACAACATATCAATTTCAATTGCTTAATTTTTTTAAAAATCTTAAAATACCAAATACATAATACGAGTAGGTACACTAGGTATATTTTTTTGAAGTGTGACACATTATTAGTTTCAGAAGGTCTGTGGCTATTGAAAAATGAAATAAAAAGTTGAGGTCCGTATTTGAAAATTTGAAGTTGATGTTGGTATTTAAAAAAAGAAATGTCGGAGCTAAAACCTAAAACTATTTTCTTGAAGAGCATAAAAAAGCGCCCCCGGAAGGTGCCATTGATTAAAGTGGTAAAAAAATAAACCAGAAATTTGAGTTTTCCGGTTTTTGTCGGATATCTCCGGATGTAATAAAACTTTTTTGAATTTTTTTTACCAAATTATTTATCAATAAAATGCGCAACTTTGCCTCCATTTAACTAAATCTCTATCAACTATACTTTCTGATAGCAATGCCAATGCATTGAGTTTGTACACCCTGTATGTTTGCTTTACAATTATTGTACTAGATAAGCAAATGTTGTATCATGTAAGTAACTTCGTAGCCATCATTTGATCTGAAGAATTGACACTTATATGAATTAGATTATTACTGTTCCTTCAAACATGTATTTAGATAACACTACATACAGTGCTTTTGTAACATGCGTAACTAAGTTCAATAAAATTAAAAAGACTACCTTTTCACAAAAATTCTCGGACCCCTATGTTTCTAATTTTATTAACCGCTGCTTGTGTTGTATGAATTGAAATTATACAGGGCCCAAAAACTGGGTATTTAAAATATTTTTAATCTTTCAAATGGCAACACTTCTTTATTATTCTATAATTTGGATTCTAGAAACAACCAATCCTAAGTATTGTTCTATGCAACTTGTACCACAATTGTCCTGTAAATATTGATAATTTGAAACCAATAATTTTCCAAAAGTCAGATTAACATCTTCAAAAATTATGTATGACATTTAAAAAAAAATGTAAAAAGATAATAAACCGTCTTGGTTATTGTAACAGTCCATAGAGTTCATTTTGAATAGCTGATTTTAATTTTTTTCAATTTTTTTACGTAAAAGTTTTGGGACTTATAATTTTGAAAAGTGTATTTGACATTTGTTTAAAAACAATTGAATATCAGTATGGACTATGTTGCATGAAATATGTTAAGAATTGTTTGTAGAATCCAAAACATCCTATAAAAACAAGGTTCCAAGTGTTTTTCGAAAAAGTACAGCCCTTTTTATTGAGTGGGTGTACCAGTTGAGAAATTTAGTTCAAGTATTAGTATTCACTGTAAAAATTGAAGGTGATTATAAATGATAAGTATATGTAGGTTATTACATAACATATAGACTGACAAGTGCCAGTACATAAATAGTAAATATTAAATAAAAAGTTGTAGCTTGTAGCTGCAATCCTTTTTCTTTAAGCTGGAACCCAAAACAAAAACAAAAAAGTTAATAAAATAATGTACAGGGTGATTGATTGAATTTTGACCACCCCCTTAACTTTCTTAATTTTGATTTTAGCAAAAAACGTTAAATACAAAACCAGTAGATATTTAGGTCTACTTTATTTTTAGATAAACAGTTATTATACAGGGTGTCCCAAATTTGAGTAATAAACCAAACTTATGTTTTTTTAAATACGATGACCAACTTTTTATTCAATATTTGAATTCTACATCAAATTCTAGGCCTAATTGATGTAAAATGTCTGTATCGATATTCAACTGTTTCCGCAGCAGCGTCGTTGATTGGTTGAATTTTGACCACCCCCTTAACTTCTTTAATTTTGATTTTAGCAAAAAACGTTAAATACAAAACTAGAAGATATTTAGGTCTACTTTATTCTTAGATAAACAGTTATTATACAGGGTGTCCCAAATTTGAGTAACAAACCAAACTTATGTTTTTTTAAATACGATGACCAACTTTTTATCCGATATTTGCATTCTACGTCAAATTTTAGGAATTGATGTAAAATGTCTGTATCGATACTCAACTGCTTCCGCAGCATCTGTTACTTTAACAATGTTTCCTCGACTATGTGATTAAAGTTTAATTTAGTTACTCAAATTTGGGGCAGCCTGTATAATAACTATTTATATAAGAGTAAAAGTAGACCCAAATATCTATAACTGTTGCTACAACTAGTTTTTTTACTAAAATCAAAAATACGGAAGTTAAGGGGGTGGTTAAATTTCAATCAATCAAGGACTCTGCTGCGAAAACATTTGAATATCAATACAGACATTTTACATCAATTAGGCCTAGAATTTGATGTAGAATTCAAATATCGTATAAAAAGTTGGTCATCGTATTTAAAAAAACATAAGTTTGGTTTATTACTCAAATTTGGGACACCCTGTATAATAACTGTTTATCTAAAAATAAAGTAGACCTAAATATCTACTAGTTTTGTATTTAACGTTTTTTGCTAAAATCAAAATTAAGAAAGTTAAGGGGGTGGTCAAAATTCAATCAATCACCCTGTACCTAAAAACTATCACTTTTGTGATAATATTTATCTGTCAATGCCAGGTTAACCAAACTGCAGTTCCAAAAAGGGCAAAAAGATTTAATTTTAGTATTAGCCATAAAAAAATTTTAGTTTTTAAGTGAATTCAGTTATTACTAACACTAAAAATTAATTATTTTTTTTACAAACTCTTTGGGTCATAAGCATTGATTCTATTCTTAGTCCTAATATTAATACTATTACTAAAATTAAATTTTGTTTTATAAACTAGGCTTAAGTCCCTTCCATTTCATCAAATTTATGCAGTACTTACTTTACAAAGACATTGTATAATACATATTAACTTAATGTTGAGCAATGTCGTTTACTAAAGTGTACAATGATAATTATTAAACATAAAACAATTATGAAAACTGCATTGGTTTTCATTTGAATGTTAATTTAAGTAGAATCAATGTACTGACCTTAAACCTTGCTTTTTTATTCACTGTTCTAATGTAAGTACTTAGTTGATCCCATTGCACACCATTTCACTCTTCAACTTGATTGATATGTTGCAATCTTCTTAGTGGGTAATTTGTTCTTCGCTTAGGTCAATTTCTTCATAAAAGTTATATTTTCTCATCCACATGGAAAAGTAGTGAAGTATTCAGCATATACAGGATACAGATCTGTGAAATAGGCCCAATTTGTTAGTTGAACCACCCTTAAAAAATTGTCAGACTAGACAAATTTTTAGTAACGTATACAAGGGATGCATCAGCAAAGATTATTCAGGTTAGGTATGAAATTGCCTAATTGTCATTGTAATCTTACCTGGGCTAGCAGGCGTTGTGTGCATTATGACCATTGAAAAATATACATTTACTTGAATTCAGTGTATAATCTTCACCAATTATTAGACTATTGTAATAAAAATACAATTATTTTAGCTGCATGTTAATTTTTCTGACACAACACACAACAAAACAAAAACAAAAGCTAAGTGACAAGTTGGCATTTGACATCACAACAGATCCAAGTTGGCCTATCAGCGGAACTTGTTTTCTCAATGCGATACGCCGGGTGACGTCACAGTGGATGCTCGGGTGCACAATATGCACTTAATACCCAAGGAATTACAGGCGTTGTTCGTGGTTTGGTATTACTATTTGATAGTCCATCTTCACAGAGTGGAGACATTACATTCTTCTGAGATGGTATTTATAGGAAGGGGTAAGTTCGACTAAACGAAATATCTAAAAATGTATATTTATTAAGAATTGGATTTATTGTTTTAAAAGAACATTGCAGCAGCACAAAGATGTTTTCTTTACAATTATAGTACTTGATAGGCAGATGTTCAGCCTTATGCCGTAAATCCATTAACTTAATATCAATATTGAAATAATTTCAATGAAAATTGACCACTATTTACATTTTTGGTCACATACAGTACAGCAACATAAGATTTTACGTGTTAAATTTTTAAGCTCATGTTAGACCATGTTGTTTTGGAACTACAAGTGTTAAACTTGACGGGTGTGTGTTTGGTACCCTGAAGCTTAAGTAAGTTTACCAATTCGGTCTAAAAAGTGTTTACAAACTAACGTGAAATCATCTTTTTTCGAAAAGATTTTATCTTTCCATGCTCCCTGTATGCATGGTAGGTGCTTGTTGTTTTTGATACTGGCAGGGTAGGTAGCAGGTAGAGTGACATATTTATTAATAACGTCAAAAGGGCATTTTATGATCGTTTGGGGTACTGTTTGGTTTCAAACGGAGGTCAATTTGAACAATTTATTTAAAAAAATACTTCTTCTGTACTTAATTCTTGATATAAAGTTAATATTCGCATTTTGACCACCCTGTTTTACTTTCTACACCAAATTTTACCTGCTACCTGCTGTGACAGTATCAAAAACAACAAGCATTTACCATGTATACAGGGAGCATAGAAAGATAAAATCTTTTCGAAAAAAGATTATTTTTCGTTAGTTTGTAAACACTTTTTAGACCAAATTGGTAAACTTACTTAAGCTTTAAGGTACTAAACACACACTCGTCAAGTTTTACACTTGTAGTTTCAAAACAACATAGTCTAACATGGGCTTAAAAATTTAACACGTAAAATCCTACGTCGCGCGTTAAAAAAAACGCACTGTACATAGATACGCACTAAGGACAATTGATTAAAAAAACTGTAGGTTACAATTGATTGATAAAATTTCAAGCTTCACTATGGCAACATTGCATTTGTGTTATGGCCAGACCAAACCAGACGGAGAAGTACCGACCCAATCTCACAAATTATGTAAATTTTAAACGGCTTTTGGTGTTTTTCAGTTTTTTTCCCGGCAACGGTAAATACTTAATTCAAAATTAGGATAAAGTACCAAACTTAATTTTTAAATCAATTTTAGGTATGTCTAAGAAAGCCTCAAGACAGCAATATATTCAACTTCTAACTGAGCTAGAAAGTTCTGAGGTTTTAAAGTGGGGAAAAGGTACCCCAAATTTAAAAAGACAATCTTGGGAACAAGCTGCAAAGGCTATAAATTCTATTGGAGGTACCCAAAAAACTGGTGAACAATGGAAAAAGGTATATAACTTACAGTAGTTAAGACTTCCCAGCAAACACAAGCCGTTTGGCAAGTAAGCGGCCGAACGGCGGCACAAGCAGTTTTCTTATGGCAAATATTGCCTCTTTCAAATCAGAAGCGGAACGTGTACCGGTTTTCCGGATATAAACTACAGATATCTCACCTCTGGCGGTGCGCCTTCGGCTTTCTTCTATAGCTCAGGGGCCATTTTAGTACTTTCGGGACAATTTCGGATCGCGTTCGGTCATTCGTAAAGCCGATCGTTTCACAAATAGTTTGATTTTCCCGCAATATGTTGACGTGTGTAACACTATTGACAAACTCGTTTCGTTTGCCGGCCGGCGTCACCTTGTTTAGTGGATAGTTAAATTGGTTAAATTAATCTATTTTAATTGTAAATTGTATTTTATTTTTATGTATGCTTTAGAATTGTTTGATAGTGTGTGTTGTGCATTTTACGCTACGATGTCAAGCTTTGAATCAGAAACGTAAGTACCCTAAGTAACCTAGGTTTTGAACACTAAAGTTTTGTCTTCATTAAGTTTTTTTGGCTTTTTCGATTCGCTGCCTTTAAATAACCATGATTATTAATAAAAAAACACCTCAGTAAAAGACAGGAAAGGCGAATAATTGCCAAGCAGGTGAAATGTGTGTTAGGCGATTGTTCTCCTGTGAAAAGTACAGCAACATTTAATAGTTCTGCAAAGCATTCCTCTATTGTCAACGATGTTGCTAGTAATTTAGAAATTATTCAGGAAACTAGTTCTTCCAACTCATCTCAGAATAATTTTTTGCCCATATCACTTTCTGAAATAAGTACTAAGACTACTTTTGTGGGGGAACTATCAGAACCAATCTTTGGAGGCTACAACCAATCAATCATTTGTTTTAAGTGAGACTGAAAGTTTATCTTCTGAGTCCATACAATTTTTATCGAAAGCTCGAGTGAAAGTAATTCAGATAATGAGGAGTATAGTGATGATGAGCCTGGTGATAATAAAAATATAATCTCTACTACAACTTCTTCTTCTCAAGAAAGTATAACATTTTTAAAACACTGGTCACTTAAAAATAATGTAACAGACTCTGCCATTAATGAGTTGTTGCAATGGTTTTCCACAAATCCATCAGTAATTTGCCAAAAGATGCTCGAACTATTTTACAAACTCCTAGACAAATTGACATAAAGAATATGGGTGATGGTTCATATCATTATTTTGGTCTTTCAAATCAAATTAGAAAATTGTTTAATAAATATGAGGTCCTCAAACATGTTTCAAATCCTGTTTTATGTGTTTTAGATTTTAACATAGATGGCTTGCCTATTCACAAGAGCACAAAGCAAAACTTTTGGCCTATTTTGTGCAAAATATCTAATTACCACCTTTTATTGTAGCACTCTACTGTGGCCCATCAAAACCTCCTCTAAATGAGTTTTTTGAAGATTTTGTAGTAGTAAGTTAATGACCTGAAAATAAACAAATTAAAAATTACGAACCATAAGTTTATTGACATTGAGTGTAGGTCATTTTGCTGTGATGCACCAGCACAAGCTTATGTGAAGGCTACAATGAGCTTTAATTCATATCATGGATGTGACAAATGTACTGTCAAAAGAAGATTTGTTCGTCGAATGGTCTTTTCAGATTCTAGTGCGCCCCTCAGACAAGATGAAGATTTTCTTGATGGAAAATATGGTAATTACCATAAAAGTGTAACTCCTATATGTGCCCTAGGTGTTGGAATGGTATCAAGTTTCCCAGTAGACTATATGCATTGTGTTTGTTTGGGGGTTATGAGAAAGTTATTGTTTTTGTGGAGGGATGGTAGCAGGTTATATCGATTAACACCAGAGAAATTGCAACTTCTGGAAAATCGACTTAAAATATACAAAACAGTTTGGCCTTGTGAATTTAATCTACAACCTAGAAGTTTGAAAGAATTAGAGCACTGGAAAGCTACAGAGTTCAGACAATTTTTATTGTATATAATACCACTTCTTGGTGATATTTTGTCTAATTCTGTATTCTCACATATGATGCTATTAAAGTATGGTCTGACAATCTTGTTAAACACTGAATTAAATGGCCTGTATAACTCTTATGCAGATAACTTGCTTAAATTATTTGTGTCTCATTCTGTTCACATCTATGGAATTGAATTTTGTGTTTAATTGGCAGCTGATGCCATTAAATTTGGATCCTTAAATAATGTAAACAGTTTTGCTTTTGAGAATTATCTTGGGTGTCTAAAACGATTTTTAAGGAAAGTTAATCAGAGTTTACAACAGATTTGTAACATCTATGTTGAAAATTGCCATATTTTTATTTTAGGGAAAAAACTTTTAATATTAGAACCATTTGTGTCTTATCCTACAAATAGTAGTTTTATGCTATTATATGTATAAAGTTGTCCTTAGTCAAATTGATATAACTTTTTCACATGAGAAAATTAAATGTAAGGGAATGTTATTACCTCAAGGAGAAAATTCCGAGGAAAATACATACTTTTGTTGTCCTTTAATTCACGGCCTTTGAGAAGGAAAAACATTTTTTATGTATTAGAGGTGAATCAGAAACATTTTTTATTGAGTTGTTATATTTATAGATGTAAGTACAGGGTGATTCTTTATATTTTACTCAATAGCTAACTCCATTAGTTTTGATCTGACAGCATAGTTTATCAAAGTTGTAGCATTTTTTCTGAGTCGTCAGAATGTGATATCAAAATTGACATTGTCAAATTTTTGACATGTGTTTTGACTATTTTAGAATTATCAAAGAACTAGAGAATTAGAGAGAAGAACTTATCAAAGAATTAGAAACAAATATTTGATTTTATTTCAACTTATAGCAAAATGTAATTTCAAAATTCACTTACTTACAAACACAGTAATCTTGTGGAGTAGACCTATTTTGCAGTTTTTTTAAGGTGCAAAACAAACTGATTTATTAATAACACATTTATATATTTTTCAATTTATCCTACTCAGATTCCCCTGCTAAGGTTTTTACATATAACAAAAATAATAGAATAATGGGATGACGTTAACAATGTAATTAATAGAAATGTGAATTGACATATGCTTCTATGGGTGCTTCCAATTGTCACATTTAAAAAATTTACTACTAATCATAGTATTTTACCTTGATTTTTGCCATAGTAAACTTTTTTCAAAAAAAAAGTGAGTGGGGTTTTTAACACAACTAATTAATTGTGTAGGGCAAAATGTGTAATGTGTCTCATATTAGATGTGTATTAACGTAGATATAATAAAGTTACTTTACATACATACTAAACTGAAATTTTGGCCTTTTGTTGTTACAATGAATTTAAAATAAAGTTTTTGTATTTTCCGAGGTATTTTGTCTCTTGTGTTAAAAATTATGTATTTATAGATCATGTGTTATTGTTGATTTCCCGGAAGAATCTACAAATGGAATTGTGTCAATGGCCCTGATATCAAGCACCTGGCTAGTTGTAGAAAATAAAATTTTATATTGCACTTGGCCAACGTATTTAAAATCAACCCTGTCAAGAGAAAAAGCTGTCAAAACTCATACACCTCTAAACCTGGATAAATGTGTGAAATGCGTAGCAATAGTCAAATTTCATGACAGTAAGTTGAACCTAATAATCTAGAAGTCATTTTAAGCATCTGGAAACCTTGTGCGTTTTAGCTGACTATCACAAAGCGACCCATAAACTTCGAGAATTGGAAGAAGCTGAAACCGATGTGGAGGCAGCAGTACTACTTGAAAACAATATTTCAGTTAAAACTCGAATGCACCGCAATTCAGATTATGTGTATTCAGATTTTGATGAAACAGATGATAAAATACCAGTCCCACCTAAACCACCCGCATTTACAACCATACCTAAATTAACTGAAGTTAATTTGCCTGTTCCCACTAAAACCGTTCAACATAATGTCTGTCATTGTGAGAAGCATCAAAGTAAGTACAAACATATAGCCAAACTTATAAATATTTTAATTTATTTTGTTCTGTAAATTAGATAATTAGATTAGAACGCCAATCATGAATCAATAATCATTGATATGATTCAATAATATTGTAATATAAAGATTACGCTAGGTGCCGTTACCCTAAGTTGCCCCGGTCTCCCCCAGTACAATGTTTGTGTCAGCAAGATTGGCGAATTGGGGTCATGATGTGAGTATAAATACTGCACCAAAAGCACGTACAGATTACCGAACTCTGAGGTCTTCCCCAGAGGGAAGTCACCGACTGATCTCCGGGTTAGTCTGGGTATGCCTATTGTGGAACTTAACGTGGAGCAGTAGGTGACCAAGTGCCACACCCTAGATCAGCCCTAGCAAAGGAAATAGTGTGGGCGCGCAGCTTAAGTTGCCGTTCCAACTTACCTCCCTTTGTTAGGTTCTTCACGTCTTTGCCGGCTCGGTGAATGCCCTCGGACCTAAGTCTAGGGTTCATTCACCACCGCTAAAGCGCTGCCCTCCGTATATCTACAGCCTAGCCAGTTTCACATCATGCTCCCTGCCATCTTGGCCATCTGGGGGTAAGATAACTAACTAGACTATAAGGCACTATAACGTAATAAAAGTGGGTTACCTGTGGAATCCTGCGTATTCTTCCCCCTCAACCAACCCTTAACGTGACAATATATTGAATTCAGCATTATTATATGATTTAATTTAATTTATGATTTATTATTTTTTTTAAATTCTATTTTTTATACCAAATAAATTAATTTGTTCAAATTTTTGTGCTATTTAACAGTGATCTGAAACACCGTCAATTTCACTTTGTTTGGATTATGGACGCCCCACTAAATTGGCACATCAGAAGTAATAAGAATAACTATATTATAACTTAGTCCATTTTTTTCATGTTTTCCAGATATTCTAGCGCGTATACTACGCGACTTACAAGATTTGAACAAAGATGTTGGACTTATTATTCAAAAATTGAGTAACTCAGAGACAGCTCCATTTCAACCTGAACCTATAGACGCCAATGTCACTTGTAATTCATATGATCAAATTTTGGAACTAAATATTAAACTTGAGGACAAAGAGTTTTTCAATAAAGTGGTAAGTTATGTTTATTCGTATATAATAAGCTACGATGAGAGGAAACATTTTGCCGGCCAAGGAAATTTGATAAAATATTTTCATTTTATATAATAATTGGAATGATTTTGATGAAGTCGTATAAAAAATAGTGTAAGCATTAAAAACAGTAACAGCTTTACTGATCTCAGACAAATTAGAAACAGAACCTTAGAAAAAAACTTCCAAACTTTGTCATCGATCATCGATTTTACTTAAATAAAATTTCCGCTTAAAAACCCTCAACTTGGTTATGTCCAGGTATGTGAACGTAGGAGTTTTGCCAGCTGTAAACGAGAAGTTACTATAACATTTTACCAGTGCAAAAGACTCCAGTGAAATAGTCAATTCAATTTACGTTTTTCCAAGCTTGTTTTATGTTTGTTTTCGTAGACGTAACAATTTTTGAATTTGTTATTTCAGCGTTCCTCAATTTGTCTGTTAGGCGGCAGAGATCTAAATGATAGAGTAAGAAGGTTGTTACAAGTTTTTCTGACACACGAACTTACTTTAAAAGCTAACTGGATTGGAGCAAATGAAAAGGGCAGTTCCAAAAGCTGGACAAAGTTTTAAAACTGATTTATGGTAAGTTACACATTAATCTTTTTGAACTTTTGTAGCAAATCAAATTAAAAAAATATCTGGTGTAGATTCCGTACGCCGAAATCCAATTTGTGCCAATTCAACCAATAATACGATTGATAAGGCAATAAGAAACTGGATAAAAAATGCCCCTGATCGGGTAGGAGGGCGCACCAATCGAAAAAAATCAATGTTAGCCAAATAACCAATACATTTATTTGTTTTTCAATTATATATTAAAATTTTCTGACACCCTGTATAAAAGTAAGTTATATATTTTTTGATTAGATTTGGAATAGAATAGATACTTTAGATGTAAGGGGGAACAACAGTTATTAGTAGTAGTTAAAGTTGTGTATTTGTTGACCCTCGCAAGTGTGAATACTGTGTTTGCTTTGGGTATTATTATTAGGGCTTCAAATGGTAATAAAACCACTACTTTTAGTTCGCCGACGTTTCGGATAATACATTTCCTTCCTGAGGGTTTCCAATGTGTGGTTTTTTATTAGGAGACCTGAAGAAGAAAATATATTTTCCGAAACGCCGGCGAACTAAAACTAGTGGTTTTCTTACCATTTAAGGCCCTAATAATAATATCCAAAGCCAACACCGTATTAGCTTACAGTTTGTACTGTTCTGTTTAATTTGTATTGTTTCTAATGTTTAAGTAACTTATAATTACATAAATTGATTAGAAAATAAAAGAAGCTTTTGTTTATTGGCGTAAAACAAGATACAAAAAAGAGAAAATTCACCTGTTAAAATAAGCGGTATACCTAATCCAAACATGTGCCAATTCTAGTGAGGGCTTTTTAAAAATACAGTGTAACGTCCACTTTTCGGCACTAGTAATGATCAGCTATTTTGTTATTTCAATGCATTTTAGCAATTTTTAATTAATTTAACAGTGCACTCATTCACCTAATTGTCAAGAACTTACTTGTAATGTTTATAATACTGTATTTAGCTAATCCGGTATTGGCTCCATTTCAATTGGCGTTGCCTTTTCTTTTTTCCATCATTCCGATGTAACCTACAGTTAACAATTAAGTCACTTATATTAAACTCTTTTCTTCGGTTTTCCTAATTTTCATTTTTAAACAAACTGCGTATATTCAATAACTCAGGTTATGGTAATATTTTGGATGTCAGTGATCGATTTTAACGACCCTCGTGTTACTCCCGTTTTTTTTTTTTTGCTTTTGTTTCAAATTTATATGCGGGTAAACTAATAAGCGGAAAGTCCGTGTTTTGTACTGATAATTAGTTTATTAATTTTAACTACAATCTAACGTAAAGATCACAATTAAACTCGGATTAATTCTGAGAATGCGTCGTGAGAGTAACTTATTCGAGTTACTCGCATTTTCACGTCACATGAAACGAGCACACCTGTCATCTTGATGTCTCAGCGGTTTGCGCGGTTATTTCGAAATGTGTTTGTAAAAACTCGTGTTTTTTTTAGTCTGAATTAATGTACAGTATGTTTTTGGGCAGAAACTTCACATGAATAATTAATTACCCCCTTTCCATGGTCAGTAGTATTCGGAGCATGTAATATGGTGGCTTTGGCTGTTGTCCATTCAAATATGCCGCACTTTTCACTATCCCCTACTTCCGTGATTTCCGCTCTTGTGTCGTCAGGTGTCCTTTTCGACATGCTGGGTTCAGCGTGGTTCTTTTTTCCGATTTCGACTTCAACACTGTGAGCATAGCAGAAAGAGGTTCTGTCTTTTAAGTTGGTCACAGTAAGTGTGGATTTTAGACACGAACCCTTATTTGGAAACCCACCAAAGTTGATTGTTTGTGGTGTTCCTATCGCCTGTAGGCGGATTAAAATCTGCGATTTCCATAGTTTTTGGTAAGTTATCGTATTTGCCTGGCGACCATTTTGTTCATTTATCGCGGCATTCCGAATTTAGGTGGAGGTCAGCTTGGACTACTCCTGTTCATTTTCCTGACTTTGGGGCTTGTTTGAAGCGGAATTGGACGGTAATTTTCTGTAATTTTGGTAAGATCGTTTTGCCTGGAGGCCATTTTTGGTTGATTTATTGGGTTATGAATGTAGTGTGGGGGCCAGCTTGGTGCTCACTCCCGTATTTTTTCTTCCGACTTTTGAAGTCCGTTTAGAGGTGGATTATTGAATTAATACTGCGGTCCCTGTAACTCTGGTAAGTTAGTTATTTTACCTGTCGGCCATTAGTTAATATATAAGGCCATTTTGAATTAGAGTGCACGTGAGCCTGTAGCTCTATTGCCTTTTCTCTGGCTTTCCGAGGGCTCATTTAGAAGCGAAGCCGTGTTGAAACCCGGATTACTGTAGTTACCATACGGTCCTGGTGTTTTTAAGACCTGGACTGGATTAAACCCTTACTTGACCACGTGAACGTCTAAATTAACTCCCTTAATAAAGGTATGCGCTAACTATGTTGATATTTAACATTCAATATTATTTGTGCCTGGTTTTTAATTTAACATGTTACGCAAACTTAAAAGTAGATGATCGGTAAATTATACTGTTTTTATTTGATTGAAATTATAATTGTACTTATACAGTAAAGCGGCTATGTAAATAAGTATTTCTGCATAAGGGTCGTCCGGTGGGGCTCAGTATTCACCCAGTCTCGTCCGGTGGCTAATATTGGCGCAGTTTCGCCCAGAGGGGCGGAAATCAGCTCAGTTTCGTCTGAAAGCTACTGAGTTCTGATGATCTCGCCTGAACACGACTAGAGCGTCCTTGTTCTACTGGCATTAGGTGTAGCTAGAGTCACGGCGTAATTTGAAACGGCAAGTTATTGGCAATAGTGCGTTTGTTAGATTAAGGTTTTTAATTGGCCCTCGCTGCTTCTCACCTAATTTAAGTAAGAAGTACTTAATTAACTTGTTAAGTGTTCGTAAGGTTGGATTGAACCCTGAATTGTGTCCCCGTACAACAGCTGCGGAGGATCTGGTTGCCTGTCGAGCCAGTGGCGCCCATTTTAACCCCCCCTAACTCTCCAATTTGTCGAGTGATTGCCGTGGTACTTCCTTGCCACGTGCTAACGACACAATTCAAGGGTGAACCTCCACTTTGCGAGCGGAATTTTGTTTAAATAGAAAAAAGGTCTTTAATAAAAATTAATAGAAAAAGAAAATCTTATATTTCAATTACCCTTTCTAATACACTAGAAAGTTCGTGGCAAGTTTTGGCGCCCAACGTGGGGCATTCTCACGAAAAAAAAAGAAGGGATTTTCTAAACAAAAAAAAACTTTCCATAAAGAGGATTTTTTTTTTGTGAGAAGCAGGTGTGCCAATGTTGTAATTTATCGATCGTTTCGAACTCGTGTTGCAGTAAATACCTATTTTCGTCGTATCCTTAATTGAGGTAATTAATTACGGTTTTAGAGGTCATAGTTTGCCTACTGTCAGTTCGGTTTTTGTTTGGTTTGTTTGGGTATCTATCTACCGATAATTTTGCATGAAAACTTGTCATCTCATAACTGAGTTTATTTATTTTTTTTTTTTGGCGAAAGAGCACGACACCGAAGGTTACCGAAATATCTTATGTACCGAATTGAAGGTTATCGAATCGCCCTGTTCGATCGCCTCTGTCGTGGATGGTGGATTGTATCTGAATTTATCTTTTTTCCTCCCCATAGGGGTCTAACACCGCCCTTAAAATGGGTCTAATTTTAAGTCTTTGTCTTTTAAATATGTAGAGTCAGTTTTTTCTTTTTTCTCCATAATCAGCTTTATTCCCACCTTTAACAACTTTAAATTCACAAAACCTTTACAACATGGGTCTCACTGTCTCCCCCTTTCTAAAAAGACATCCCGCGCATTCATTGTCGAGTTAAGCTCCTGAAGATGGCCATTTTTATGTCCGAAACGAGTAGAGCAGGCCTTACCTTTTGAAGGTCGAAATAAAGTATTGTGGAGACGACTTGCGTGTCATTCCCTTCCTTTTGTATAAAAAGTAAGCCCAGATATGATAAGACGCATATTGACATTCACCCGGGTGAAAAGTAAAAGCAGGTAATTTTCATGTTTCCACCTGTTTACACCATAAGAAATAACGTTTTACATACCTGGTTGAAAATAAACAAAATTACTGCAGTTGTTACAGATAATGCTGCAAATGTAGTCGATGCAGTCAGAGTGTGTAATTAAAGACATCTGTCATGTTTTGCGAACTCTATTAACTTGGTGGTGCAAAAAGGGATTGACGCTATAAGGAAAAATCTTGTTGGAAAAGTTAAAAGTATTGTAGTTCATCGGCATTACAAAAACCTTAAGGAAATTCAGAAGTAAATGGACCTTCTGATCTAAAACTTAAAGCAAGATGTTGGGCACTAGATGGGAATTTCGCTTACGACATGTTGCATCGCATATTGCAGATAAAAAAGTAGTTATCGCAACATTAGCAATAAAAATAAAGACCGGAACACGTTAAAGCGATTTGGACTGAGAGAACGGCAAACCGTGGTGGACATTTTATGGTGTTTAATGGCATTACTGAGACATAAGTGCAAAACCATCTATTACAATATCAAAAGTACTCTACTTCGTAAAAATAATGCATCAACACATAATAATGAAAGTTTACGAATTTGGATACCAAACCAAACTAAAAAAAAATTATGAACAGTGCTCCGTGAAAAATAAGATCGGTTTTCTGCATATGAAGAAAATGAACTCCTTACACAGAGTACGTTTCCTTGATCCCAGGTTTAGCAGTACGGATTCAACAGTAAATAAAGTAAAAGTAAAATTTAAACAATCTGTGGATACACTGAAAACTAGGCTACAAGTACTCACATCAGTTTTCCCAACTACAGCCAGTGGAGAGAGTTAAATATCTAATATACAGCAGAGCAAAAATCCAACATTCTCAAATTGAAACCGAACATTTGAGACACTTTTGACTCAATGATAAAAACACATGTAGTCCAAAACCCAAGATCAGCGGCAATTTTGAAAATAGACTCAGACTTAAAGGAACCTTGTCTGGATCGGCAAGGAAATCTTCTAAAGTGGTGGAACTATCGGAGGCTAATTTATCCAATTCTTTACGATTTAGTTCAAAAGCAATTGTGTATAACAGCTACATCGGCTCCGTGTGAATGAGTATTTTCAAAAGCTTGACAGATTTTAACGGAAAAGCGAAGCCGACTAAAATCAGATAAAGTGTCGAAAGTGCTGTTTTTACATAACAATTTAAATTAGTGTTTTATTTGATTATTTTGTTTACTTGTTTTGTCTTATATATATTAATAATATATATTTGTAAGAACTCCACTTAAGTTTCATAAAAACACATAAACTCAACTTCGAAGTAGCAACAAGTAGTATAGCTATGCGGGTTCTGGACCATTTTTATAAAATGGTGAAGGCGCAAGGCTAGCTCGGTTCGTGTGCGGGCAATAACCGAGCTCGGTTCGTGTATTTGCAGCGATAACAATTGTTGGGTGGGACGGTCGGGACTGTGACGTCACGTAGAACCCCGAATTGAACGCCCCCACTGTCACCTGTCAACGTGGAACCCCAATTGAACGTCCTAAAGTAACATTCACATAACATGTAGTGCATTTGTACTGTTAATGGCAAGTGCACTGCAAGGAAGACAAATGACATCATTCACAATAAACTCAAATTAAAATTAGAAAATAGGAATCAGGTTAGGATTTCAGAAACACAAGACATAAACGTCATACTGATAATAGTAATCATTGTCTAGACGACTATTGTTTCAAAAGTGACAATTAGGTACAAACTGAGCAGACATTCATAAACAAATACAAAAAAGCATTTTTTCAAATTTTGAAATTTAAACAGTTAGTTGACAACAAAAATCACATGTGTCAAACGTCTGAAATGGCTCTCTTTATTGGTTGCTTGTATTAAGGTGACAAAACTTAGAGTAAAAGCTAAAAGCTAGATAGGTTTTGCACTACTATTAAGTTATTAATTCCGCAGTATATAAGTGTTAACAGTAACATTAGTTTATAATGTACCTATACCTTTATGCAGTACACATACCTTTCCGTTGCAATAGCCATAAAGTTTATGTGAATGATGCTTAACCTGTAAAATGTCAACCTGTCGTCCGTGGTGTGAACCCCCCATCGAACATCCTAACCGTTACATCGGACCTGTGCCGTCACGTGGTGCCCTCGTTTGCCTCGTAGATCCCCCCCCGTTGCACATTAGTAGTTAGACGTTCGAGCATCATGTTAGAAAAAATTTGGTGGTAGTTCAAATTTAAAGGAGTGTACTGTGGAAGAAAATGTGCGTGACCTACCACTTATTTTTTCTCAGACCAGGGTACAACGAATTTAATATATGGGGCAAGCTACCGTTTCACTATAGACAGGATTTTCTTCTGAGGACAAGGTTTCCATGTTTCATGCATACAATCGACCGGATTATCGAACTCATATAGATGGACCACCATCTACTCAAGGCCAGTGTGTGTACTGTGGAAGAAAATGTGCGTGACCTACACTTATTTTTTCTCAGACAAGGGTACAACGAATTTAAATATATGGGGCAAGCTACCGTTTCACTATAGACAGGATTTCTTCTGAGGACAAGGTTTCCATGTTTCATGCATTACAATCGACCGGATTATCGAACTCATATAGATGGACCACCATCTACTCAAGGCCAGTGTAGTCTATGCTTGCAGAGTTTACCTAATAACTGTGTGTGGAAATTAAAAAATATGAAGAGTTTACTTAATGGGTGTCTGTGGAAAATAAAAAAAATACCAAGTACTTATTGTTATATTGTCACGAATGGAAAATCCGTTAATTGAAAGATGGACTGATTAACTTAAAAAAACATAAGAGTATCGAGGATTGCGAAATATTGCGGATCAATCGGGTATAAAATACGCCGATTTAGCAGTATGGGATAAGTGTGAACCGATCAACGGTAGTGCGACCAGCTGACCTGAGAAGTCGAAATGTCGACTCTCCTCGGGGAAAGATCAAGTTAAGTAGTCAGTTCTCCAAAATTGTAAAAAACGCGAAAGTGACCAAGCCAGCCGCCAGAAATGCTAAGACCTTAGCTTGTGACTATGTAAGTACAAATTGTAGAATTGTCAACTTTTAGTGTTTATAACCGTATTGTGCAGACACGTTTGTGTATACCATATTTAATAGATTTAAGTGTTATATGAGAAAAAACTCAGTGTTTGATTCCATCCCTAAAACTGAGATCCCGGCGCGACGTTTAACGTCGTGAGTCAGTTTAATTGGTGAACCCAGAAGGGCTCATAAATTAAACGTGACATTTGGTGGAGGCGCCGGTCTGTTTTGAGATGGATGAAAAACAATAGTTGAGTTTTTGTTTTTATTTTTTGGGGTATGATACAGATTCAGGAAAATAATGTGTGGGCTATAAAAGAAATTTTAAGTATTATTTTCTTTTGGCTAGGGATGGTAACGTTGATTTATTTAGTGATTTTTTGGGGATTACCTGTGCTATTAAGCGTTCATTTGAGAAAATTTTAGTTTAATATGGGGGGTACATCTTCAAAAGAGGAGGAAATTATTATTTCTCAAGCGGGAAACAGTGGAGGTGTATCAAATAATTCGGGAAAAGACGCTTCATGGTCAGCTAAGGAAATTTTAATTATTAATTTTCTGTGCATGGGGGTATTAATGCTTGTGTATTTTAGCGTCAAAAAGATTATTAGTCTGATGAACAAGCAAATTCGTAAAGAAATTGCTAGGAATAATCAACTTGCTTAAAAAAAAAATTTTAAATTTAATTTTTTTGAAAATAATTTGAAAAAAATAAATATAGCACATAAATGAATTTAAAAATTGTCCATGAGTGAGTCGAGTGACAAAGATCGAGTAAAAACTCGCAGTAGGGCTCAAAGTTTGTCGGAAAAAGAAAAATTCGTGTTACGTGCAGCTATCGCTAGGGGTCGAAACCCAGAGAAGGTGATAAAAGAGTTAAAAGATTTTAAACCCGAGCATCACAGTTCGACTGTGAGTTCTCCGGCTCCGACACAAACGGCAACTTCTTCACACAAACAAAAGCTTGACAAACCCAGTTCAGTTTGTTTGACAAGCAGTGAGGACGAAGAAAATACTCTTGACAATACTGTCGTGGGCGTTCAAGCTCAAACTCCCCAAGCCTCGGCTTCGACTTCTAAGCCCCAATCCACGGAAGTTTATTTCAGACCAAGAGCTTCGTTAAGTAGAACTCCGCCAAAACCACGTGAAACAGAGGATCCTTGGCAAGAAAGTCCCTTAGAAGTGGTAGTGCCACCAAAATCCCGCCCCTCAGAATTATTACAAAGTTCTAATAATCCTTGCCCACCTCCTGTGATTCGGGAAAGAAACCGTGCCCTACGCCCTAACAATACTTTAGTAATGGCTAACATGACATTACAGGCAGCTTTGGCTGAGCCAAAAACTCCGGCTACCCCAAAGTTTACATGCCCATCTACATTTAACCCTTCTATTGACTCTCCCAGTATTTTTATAAATAAATACGAAAAAGCAGCGATTGTGAATAGCTGGTCAGAAAATCACAAAATATCTTATTTGGCTAATTTTTTGGAAGGTCCAGCCCATACATGGTTTAGTAATTATATTAGTGAGCCAGAGAATCAGATGAAAACATGGCTAAATATTAAATCAGATTTTTTGAAAGAGTTTTCAGGAGAACAACCACTCCGAAAGTTGAAATTTCGATTAAACACTCGCAAACAACAAGACGTCGAGGACATAAAAAAGTACTATTATGATCTATTGGCAATCGCAAACGAGATTGACCCAGAAATGATTTTGATTTTGAAAATGGTTTACATCCGTCTTACTATGAGATGTATTATTTGCTTAGTTCTAGCAATAGAAATTTTGACGATTTAAAGCAATTGGTAAAGAACAGATATCAGTTTAATTTTCCCTATAAGATAAAAAATGGTTACATGTAATGGAAATAAAAACATTGAATATTGTTATTGTAATGTAGGTACCTACAAACGAATAAAGATAAATAATGATGTTGTCGGTGTAATAATCACCTTGACCATATAGTTGTTTATGCATTTGGTGAAGAAAACAACTAATTCGCGAGCGATAAGACAAATTTGATTCATCGCTACGCGCAGTTATGAATAATGACTAATTACTAGATCGGTTTAAATAAACCCGAATGGGACAACAATTTACAGTGTCATTTTAGAAATCGGTCGTGAAGTAACACTTGGGTAAAGTTAACCTATAAGCTTCGCGAAAGTGCCAAAAATGGAATGGATTGTGAATTTCTTGTTTTATATTAGGTGTGTTACCGAAATAAACACCAAACTGTATTTATACAAATTGGCACTGGAACACTTGTGGGAACTGCAAGGAGAGTTTGATCGAGTGGTACCAATACAATTATTAGGGATTACAAAATCTCTACTTGGCCTGTGGACTCAAATCATTCATACGGAGTATACCATACTTCTACTTGGCGAGAAAGGTACGTCAAGGGGGTACTCCGTTTTCGACATGTGATTGTGGCAATTTGCATATCACCCCCCAACAACCTCAATATCGACCTGAGGATTTTTGGCGAGCATGGGAAAATGTATTTGTGCAAGGACTGTCCTTGTGCTACATGTGTGTACGGAGAACTCAATGTTTTGAGTCAACCAGGTCATCCTGCCATATCCGCATGCTTATGTAAATGATATGACATATCAGTTTCGGGGTACCAGTAGTGCCCCAAACACAAGAAAGGGATGAAACATCAAGAAATCAGTTCTGCTGGCACAATCTTCTGGAGGTGCATTTGGACCTGCCTGAATCACACGCAAGTCGGGTCGACCGCAATCCGGCACTATGCCCGAATCCGGAAAACCTGGCGCAGGTGCAAGAAGGGGGGCCCGTTAATCAGCAACAAACGGAAGGAATTCTGGACACGCGGTAACACAGCCGTTTATCGCGCAATTAGAACCGTTTGACGACATGGGGCCATATGCTACTTATCAGCAGCTATGAGGTCTACAATTTAATTTATGTTACCTTATTATTGTTTTGTATTTTAATGGCTATATGTATACATATGTTGATACAGGCATAATATACACACGTGGATGATATATATAAAAAAATGATAATAAACAAAAAATGGAATGTATGGTGTCATATTATCCCCAAATAGCGAGTATAACCTAGTCATGAGAAATTAATCCCAATTATTTTTAGCGCCACGAACTAGTAAGGTGCGATAAAAAATGTTTCGCTGAAGAAGCGAATATTCCTGACAGACGACCTCCGACAATCTTGTTGGTTGTTGACGAACTACTAACATAAAAATTCAACTTGTTTACATGACTAATTTTATATCGCGCGGTCATACACGGGATCCTTGCTTTACAGCATTGGAAAATGAATTTCACACCTTTCCATTTTTTATTTTTTAATGGAAAATGGATCGTACATACTAACAAATAAATAATGGTTACAAATGATGCTACAATTAATTTTGTTATAAGACATAATATTGTATATTAAGCCTTAAGTAGCACATACTAACCTTTTGTCTTATATTTCATGTAACACTGAGGGCTATGTAAGAAAGAGGTGAACTATGATGAGCCATTATTGTTGGTTGGAACTCCCGATGGGCCTGTAAGTTGATACTAGCTCGAAGCTAGCCGAATCATCGATTCAATAATCGACCCACAACCACAAACATTTATGGAACAGTGATCACAATGGTGTTCAGTGATGATGAGATGCGAAGTTTGGCTCATAGGACTAAGCCTCTATTGAACTTTTCTCAGTGTTGCAATATTTTTTGTTATGCCATTGCCGGAACCGAATAGATTAAAAGTGCAGATATTGTTTATGTATAATTTCAGGAGAGGAAAGATTTTATTGAGTTTCTTGTTAGAATAAGTACTAACTTATTATTAAGAAATGGGTTGTAAACTTAACTGAGTACTATGAAATACTCACATATGTAAACTTACTAACCATTAATCATAATACCTTGGTATGTACACATGTAATTTTTAAATTTATGTTAATGATATGTGTTTTCTATTGTTTAAAAGTTTTTATTATTGTTCATATAACACTGGGGACCAGTTTTTCTGGGGCGGAGGCATATGTCACGAATGGAAAATCCGTAATTGGAAAGTTGGACTGATTAACTTAAAAACATAAGAGTATTCGAGGATTGCGAAATATTAAGCGCACGAGGCAAGGTCGCATCACGATGCACCGAATGTGTCATGCACCGAGTGCACCGTATCGGTGATGAGTCACCACCACCTGCTTCACAGAAATGTGAAAAACAAGCGACAATAACAAACTGCGTCAGCCGATCAATCGGGTATAAAATACGCCGATTTAAGCAGTATAGGAGAAGTGTGAACCGATCAACGGTAGTGCGACCAGCTGACCCGAGAAGTCGAAATGTCGACTCTCCTCGGGAAAAGATCAAGTTAATTAGTCCGTTCTCCAAAGTTGTTCAAACGCGAAGTGACCAAGCCAGTCACCAGGAAATGCTAAATCCTTAGCTTGTGACTATGTAAGTACAATTGTAGAATTGTCAACTTTTAGTGCTTATAACCGTATTGTGCAGACACGTTGTGTATACCATATTTAATAGATTTAAGTGTTATATGAGAAAAACTCAGTGTTTGATTCCATCCCTAAAACTGAGATCCCGGCGCGACGTTTAACGTCGTGAGTCAGTTTAATTGGTGAACCCAGAAGGGCTCATAAATTAAACGTGACAATATTTTGCAGCCCTTGGATGCCCTGCCATTTGGAATTTTAAAGAAAACATGGGATGAGAAGCTTACAATATGGCAAAGAGAAAATTACGGAACGTCCTTAAGCAAAGCAAAATTTGCTGTTACGATTGGAGAAATATGGGCTAATTTTCCGACAGCTTTAATAAAACGGGCCTTTCAAATCACTGGACTCTACGACGATAGAACAAACCATAAAATAAATAGAGCTGCCATTAAAGAGGATATATTTAATGTTCAAGAATTAGCAGCGTACAAGGGCAGCAAGCAAATCCAGCCAAATCCTGAAAACGAGGAAGAAAAAAATTTGGAAAAAGACCACATACCTGCCGTTGAAATTTCACCAACTACGCTCGATGATGTAGATCTTCCATCCACTTCGGGACTTAATGTGCCAACAGCAGTAGAGAAAGATAGCGAACCCCCCAAACATGAAAGAACATCATTTGAGACTCTACTTTTACAGAAAATATCATGCTCAAAGAAAACCCCGAACAAAAGAAAGAAAATCGGAAATTCAAATTTTGGAGACGTTTTAACCAGAGAAGATTACCTCGAAAACTTAAATAAAACAAAACAGAAATGTGACAAGAAAGCCAAGAAAAATGTGAAGCGTCAAGACGATTCCAGTAGCAGTTCTTCAGATATCTCCATTCACTCTGAGGGCGATGAGTACCAAGAAGTGGAGACCCTTCAAGACTTAGTTGAGCTAGAATCAACAAGTGCAATGATCGACGAACCAGAAGACATTTTTCATATGACACCAGGTGCATGGGTACTAGCAACATATGCCACTAAAAAAGTTGTCAAGCGCTATGTTGGTCAAATACTCAAGATCAACCAAGACGATTCCCTTGAAATAAAATTTGCCAGACGAAAGAAAGATTATTTCATTTGGCCGGAAGTAGAAGATATTGATACCAAAACAGCGGACCAAATATACCAAGTCCTTCCTACACCTACCACTGGTCGAAGAGGAGAAATAAGGTTTCCAATACAATTTAGTGGCCTCAATGTTCAATAAGATGTTTTACAATATGTTTTGCGTTAATTTCCTACGTTTAATAATGAATGGATGCTATTTGGTTTGTTTTTTGTGGAAATGTATATTTTTTCAGTATATGTTTGCGACGTAGTCTAATTGTGACATTCTTTAGAAATGTTTCTAAACCCATCCTAAAACATAATGTGGCTAATTGTGACTGAAATATAGTCACAACTAGCTTCCATTTAAGTAAAGGAGATGGTCTGCGGAGGTGTCACAATTAAACCATTAGGATGTCACAATTAAACTTTTGGACGTTAAATGTGACACTCCAAATGATTTTTTAAAAAACACATGTTACATTAATTTTTTAATGAACAGAACTGAAATTTTCAGTTAGGGGGTAGCGCAGATCCCTATTAATGGGATAATCCAATACAACAGCAAACACACAACAAAACGTATGCTCAAATGCGTATTAAACGGGACTTGACGAAGTCGGTGTCACAAATACCCGAGTGCACTGTACCTTATGATTTACACCGACTTTGATAATTTTGAATTTATAGTTTCTTCCAAACAGTTTAAAAAGCAGATTGCTCCAACACGTTAAACCATGTCTACTTCACCAGCAGTTAGTGATTGTGCAGAAGCTTTAGAAGAATTGTGCAACGTTGTTACATCACCAGAAGTGCCGATAAATAGTGAAACAGAAGCAGACTTAGAAACTGGTGAAGATGTCGTAAGTGATAGATATCGTTGCTGCGAATTTTACCCCAATAATGAAATTTTCAAGAAAATCAAAGAAATAAATAATTTCTATGAAGCACCCGAAGATATGCGTGTACAAAATGGAACTGAAAAAATTACTGAAGCACAAGAAAATTGGTGGTTGTGGAATCGCCCAACACAACACCATACCATGTTATCATTTTGCAATTATTACTATTCAGCTATGATAGAATCAAATGGAACCAGTGGCGGATACGGCCACCGGGACACCGGGCATTTGCCCGGTGGGCCGGTCACAATTTGACTCGAATGGGCCGATCAACGATTTGAACTTTGTTCTGCAATGGTAGCCCAAAAACGCAAAAAAAAAACTTTAATCCGTATGTACAAAAATTAAACTCTTAGAAGTGGAGAAATCTCTCGCTGGGATAAATAAAAGGGCTAAACTGATTAAAGTCGCATCGTTTCTATTGGGACTATTTGGAGCGTACCGCCGGCGCTGTTAAAAAAACGCCGAAATTCGCAATATTACAGAACTTATAAAAGGCGCCGACAAAAAGCGGCGTAAAAGGTGCCGGCACGCGCGGCATTATCAAATAGTCAAATGCGAGCACAATACTTACTCTGAAGCCAAAAATAACTGTGTGATTTTAGAGGATAAAAAGGGGTTTTGTTTTTAGTGTTTTCAGTAGTTCTTTATAAGTCGTCCCGAGTCGTCGTGAGTCGTGACATAATTACATACTCGTAACAGTGCTATATGGTTTGAAAATTAAAAGACCTACGTTCAAAAGTTTTTATGCAGGTAATTAAAATGATGTTAGAATATTCTAGTGTACCTATTTTTGGATTTTTTTTTATACTTAGGATGGATAAACGTGAACTGCTTAAGGGAGGTGCCCAGAAAATACGGGAAAAAAAGCAAAAGCTGATGCAGGACTCAGCAAAACACTGCTCAAAAATTACCGATATGTACAATAACATTTCAAAACCCGACGCCGTCAAACCAGTTCATGATATTTCATCGACTCCAGATGAAGCTACGACTATTGCGAACTGTACGTCAGAAGCCTCAACACACCATCAGAAATTACAAACATTTGCACCTCCGACGAGAGTAAAAATTCAACAAAGTCAGAATCATCAGAAAACATTTTACAATCGAGTGACTTCACTTATTTACCGGATTCTTACTTTCTGCGACCGAGCTTAAATGACCAACAAGACTTTATTAGTAAACATCCTTGCCAACCACCAGTATCCAAAGATTTACCATTTCTGCCCCATCAAGTCTTTACTCGCCCGAATGGGTCTAGTAGGAAATGGTTAAGCTTCTGCAAAGAGAAAAATGGTTTATTTTGTTTTATTTGCTTATTGTATTCCGACAGTACTAATCAGAGCCCGTTTGTGACTGGAGGAATGAGTGACTGGCGCAATACAATACAACGCATAAACGAACATGAAAATAGTAGGATACATAATAAATGTACAGAAGCCCATATAATCAACGTAAAACGCAAAGACATTTATAGTACTTTGTGGGCTGAAAAATCGACTCTACGCCAGAAAAATGCAAATGACCGCAGAAGAATTTTAGAAATAGTTATTGACGTTGTAAAATTTATAGGGAAAAGGGGTATAGCATTTAGAAGTCACCGAAATGAAAATGCCAACAGCTTAAAAGACGTGACTCTCGATCACGGAAATTTTTTGGAGACTATCTTACTTCTTTCGAAGTATGAACCGGTTCTTCAAACACATCTTAGTGTTATAACGAAGTATGCAGATTGCCAACGTAAAGGAAGTACCGTAACATTGCTATCTAAAACCACGATAGATTATGTTATACGAAGTATTAAGACTGTTATGAGACGAATGATTTTAGCGGAGATTTGTGAAACAAATTTTTTTTCTCTTCAAATTGATACAACCACAGATATAAATCAAATGGATCAGTGTTCAGTAATTATTAGATACATATACAGGGATAACATATATGAAAGAGTACTAGGACTTTTGTCCTGTACAGACTCCACAGGACTAGGAATGTGTAATTTAATTACAAATTTCTTAGAAGGTATACACGTAGATATTAAGAAATGTATTGGTAATTCAACAGATGGCGCTACTAACATGCGTGGTATATACAATGGATTTACAAATGGTTAAGCGAAAAATCACCCAAACAAATCCATGTATGGTGTTACGCTCATGCTCTCAACTTAGTGCTAGTTGATTCTACCACAACCGTTCTAGAAGGATTTTCTAGGTTTTCCTTAATTCACGAGTGTGGAAAGTTTTCAAGGAATCCTATCAGCGAATGGACGTTTGGAGATTGATTAACGAAAAAACTAAATTTAGAAAACTTCATCTTATAGGGGATACTAGATGGAGTTCAAAGTACGCTGCCCTTCGTACGTTCCAAACAAATATTTAGAACTTTTGATGATAGAAGTAATTGTTTGTATGTAGAAGTAATTCTTGCTTTAAACACTATTGTCTCTTCTGACAAATTTAATGCATCAGTACGACAAAAAGCAAAATCTATTCTGGATAAAATGCTTTCTTTCAAAATTATTTTGACTGCCCATATACATTTAAAAATATTTCGTTATACAGAACCGGTAACCAAAAGACCAAAGATCTCCAAAGTTCAGGGTTAGATTACCTCCTTGCGTTTAACATGATTTTGCAGGCAACAAGCTCGTTAAAATCAATTTCTCGACAATTCAATTCGATCTTAGACTCGTCAAAAGCTTTTGTACTTGAATGCAACAACTCCTTAGAAAATGCCAATTGCGACTTAATTATAGAAGATGAACTACCTGCTGCAAGAATTCGGAAAATAAGGAAAATGAATGACGAAAATTGTTCTGATTACAGCTTTTCTTGTCCTACGAAACAGTTTGAAGTTTCGGTGTACAATGCAATAATGGACACTACAATCTCTTCTCTTGAATCTAGATTCAAAGAGCATATGAAATTGTATGAAGAAATATCTATCCTCGACCCTAAAAACTTTTCAAAGCCATTGTCACCCAACTCGTTTGATTATTTAGGGGAATTATTAAGCCACTATGCACAGATAGATATTCAGGATCTTCGAGAAGAATTTAAGGATTTAGTCAGCAAATGGGAGACACTTAAAAATTCTGTAGACGACCAAAAACACGTAGAAGAAGATTCTGACTCAGAACCAGAAGCAAGCAGTGAGACTTTATTTAGACATTCTAAATCCGCCAAACCCAACTGCGACTTTTGTAGAAATTGCGTACGTTGTGTTTACAAATTGCTAACGAAGTTCAATTTATATAGTAGCGCCTACAGCAATGTTTTTATGGCATACGCCTTTGTGCTGACGTTGTCAACAACGCAAGTACAATGCGAAAGAACAACTGAATGGTAATATTATTTTTCAGACCATTTTTTTAAATGGGCAACAAAATATTAAAATACCAGGTGTCCAAGAGCACCCTGGACATAGGAGATTAACATGGGAAAACGGTTTTGATTTTTTTGCGCCTGTACGGTGGATCTGATTGAAAAATCGTATTAATGAAAGTTGTAGTACCTATCACGGACTAGTTTTCTGTATTTTTTTCAGATCTCTAACTTGAGCCCTTTCGTCGGAAAACACGAACAAAAATGCGAAAATTTAAACTTTTTACCTGCACTGTATAAGTGGTTGTCGAGCAACCGTATCAGCAACAATGACCTGTTTACCCGTTGCCCGACAACGGCTTATACAGTGCAGGCTAAAAGTTTTAATTTTCTCATTTTTGTTCGTGTTTTACGACAAAAGGGCTCAAGTTAGAGATCTGAAAAAAATACAGAAAACTAGTCCCTGATAGGTACTACAACTTTCATTAATACGATTTTTCAATCAAATCAGCCGTACAGGCGCAAAAAAATCAAAACCGTTTTCCCATGTTAATCTCCTATGTCCAGGGTGCTCTTGGACACCTGGTATTTACTATAATAATTCAAAGCTTTTTGCGCAGAACATTGAAAAAATTGTTTAAGACAAAATCAATGACAGGGCCGCCAAACACTAATGCCAGGGCCACTTGCATTAACGTATCCGCCACTGAATGGAACTATAATGATTCAGTGTTACCGTATATTAAGTAATACGTTTTGGGAAAAAGTGGCATACAATGTTGTAACGGCCTTTACGTACCGGTCCTGGTACGGTTTTTGCCACACCTAGGGGTAGGTGCTTTGAAACTCGGGCGCCACCTTAGTTTTATTTGAAGAAGCTACTACGGAACTAAGGAACTAAGGAACTAACTAAGGAACTCGCTTCGTATACCTGGGGAGCTTTTACACAGTCGAAGACAGAGTTCACGTTTATCTGTGAATGGATGAAGGGAGTGGGACAGAAATAAGGAAACACAGGGTTGTCAGCAAAACTAAACAAGTCGTGTTAACCATGAAAAATAACAATCATTCATATCCTAACTTACTTAAAAACTCTATCAGAACCAAACAAACGGAGAACACACAGCCTCGTGTTCAAATCAATAAACGGTACAGTCGGACCTGGAGATCCCAACTAAATTAATACGGTAACTTTGAAACGGAAAACAAGCGGACAACACAACCTAGTGTTCAGAACGGGGAACGGTACGGAGAACTAGGACGGTTTCGAAACGGTAAACAGACGGTTACGGTATGCATGACAGATTCGGATGGTATGAAAACTGTGCTCTGGGGGTACAGACGGGGTCAGAGAATCAGTAACAGCTTTCAAACGGTCAGCCCTCGGAGTTGACCAGTTGGGGGCTAAAACGGCCGGAGCTGACAGTCCGAAGAAATCAGTTCGGAAAGACCTGGGTGAATTCAGGTCTGGTTACAGGATTTCGGAGCCGTAGCCTTCGAAGTTAACCGGCAGTGTTATAACTTCCAGTACCGGCGGTCCGAAGGAAACGGTTCGGAAATACCTAGGCGATAGTGAGATTGTAGCCTCCGGAGTTGACCAGCAGTGTTATAACATCCGGTACTGGCAGTCCAGAGGAAACAACTCAAATCGCCGAGAGGTTTTCGGAGTCGTGGCCCTCGAAGTTAACCAGCAGTGTTATAACATCCTGTACTGGCGGTCCGAAGGAAACGATTCCGAAATACCTACACCTTCAAAGCTTGCCACCAGGAACAATAAAATTTACCGTTCAGCTGGCTGAAGCGTCGGTCGGTTTCGATGGTCCGGAAAGAACTGACTGCAGCGTCGGTTGGTTCGGTTCGATAACCACCTCCGGGAGAACTCCGGGGTGAACTGATCAATGTAGCCCGCGGCGCATTACCTGTTTACCAGCTCGCGAGTCGCGACGGCGCGATGTTGCTTCGTTTACGCTACCGCGGCTGCGCGCTGAACCTTTATCGATCGCGGCGGTGCGTTCACCATTCTGTCGCGAAGACGCAATGTACCTTAGGCCGGTCGCATACTTATACGACATTTGTGTCAAACATGTCTGCGACAAATCAGGAACATGTCGCTTTATTTGCAGCAGCCGTATTGTTATGATGATTCGTACACTACGCGAACACGTCGCAGACAAGATCGGACATGTCGCAGACAAATTACATACGACACGGCTTGCTCATATTTCAAGCGACATTTGTCACTTCACCTCTGCAGAGAGCGAATGTTTGTGAGAGTGAATGACTTTTAATTGAAAAAAAATGGAAGATAATCCAACATTTAATGTGAAATTCGTGCAAATAGTTGAAAAACATAATGTTTTATATGACCATACGATGGAAAATTATTCAAATCGACAAATTCAAGAAAAAGCATGGAATGAGGTTGGAAAAGAAGTAGATGAGACAGGTACGTTTTTATTTGATAGTTAATTAATATTTCTTGAATCAATAACAATGATAATTTGTTGCAATCATATACAGGGTGTCTGCAAAAAGTGAAAAAGAGTTAAAGATGGTTATGGCTCTAGTTTATTTACGTCGTTCAATCTGCACAACAGGTAGATTATTTCTAGCGCACTTGTCCTACTAATAAACTATAGGATGCATATTACCTTAACATTTTTCACATTTATTTTACAAACACGCTCTATGTACTTTTTTTAAATGCAATATTTGGACTGCCAAGGTAGTGCTGCGTATGGCTGATTAACATAGATGCATAATCTATCCCGTAGCATTATCGCCTCATCCGTGGCTCGCTGACTTTGAGGCCGAAAATTATGTTGTTCTGCGGTGTTATTATTATGGACTTCGTCTGACTGAAACATTGGTTCTGATATTTTTCCGTCCATTTTTCTTATAAAATTGTGTAAGATACAAATTGCTTTCACTATTTTATCAGTTTTATTTGGAGAGGATAAAATAGGCCTTTCTAATACTTTAAATTTTGAAACCATTAGGCCAAAAGCACATTCTACACTGCGACGGGCGCGTGACAACCTATAGTTGAAGATTCTTTTCGAATTGGTTAAATTCCTAGATGGATATGGCTTTAGTAAATGTTTAGAAAGCGGAAAGGCAGCATCTCCGACAAAATAGTAGGGAAAGGCCGGTTTTTGTGGTTCTTTGGACAGAGGATGCGGTTGCGGAATGTTGAGCGTGCCTGCTCTGAGGTTTCGTCCAATACTTGAATTTCTGAATACTGCACCATCACCATTTCTTCCATAGTCGCCCACATCAATTGCAATAAAGTTGCTATCTGCATCTGCTATAGCCAATAATTGCAGCGAAAAATAACCTTTATAATTATAAAATGCAGATCCACTTTTGGCTGGGCATTGGAGTCTAATATGTTTACCATCAATGCTACCAATACAGTTCGGTAAATTCCAAAGTTCGTCAAAGCGGTTAGCTCTTTCAATCCATTGTAGTTCACTTAAAACCGGCATATATTCTTCCCGCAAACAAGACCAAATGCTGTCGCAAACGTTTTCAATTACTTTCCCAATTGTAGAATCTCCTCTCATAAATTGAAAAGATAACTGCTTGAAACTCATTCCGGTTGCCAAGAGACGATTTTATTTTCAGCGGCTGCATGTAAGGAGAAATGGAAAAATTTAAGGTCCGCTTATGCAAGATATTTAAGACAAAAACCACCAAGTGGGGCACCAGCACAACCAAAGAAAAAATATTATTTAGCGGACCACTTGACTTTTCTAATACCCTTCAGTAAATCTAGACAACAAAAAAGTAATATTCCATCCCCTATGAACATAAATGAAGCAACGTCTAATATTTTAACTGAACGAGAAGCTACCGAAATAGAGCCTCCTGAACCCGAAGTACCGGAAGAAAATGATAATTTAATGGAAGAATCCCAATTGGTACAACCGGCCCCATTAAATGAAACTTTCATTCCCGATGGAAACATATTTACTCCTAGAGTTCCTAAAAAAAAAAAAAAATTGACCCATTGGAGAAATGTGCTCTGGATTATTTTGCCTCCAAAAAACAAAGTCAGTCTGAGAAAATGGAAGATCCCGATTTGTTATTTTTTAAAAGCCTCTTGCCTGAATTGCATCGTATGACAAACGCCCAAAAACACGAGTTCAAATATAGAACTATGCAAACTCTTGGTGAAATACTTTACACACCACCACCGAATCATCATTCTCCAGGGCCTCATTCATTCAATGTTTATTCATCATTTCGTCCATCTTCGATGATGTCAAACAATTCTCAAGCACCATCCTCGCATTCTTCGAACCAAATAAGTACACCTATAACATCTCCAAGTTCTAACGATTATGACTTTTTACAAAATCTGTAATAAATAAGAAATAAACTTGTTTGACTAACCTTAGTGTCATGATTAATTTTTCCTTTGGTGAAATAGCTTCCCGAAACTTGGTATCAACTTTCTTGATAAAAGGTTCCAATCTATCTAAGAGTATGGTAAATGTTCCCTGAGACATTCTATAAAATGATTGAAACTTTACTGGATCATCCATAATTTCTTCACTTGTACAGCTTTTAAAGATACTTCGATGAAGATTAGCTGTACTGTACGGATGGACCCAATATCTTCTATTTCTCTTTCTTTTTCTTTTCGATAATAGGGCCAATAATAAATATGCGTCATCTTCGCCCGACGACATGATGCGCACTGATGTGCGAGTATCACGTTTTGTCTCCAACATTTGTATGAGACAAATGTCGAAGACTAAACTATCGACGACATGTCGCAAACATGTCGTATAAGTATGCGACCGGCCTTAAGCGTGTGAGGCTGCGCATTGTTTTCTTTAATGTAATTCTACATATTAACAAAAAATTAGTAACTTCGTTACAATGTTAAAGATGTAAATTTAATGTTGGTTCACGAACATACTAAAGGCCACTTAAATTGCGATATTTGTGCTGTAGATACGTGCAATAATGATAATTCTTTAATATGTTTTTGGGAAGAAATTAGTAAGCGTCGAGAAATTGTAAAGTTATGGAGCGCACGCGAAGATTAAATATTTTATAGCGATTGCGAAGACGTTTCACCACCTCAACTAACCAATTCAATGATGGCACCATGCGAGATTTCCTGTCTGCTGAATTTGCTGGAACTTCTTTGGCCCATTCAAGTGGAGCAACTTCCTTTTTACCTAATATTGCACTGGTTAGAATTAACGCAAGTAATCATGCAGAACGAAAACAACTTAGCTGACAAACGCTCATTAAAGACCTTCTTACTACCACTCCAGAAAATAAAGAAGCAAATCAAACTAGCGGGGAGCAACAAATTCAACGAATACACAATTTCATTTCCGAAGTTCGTAGATCTCTTAAAGGAGCACGACTACTTCATGACATTTTGCCAAACGTCACTAGAACCGAATCTGCAGCAATGCTTAGAGCAACAATGGGAACAAAATATAACGGTGGTTTATTCTGGTGGATCTTCCACACTGACCTTGTCTACCTCCTGGGGTTTGTTCCTAGGCAAGCGGGTACTGCAAATTTTCCCGAATCCTTAAATTACCAAGAAAACGTGGAAAACAATCGACTTTATGGAATCTCCAACAGCTACATCTTTAATCTCACAAAGTATCTCTAGGAATCTCCCCGACAGTGTGAGTACTGTGAGCTCGCCGGGAGAAAAAGGTGCATACCTAGTTAGATTAGACATATACAATTGTCTCAATATTGCCAATCTAACATACCGAAGAACCAATGGTGAAGAGGAATGTGGACCTTCGGATGAATTTTTGACGAGTGTAGTGGATCCTCTTCACATGCAAGTTCAACAAGTAGTACGGGAAGCTACACAGCAAATAAAACGCATAAAGGACCTCAAAAAAGACATTTGGAAGAAGAACTCCTTCAGTTCTTTCAACAATATCCGACATCAAACATATTAAATATTTTATCTACTAAAATATTGTTGCGAAGCGAACTTTTGATAATTAGTTAGGATTTCTTTAGTTATTTGTTGTTACCCCTGTATGTTACGTTGCTTTGTTTACGTTCTACATTCTTTTGTCTGTGTTCTAGAAAATCCTGGCTCCGTTGCTTATATAGAGAGAGATTTATGTTATAGGTTAATGAGTGTGAGAGAGAAAGTCAATTTCATGAATACTTGGGAACTTTCTAGAAACCATGGAAGCCTATATAAGCAGCTGAACCAGGCCTAGTTAGGGAGTTGTTGAGTTGATGGTTGTAGTGAAGTCGAAGTTGTCAGATTACGAGGTTAAGTGTCAGTGTCAGTTTATTGTTTGTAAACAATATACAGTGTTGTACAAGAAGTGTGTCATTAAGGAGTACGACGGTACATTTGGTGTCAGAAGTGGGATTGGAGAATCGAAGAAGAGATCCAGAGGAAGACAGAATAAACCGACAAAAGCAGAAGGTGTGTTGAATGCCTGTGAGTACACGACGACAAAGCGCCAAAATGGATGAAGGAATGAAACAACTTATGGAGATGATTCAAGCATTGAAAGCAAGCCAAGACCAAAAGTTTGAAGAAATGAAAGCAAGCCAAATAAGTCAAGAGCAGTTCGAGGAGTTAAAAGCAAGCCAAATAAGTCAAGAGCAGTTCGAGGAGTTAAAAGCAAGTCAGGACCAAAAGTTCGAAGAAATGAAAGTGAGCCAAGACCAAATTAAAGACCAGTTTCAACAACAAGAAGAAAAATTAGACCGAGTAATAAATGAAATAAAAGGAGAAATGGACAACAGGATGGAAATTTTGGAAGAAAAGGTAAATGAGAGGATAAGCGGTATGGAGGAGACCGTTCAGACCTTGCGAGAGGAATTTGACAAACTACAGGAAAAGTCTTCAAAGCCAACCGTAGTCGCCAGTTCTAGTGTCTGCTCAAATATTAAGCCACCAGTTTTCGACGGTAAGACCTCATGGCAGGTTTACAAAAAACAGTTTGAGGCTGCCGCAGAGGCCAACAACTGGGCATCAAGTGACAAAGCCACTGCCTTGGTTTTGTCACTTCGAGAAGAAGCACTGGAGGTTTTGCAGACTTTGGACGAGAGCCAGTACAAAAACTACGACGACTTAATCCAACATTTAGAGATGAGATTTGGAAATAAGCACCTAGAACAAGTATACGAAGCTCAGTTGTCTAGTAGGACCCAAAGAAGCACGGAAACACTTCAACAGTATGAAGCCGACATTGCTCGATTAGTTTGGCTTATCCAACGGCCTCTCACGACATTAGAGAGCGAATGGCAGTACGGGCTTTTGTACGAGGTCTTAAAGATTGTGACACAGAGCAAGCAATACGATTAGCGAGATGTCAAACATTGCATGATGCTCTTGCCTACGCTTTGGAGTTTGAGGCGGTCAAGCAGGTATCACGAGGACATACTCGAGTGCGTCAAGTCAGAAGCCCTACACCGGAACCGAGAAACCGATATTCCAATTCAGATCACACAATCACTCAGTCAGACTTGAATCGTCAGCTGGAGACATTTCGAAAAGAACTAATGGGAGCGTTAAATAGAAGAAGTCAGAACAACCGAAACGCTCAAACCACCACGTTTACTCGGTCATTGGAATGCTGGAACTGTGGAGAAAAGGGGCACATTCAATCGCAGTGCCGCAAACCTAGAAGAATGCAGAACCAGGAAAACGAAGAGTAGCCAGTTTTCCGGGGCAAAAGCTGGCTACGCAACACTGTCAAGCCCCACCAACCATAATTAAAGTAGCCCGTCTTCAGCACGAAAACACCAGCTTAATAGTGACCGGTAAGATTTGCGGCCGGGATTGCCAAATGGTTGTTGATACCGGTACTTGCCATACTATCGTAAGGCCGGACATAGTGAAACACTGCAGGATTAGCGACACTGGTACAAAGTTTATATTGGAAACTGCCGCTGGTGAGTCAATGCCTGTTCTGGGAATCCATGAAGCTGAAGTGAAGCTTGGGCGGCATGTCTTCAACCATACCGTTTTTGTGGCCAACATAACTGATGACGTCTTAATGGGCTTAGATCTTATGGAGCAACACAAGTTCCAGCTGGATTTGGAGAATAGACTGATCAAGACTGGACAGGACGAGATTGTTATGATGACACCCGAACAAGATATGCGTGTGAGGAAAGTCACGTTGCAAGAAGATGTCAACTTACCTGCAAGATCAGAGACCATCGTTAAAGTTAATTTGGATAGAAAAACGGAATTGAGCAAACTTCAGCTGATAGAACCGAGTTATGAAGAGGAAGATGATGCTGTGAAGAAGGGAGTTCTTGTAGCCCGCACCCTAGTCCAACAGAAAAACGGCGAAGCATACGTAAAAGTCGCCAATTTGAAAGAATGTGGTCAAAGATTAAAAAAGGGCGATATAATAGCCCAATCCGAACCAGTACTTATGGTGACTAAGGAGTCGCACGAAACAAAACCAAACCCCGACAGTGACCTTCCTGAGTGTTTGGTGCACTTAATGAAAAAGACGAGCTCAATTTTGACTGATCAAGAAAAACAGACTTTTGACCGTTTGCTTCACGACTACAAGGACGTGTTCGCCTTAAATGAAACGGATTTGGGAAGAACTCATTTAGTGAGGCATAAAATTGAAACAGGGGATTATTTGCCCATTAAGCAAAGACCCAGACGACTCCCATTGGCTAAGCAGGCAGAAGTGGAAAATCTTATACAGGACATGGCGGATCGCAGCGTCATTGAGCCATCCACCAGCCCTTGGAGTTCTCCTGTGGTACTTGTTACTAAGAAAGATGGGTCGACAAGATTCTGCGTGGACTATAGAAGACTAAATGAAGTTACTAAGAAAGACAGTTATCCCTTGCCCAGAATAGATGACACCATAGACACTCTGGCTAACGCAAAATGGTTTTCCACCTTGGATCTAAAAAGTGGATACTGGCAAGTGGAGATGGATCAACGGGACAAAGAGAAAACTGCCTTCTCAACTGGAAATGGCTTGTGGCATTTTAACGTCATGCCTTTTGGACTTTGCAATGCTCCGGCAACCTTCGAAAGATTAATGGAAACTGTTCTACGAGGATTGACTTGGAAAACCTGTCTTGTTTATTTAGACGACATCATTATTATGGGCAAAACATTTGAAGAACACCTGCAAAACGTTGAAGAAATCTTCAAGAAGTTCAGAGGGGCAAACCTGAAATTAGATCCGAAGAAGTGCAGCTTTTTCCAAGAAGAAGTCGAATACTTGGGACACGTTATATCGTCAAAAGGAGTAAAAACCGACCCGAGGAAAACTGAAGCTGTAAAAAATTGGCCTGTTCCGAAAGACAAGCATGAATTAAGAAGTTTTCTGGGATTGTGTTCCTATTACAGAAGGTTTGTTCGTGGATTTGCTGATATAGCCAGACCCCTACACAAATTGACGGAGAATAACCAGCCCTTCGAATGGACTACAACATGTCAGGAAGCCATGGAAGAACTGAAAGTAACCCTTTGTTCTCCACCAGTTTTGGCTTTTCCACGACCTGGGGAAGAGTTTATTGTGGACGCAGATGCTAGTAATATTGGTTTAGGCGGAGTTTTATCTCAAATCCAAGATGGTGAAGAACGAGTGATCGCCTATTTCAGCAAATCACTATCAAAGCCAGAGAGAAATTATTGCGTAACCAGGAAGGAGCTGTTAGCCGTAGTGAAAACAGTCGAGCAGTTTCACAAATACCTGTACGGACAACGATTCAGACTAAGGACGGACCATGCCTCTCTGAAATGGCTATTTCAATTCAAAAATCCAGAAGGACAAATAGCTCGATGGTTGCAAAGACTTCAAGAATATGACTTCCAGATTGAACACAGAAAGGGACGTTTGCACGGAAACGCGGACGCAGTGTCACGAAGACCTTGTGTGGAAGGTTGCAATCACTGTAAACGCCTGGAGATAGCTGAATTTGGAAAGCCTTGTCGAAGGATCGCTCTGAAAAATGACATCGCATGGGATCGGGAAAACTTGGCTGCCGATCAACGAGAAGACCCCGATTTAGGACAGATAATTAACTGGAAAGAGCGTGGAGAAAGACCAAATTGGGAGGAGATTTCCGCTAAGTCTCCAACATTAAAGGGATATTGGGCATTATGGGAGTCCCTTATTATTGATGGAGATTTACTAAAAAGAAAATGGGAAAGTCCGGATGGGAAAGAAGAACGACTACAGGTAGTTCTGCCAAGAAACCGAGTTAGTGACGTACTGAAAGAAGCCCATAATGGAATTGGTGGAGGGCACTTTGGCATCAACAAAACGTTAAATAAAGTTAGGGAAAGGTTCTATTGGCTACAAAGCCGCTCAGATGTAGAAGATTGGTGTCGGCGTTGCGCAGACTGTTTCAGTAGCAAGGGTCCCAAAACTCGAAGCCGAGGATGTATGAAGCAGTATATTGTCGGAGCTCCGTTTGAGAGGATTGCCGTTGATGTAGCTGGACCTTTTCCCAAAACTAATTCCGGAAATCGCTATGTCTTGGTCGCAATGGACTACTTCAGTAAATGGCCAGAAGTGTACGCAATACCAAACCAGGAAGCCGCTACTGTAGCAGAAGTTCTGGTTGACAACTTCTTCTGCAGATTTGGAGTACCGAGGGAGCTGCATTCGGATCAAGGGCGTAATTTCGAATCGGCAGTATTCACGGAAGTGTGTGATCGATTGGGAATTAAGAAAACCAGAACTACTCCATTACACCCACAGTCAGACGGAATGGTGGAACGTTTCAACCGGACACTAGACAACTACCTAAGGACAGTCGTCGATAACAATCAGACAGATTGGGATCAGCACATTCCGTTGTTCCTGATGGCTTATCGATCGGCAGTACATGATTCCACTGGCCAAACACCAGCTAGTGTTGTCTTTGGAAGGGAGCTTCGTTTGCCAATGGATCTTCTTTTTGGACGACCGGAAGAACCCCCAGCCTCTTGTGATAGCTATTCAGAAAAATTGGCGCAACGCTTGCATGTGATCCATGAGGAAGTTCGGCAGAAGTTGAAATTTGCAAGCGACCGACTAAAGACAAGATATGACAAAAGGGCCAACAGCAGCGGATTCCAAGCCGGTGATCAGGTCTGGTTATACAATCCTGCTCGAAGGAAAGGAAAGTCACCGAAGCTACAGAGGTCATGGGAGGGACCCTACGACGTTATAAAGCGTCTGAACGACGTCGTCTACAGAATACAGCGAGGACATCGGGCGAAAATGAAAATAGTTCACCTGGATCGACTTGCACCTTACCGACGACCCAAAGCTGGTGAAGTTGATGATCGGGACGATCAACTCTAGGAGGGGGGCAGTGTTGCGAAGCGAACTTTTGATTATTAGTTAGGATTTCTTTAGTTATTTGTTGTTATCCCTGTATGTTACGTTGCTTTGTTTACGTTCTACATTCTTTTGTCTGTGTTCTAGAAAATCCTGGCTCCGTTGCTTATATAGAGAGAGATTTATGTTATAGCTTAATGAGTGTGAGAGAGAAAGTCTATTTCATGAATATTTGGGAACTTTCTAGAAACCATGGAAGCCTATATAAGCAGCTGAACCAGCAGGCTGGTTAGTTAGTTGTTGAGTTGATGATTGTAGTGAAGTCGAAGTTGTCAGATTACGAGGTTAAGTGTCAGTGTCAGTTTATTGTTTGTAAACAATATACAGTGTTGTATAAGAAGTGTGTCATTAAGGAGTACGACGGTACAATATCATCTATGTAACAACAGTTTTGTATTTCGTTGCTTGCTAAAGAGCGGGTATCTTCTAATGTGAGTTGGTAGAGACACCTAATGGCTAAGAATGGAGAGGATGCCAATCCATAGGTGATCACATTCAGTTCGTAACACTTAAGAACATCTGTGGGGTCGCTACGCCAAAATATTCTTTGATATTTTCTATCAGACTTATTAATCAAAACTTGTCTGTACATTTTTGATATGTCTGCGTTTAAGACATATTTGTGAATGGTGGGTCCTACCACTTGAGTGTCATTTAATGACAAATTATTATCAGTGATACCAGATCCGTTAAAAACTACTCTTAAACGGGTTGTTAAACTATCTTCACCAATTACTGCGTGGTGGCTCACAGAATAAGCATTACCACAGCTACCATCACCTAATTCATCTAAATTTGCACTCAAAAAAGTCATATGACCTAATCTTTCATACTCCTCCATAAAGCTATTGTACTCATTTCTTAACTTAGAAAATTTTGAAAGACGATTTTCTAAAGAATAATATCTTTTTAAGGCCATACCTTTTGAATTACATAGTTGAGCATTATGTTTAAAAGGAATTCTAACTACCAACCGTCCTTGAGAATTTCTGTAGTAATTATTTTAAAAATGGGATTCAGCAAAATTATCAACCACATTCTTTACATCACATTCTTCGATTGCCCAAACTTTGGTAAGATTTTCATTTACTTCATTGTCACGTGATAAGCACTTCACTTTTACAAATGAAGACCACAGGCGAAAAAGGCGCTTTGTCAATTTTTGAAGGAATTGAGATAATGGTGCCATCTATTAGAGCATTTCGCAAACTTTCATTCCCTATTACCGAACTTGCAATAAACGCGCTAAGTCTGGAGATATTTATCATTCAAATATTTGGGTACAGAGGAAAAAGGCGCCATGTCCATGCGACACTGGCGAATAAGGCGCTTTGTCAGCAGTGCCACTGAGTTGCACAGACATGTTTGGTTTTTTATTCTAGGTCTAGGATAATTTCGCCATTTTAGTCGTTGTTTTTGAGGGGTTATGTTGGTTGTTTAATTCGGTGAAAACGTGAGATCTTTAAGACAACAAAAAGTTAATAAGTTTAGTAGTATACTTGCCTAGTTAAATAAGTATGTCGAGTTCGGAAAATAGTGAGAGTGACGTGTCTAATAGAAAAATCAAGAGAAAAACTAAAAAAAGGAAAAAATACGGGAAACTAACTGATGTGATGAAAACATTCAATTTAAGCAGCCATGAGATTGGCGAGGACTGTCTTTGTAGTCGATATAAATGTTTCCAGGCTGTTCCTGTAACAGCACGAAAAGAAATTATTCGAAAGTTTAATGAATTGAAATCAGTTAATGAACAAAATCTTTATCTATGCGGCCTAATGTCAGTTTTGCCAATAAAACAGAGAAGGCCCCGAAAAGCGGAACAACTTGCTCAATTTCACGATGCTTCTTATCATTATATTCGATTTCATGACAACGAAGAATTAAAGGAAGTTTCAGTATGTCGTAAAGCATTTCTGTCAATACACGGCATAGGTAGGAAAAAACTAGAAGTGTTACAAAGATCATTAAAAGAAAAAGGTGTAGCACCCATTGATAAAAGGGGCAAACACCATAACCGTCCTCATAAGCTCTCGGAGGTGTCAAAAAACGTAATAAGAAATCACATCAAATCCTTCAAAGGGAGAAAAACTCATTACAGTTTACACAAAACATCAAAGCTGTATCTTCCTGAAGAACTAAACGTTAAAAAGAAGCATAATATGTTTTCACAAAAGTTTCCAGATGTTAAAATATCTTATGAAACTTATCGGACGATATTTTCTACAGAATTTAATATAGGATTCGGATTTCCTAGATCGGACACTTGTAGTCAATGCGACATAAACATCGCGAAAATGAAGGGTCTTGAATCTGAAAGATTCAATTTAACAACTAGAGGAATGACTGAATCTTTACAGTTTAGACAAGTAGAGAGGAATATCAGAAATTTGAAAATAGAAATTAAGCTGCATAAATTAAAGGGCTGACCAATTTTACAAGAGGAAGAGAGAAGCCAAAATAACTTGTCAACGAGTTTTATCTACTGAAGCAATTTGCTTGGATTTCTCCAAAAACCTTCCACTTTCCAATATAACGACCAATGACGTCTATTACAAAAGACAGCTATCTCTATATTCGCTAAATATTCATGTACTTTCGACTTCTCAAGCAATATTTTATACATTTCCAGAAACTGTTGGAAATAAGGGAAGTGATTCGGTCAGTTCCTTGCTTCATCACTTTGTATTCAACTATCTCAACGAAGAAGTTCAACATTTAGAAATATTTTGCGACTCGTGCGGGGGGCAAAATAAGAACTATACTGTGTTCCGACTTCTTCACTATATAGTCCACGTTGAAAAGAGGCTACAATCGATAAAACTTACTTTTCCAATAAGAGGGCATTTCTATTTGGAGTGCGACAAAGACTTTGGTTTGATTAATCAAAAGAGCCGAGCTGAAGTACCGGAAGATTGGATTGAAGTATTCAAATCAGCTAGAGTTAAACCAATGCCCTTTGAAGTGGTTGAAGTTGAACAAAGCAATTTTAAGAACTGGACGTTCTTTTTTAAAGAGAGGTACAGAAGAAAATGTCTCTTTCCAACTCGACCGATTCGAAAACTAAAAATAGTTAAAGAGCATCCTCGCCTAATTTACTACAGGACTACATATAATGGGATGTGGGAATCCAGCCCTGTAACAGACCCAAAATTTAAACCTACTCAAAAGTGCAGAGACGGAGAATTTGAACTGCCCGATTATTTATACAATGGTACGTAAGTTTTCTACTGATAATATTACAATGGTATAATCATAATTTATTTAAAAATTTTAGAGCTTTTACCAATAAGTCACATTAAGTGGAAAAATCTGCAAGATTTGAAAAAATTTTGTGGGCCCGAGGCGCAGAATTATTTTTCCAATATTCCACATTCAATAAATTAAAATACCTGAAGCCTCTCTGACTCGAAATTAGTTTATAGTATCATGCAGGGTAAGTTTTCTATTTAAAAACAAAAAAAAATAATAAAAAATCCTGTTTTTTAATAGATCAAGCATGCAAGTATTTTGCTGAAAACACCATTACTTGAGTGTTCACTTAATGACATGGCGCCTTCTTAGAATGTCGCGCATGGACATGGCGCGTTTTTCCATTGTTTTTTTATGACGTCAAGTGAAAGAATGTTGTTTTTGTAAACCACGCTACATGCTACATTAAAATCTACCTAATAGGTGCTACTACAAATGCTGAGTCGTCATTTCTACCCTAGTTCAAAAATCTAGTTAAAATTTAAACAAGACTGTAAGGAATTAAAACCTTTAAACTGGTTTTTCTCGAAATCGATTTTTTTGACAAAGCGCCTTTTTCCCCTGTGGTCTTCAAATCGAAATATTAATGTCACCTCCTATTAGCCAGCCTAATTTGCTAAAGTGCCCAATTTTCCCAATTTAATTTGATTGGTTAGCAAAATGTCATAAAAAATACTTACACCACATAACATGTCAATATCTTTACTGATGTTAAAGTCAGGATCGGCTAGATTTACATGCCCCGGTATCGAAATGCAACTTGAATCAAATTATCTTATCGGCATCGCTTCAGTAATTTTCGGTAAACTAAACAATTTGCTTCTGTTTGGAAACTCCCGATGCGTGATTTTAATGTACACCTAGTTTTATATCTACCTTACAAAAAGGTATTACTTCCAACACCCGAAACAGAATAATTAAGTTCTTTTTTATGAAAACCAATTTTATTACAAAAGCTCCCAGTAATGAAATTTGATTGTGAGCCTTGATCTAGTAAAACAGTCGCCTTAAACTGTAATCCTTTATTTAGGATGAAAACAGAAGCAGTAGACAACAGCGCATATTTATTAGCCCGACTTATTAACGTAGTTGGAGGCGAGACAAGGGCCGCATTCGTTTTCGCGCTCCATGGAGCGAGCAGAGCGTTTTTGACGTCACAATGACGTAATTTGACAATTGGTCAAATTATGGTTTTCCCAAATTACGTCATCGTTACGTCAAAAAAGCTCTGCTCGCTCCATGGAGCGCGAAAACAAATGCGGCCAAGGTCATCGTTGCGTTGAATACTGTTTCTATCTTCAACCGGGTCGTGATTATTCGCAATGTTTATGTGCGCCCTTCTCTCGTCTGCTCGAGCCGCTCGGCCTGCGTTTATTTCTCTTGCTGCAGCACATATTCTACAATTTTCAAATGCATGTTTTGGATTCAAACAGTTTAGATACAGTTTCAGCCTTACCGCTTCGTGCTTTCTTTTATTAGGATCAAATTTTAAAAATGAATTGCATCTAAATATTGAATGACTTCATTTACAGTAAAAACAAGTAAATTTGTTATTGCTATTTGTTAGTAATGAGTACGATTTTTGAACTTTTAATTAAAATTTCTATTATTGTTTCATTTTGATTTTTATTACTTTTTGTACTCACAGTTTCACGTTTCTCTAAAAACTCACATTTCTCTTTAACAAAAACGAGCTGGGTGGTCAAGTTTTGTAACCATTAAATAAACAAGTAACACTGACCACTGATCTGTGGGTTGATTTAATGCTTTTAAACCTTAAACATTTTTATTAAATAAATCAAATAAGCTACGCAGCAATTCAGTATGTGATTCTTTGACTACCGAAGGCGCTTTAAATAAACCATTGACAAAATTAAAAATAATTAGTCTATTATTTTCGTAGCTGTCTTTTAACATGTTTAAGGCAATACTATAATTATCTTTTGTAGTTTTAATGTACTCTAACATCAAGGTGTGCTTTTAAATAATAAAACTTGTGCAATTCATCCATTGATGAGTTTTGATCAATTATTGAATAAAATGCGTCTCGAAATTCCAACTTATGAATTGTTTATAATGTTTGGTAATTTTATTGAAAACCCCGTAACACGTCGCTGGGAATTATGTGATTTCGGTCGGGAGATGTTATCAATTGACTCTATTTTATGATGATTTGACAATATCAGTGAAGCACGCGCACTTATTTCATAAAATAAATCTTAAAATTGATATCTTCCTGGTTTTTCTTGACTAATATTATCAGCTGATAATGCCAATTCATCATCGGTGTCAATAACAATTATATTTCGTCCTGGTGGTCCCCTAAACTCATCACACAATGGTTGAGTGCGTGCTAAACGACTAATTGCATCTAATTGCAATAAAGCACTATTATCAACTTGGACGAGATCAAACAATTCAACACACTCTTTAAAACGAGTTAAAGATTGTTTAATAACTAGTTTTTTTTTTTAATTGCAAACGATTAAAATGGTCTCTAAGGTCCTTCATTTTGTCTTGATTTTATAATTTGAATGTAATTATTTTTATAAGCCTTCGTCGAGTCAAGTTAATGTAAGTAAGTGTTATCAAATTGAGCCAAATTCAAGACTTACTGTTCTTTCTGGTAGATTTTCCCTTTTGGTTTGCTTACTGTAACCCACGGTGATCGTCGTCACATGTCAATTTCCCAGCCGCTTCTGGAAATCCAGGTCTCCAAGTTTTCAATTCCACCCTTCAAGGTTATCGCCGAGGCTTGACGACACTCTAATCAAAGTCTCTAATCTTTCAATAACGTTTCGTCTTATGTCTGATCGCTATTCGGCTTTAAGGACCATGTTCTTTCTCCAAGTGGACTGTATTAATTAAACTGGTGGAAAAGTCAAATCCACAACTAATAATCTTAAAATTTAATTACGGTTTTAAACCAGAAAGAAATCAACTGTTGTGCGAGTCTTTCCATTCTCTCGCAGACTGCACATAACTTATCGCGGGCGAACCTCCGCGATGTTGCCGACTTTTTAAAGAGTTAGCAATCTACTAACGAAGGAATTTTTTTTTGATAAACAAAACCTCACCAATTATATCGCTGTTTACCGAATGATGCGATATCAATGGTGCTGTTCCTAGATTTTGGGACGCCATTTGAACGTTCTAGCTTATATAGTTGAGTACAGATGTCACTACATGTGGTACAACAGCTATAGGTTATAGTTAATAGGTTGAACGGTTCGGCCGCTAGGAAGCGTCAAATTTGACTCGTTTTTTTATGTCTTTTTTGGTGCATCTTTTCTTACAATCGTCAATAACTAGGTTATTTGCAACACTTTGTATAAACTTTTGTAAGTCAATGAATAGCCAATGAAATAAGCTTTCTATTGACGTATAAAAGTTGATTGGTTAGTGCTACGGATTCGAAGCTAGAGAGGGTCAACATTTTTAGAGTGAAATTATATAATTTATAATTCTTCGTTGTTTTCCAATGGATTTAATTTATGTTTAAATTTAAATGGAAGAAGTTTAAAAATTATTTATAATATAATTAGTACGAAATAGTATTTTTTTATTTGTTTACTTTTAATACTAATGCTAATAGTTCGGTAGCGGGTTAAAATTCAGGTTAGCTTAGTTAATTAGTTAGATTAGGTACTGCAAGTGTATATTTTATTTTTATTTTACATAAAATGGTAAATATCTCAGAAATGGATACAGATAGGTATAACCGGAAGTTTTGAATTTTTGTTTCTTATTTTAGCATATTGATTTAGTGTAAACAAGTATACCTTTTTTACGTAGATAACATCTTAGAATCATATTTTGAAGTCATATGGCCGTTTCAGTTCCGTAAAAAAAAGTTTGAGCCTCTTGAAGGGACGGAGATGGTTACCGCTAGCGCCCCCTATCAGCTACTACAAAACAAATGAAAGCATCGTATTTTACGCCTGCCAAAACCCCTTTATACCAACTTTCAGTAATTTATATCAAAAGACCATGAAGATATGAGAAAAAAGCTAAAATAAAATTTCAACTTTCACACCCTGTATCTTTCTTAATATTAACTTTCGGTATAGGACAATTCAGCTAAATCGTATTATTTTGATGTCAGGAATATGCTGTAGCTCTATGTCCCATTACTTATGGTCCACCCTGTATATGAGATATATACAATGGTAAATAATTTAATGGCGTATTTATTGGGTCAAAATAATCCGATTTACCACAACTTACCTCAGACGAAAAGTCAAGGGAAACAGAAATACAGGGGGTCAAAGTAATTTTATTAAAATAGTATTTTTCAAATAACTTTCAAAAAACTTAAGTAATGGTAAATAATTTAATAGCGGCTTTCTGGGATCAAAATAATTCGATTTAGCACAACTTACCTCAGACCAATCGTCAACGAAAATAGATATATAGGGGGTCAAAGTAATTCTACGATATTTCGTATCCCCGACCAATTCAACGATTCGGAATATTTTTATTTAAGTTATTTCTCACTTGCAGTGAGAAATGAGCTAAATTCCATCCTCCAAGAAGATGACAAATTGCAATCATGTATGGCACCAAATAATTTAATTCCGAATATCTCGGAAACGGTTGATTCTCTAAGATCTCTCTAAGTCCTACCAACTAAGTATACCTTTTCTGTTCAGAAAATATTGGATAACAGATACTCTGATGTCAGTTGTCACTTCGCTTTACCAGAAAAAAGTTAGAGCGATTTAAAAGCAAACCATTTATTGTAGATGGCGCCCTCTATAAGCTAGCACCCTCAGAAACATTGGAATACCTAATTTTAGTGAAAAACTCCTTGAATTTTAAAAAAATAACTTTGATCTCCTGTATTTCTGTTTCCGTTAACTTTTCATCTAAGGTAAGTTGTGCTAAATCGTATTATTTTGACCCAATAAATACATACCAGGTGTACAAGAGCACCATGGACATAGGAGATTAACATGGGAAAACGGTTTTGATTTTTTTGCGCATGTACGGTTGATTTGATTGAAAAACCGTACCAGCAACAATGACCTGTTTACCCGTTGCCCGACAACCGCCTATACAGTGCAGGCTAAAAGTTTAAATTTTCTCATTTTTGTTCGTGTTTTACGACGAAAGGGCTCAAGTTAGAGATCTGAAAAAAATACAGAAAACTAGTCCGTGATAGGTACTACAACCTTCATTAATACGATTTTTCAATCAAATCAACCGTACAGGCGCAAAAAATTCAAAACCGTTTTCCCATGTTAATCTCCTATGATGTCCAGGGTGCTCTTGGACACCTGGTATATAATATTAATTTCTCTCGCTGTTGCTGTTGATTGTTTGAGTTATTTTAATCGAAGCAATTGTTTTTTGAGCAAATTTTTTCCCCTTGAGGGGGGTGAAGAGAGGGGGGTTTTGTCTGATTTTTTTCACCATTTCATTTTTTTTGGGGTGTTGCCTAAGTTGTGTGAAAATTTCATTGAAATTGCTTGAGTAATAACGACCGGAGAGCAAAAAATTTCGAAACTGTCCCACAAATCAGTAACAATTGATATGTCCTAAAGAATTTACAACAAAACTGTCTAAAACACGCCGAAACAGTAAAAAATATAATTTTTTCGACGACTTGCTTTGAAAGTACCTCATGTACGCTTCCATTTAGAAGCAGAAAGGGGTTATTTGCCGCGCGCGAGCAGAAAGAGAGATTTTCTGCTCTAGAGCGTTTTCGCTTTCTACTAACAATCTACTCACCAACTTTTTCGGCGTTTCCATAACAACGCTTGACATACCTGTTTGAAATATACACATTCCGTCAAAGTGATTTATCGGTAACAATGAGTTCAAGCGATGTGAGTTATCCTTCTACTCCACCCCACATTCGAGAAAGTGCAAGGAATGTAACTTTAAATTTACTTCCACAAAAATCCAAAACCCGTTACGAGAAGGAGTATTCAGTTTTTATTAAGTGGTGTTTAGCAAATAAAGCGGGGTCGTCATATTCAGAGAATATAGTGCTCACATATCTTGCTGAAATTGGAAAATCAAAGAAGTCTTCAACATTATGGTCTATTTACTCTATGCTTCGAACAACCCTTTTAATTAAACATGATATAGACATTAGTAAATATACCAAAGTGATTGCCTTTTTAAAGAGGCAGTCGGTAGGCTATAAAGCCAAAAAGTCGGAAATTTTCAAACGTGAGGAAATTAATAAGTTTCTGTTAGAAGCTCCTGATGACCGATATTTAATGATCAAGGTAATATGCTCAACACTGTATACCCGTTACTTTACAAAACGCCATTTTAATTATTTTTAGGTTGCTTTAATATTCGGGATCTCCGGTGCATGCAGACGCGACGAATTAACAAAAATGTTAATTGATAACATAGAAGACAAGGAATCAGTTCTCATAATAAAAATACCAAACACAAAAACCAATATCTCACGTACATTTATTGTCTCAAATGGTGGAGTTGAGAACACTAACTATATTTCATTCTACCGTAAATATGTTGAATTGCGCCCTCCAAATACACCAACCAGACGATTTTTCTTACGATACAAGAATGGAATATGTAACAAGCAAGTGGTTGGAATGAACATTTTTGCAAACATGCCAAAACAGATAGCATCTTTTTTAAATTTGCCTAATGTGTCTAGTTATACAGGGCACTGCTTCCGCCGATCTTCGGCTACCTTGTTAGCAGACGCAGGAGCGAGTATCACTACTTTAAAACGCCTAGGAGGTTGGCGCTCAGCTACAACAGCAGAAGGCTACATTGAAGATTCTATTCAAAACAAAACACAGATATCGGAAAAAATTCTAGGAAAAAGTTCCGGAAGCTTAGGAAATGAAATTAGCTATGCAACGACCTCCTCTGCAGTCGTAGCTGATAACAAGAATGAGCCAATCATTATTCAAAATTGTAAGAAGTTTACTATAAATTACATTGTCCACAATAACAGTGAAAATAGAGTTTAAACTAATAATTATATTGCTGTTTTTCATAATAAAGTAGAGTGTAAAAATATGGGTTGTGACTTAATTGTATGAAGTGGAAGGAGTGAAAGGTAGCATGGTCAGTCGTCGAAAAAGTATCGTCTATATTTCGAGCCGAAAGTACTTTTGCCGCTTTTAATTTTCATGTGCAAGCGGCAAATATATACTTTCGGCTCTTAATATAGAATATACTATTTTAACACTCTAAAAGATTGTCTGAAAATTTTAGTTTAGTGTCCAAAAAATTAATTTTTTGCAAAAAATGTCCTAAAAATATAGGGTTATGTCAGTGTCCTAAAACAATAATTTTAAACGAGAGTGTTAAAAAACTATTAGGTTAGGTTAGTGGCCAGAAAAACTGTCAAAAACAATTTTTAAAGGTTAAAAAAACAATTAAATATACAGAGTGAACCAAAAATTTATATATATCGAGTGGCTCAAGAAACAACAGTGCGCGCGGGCGCTTTAGCTACGGATGGCGGCCATTTTATCCCTCTTCCTGGTATGCGTGTCCACGTGCTTGATCATGTGATCCGTCCTGATAAAGCCCTTGCCGCATATCTCGCACACGTACGGTTTCCTGCCCGTGTGACTGCACAAGTGCCTTCTCAAATCCGCTTTGTAATTAAACGTTTTTGGGCACATATCGCACTTGTGCGGTTTATCGCCCGCGTGTTTCTTCGTATGTCGTTTGTAGGTTTCATCATCAGGAAACCGTTTACCGCACCGAGAACACTTGAACGGTTTATCGCCACTATGGAAGGTGTTGTTGTGTTGAGTGAGATAACAGGGACGATTGAACACAGGATTCTCCTTTTGTTCCTCCACCAAAGTGTCCACCTCAAGTCCTCCAAATTCAGTTGTCAAATTGGTGGTGTAATTCTCCATTATTACAGGATGAGGGTATTCCTGAAGAGGACAGTAGTACTGTCCTATAGCAGCCACGTTCGCATACCCATGTAGTTCCGCCAGAACCTGCGCAAAACTGGGCAAAGGCTGGCTCACATCCAAATCACCCGTAGTACTGCTGGGGGTAAACGTATCCTGCGTAACGTGGGAGGACAACTCGTTTGGGTACTGCTCCGTCAAGGTAGGCACCACATTCACCACGCTGTCGCTGCTCCTCGAATCCTCCTGACTATTATCCTTACTAGCCGAGGAATTCCTAGCTGGATGGTGATGGGCGCTGATGGGCATGATAGCTGGATCAGGCAGCCCACTGGATTTAACCGCTTTCTTGTGCAACGAGGTGTTATAGTGTCTCTTTAAATGTCCGGAACTGGTGAACCACTTGTTGCACGCGGTGCAATTGTAGGTTTTCGGTCTGCGTGCTTTGTTACTCTTCCAGTTGGTACTCTTGGTGGGGGCAGGAGCTGGTGGTTGCGGTGCCGGAGCCTCATAACCACTAAAACACACTGAAACACCCTCGCTAGAACCACCATCAACCACAAACTCCCCTTGGTAACCTATTGGTTGATTATTCCCCAAACTAATCATCCCCTGCACGGTATGTCCCTCCTTTTCCTTCTCCCACGTTTGACTGACTACCTTCTGACTATCCAAATCTAGTATCTCACTCTGACTCACCTCCTCCTCATTCTGGGTGTCTCATAATAATACTGGGGGTCACTCAAATTGTTGTGCTCGATGAGGAGGGAAGCACTCTCGTACACCAAACCACACTTCTCGGACTGTTTGGGGCTGGGTGAGGGTGTGGGTTGTGGTGGATAGTTCACACTGTTCAAATATTTACTCTGAGTCCAATCCATATTAATTTTTCCAAAGAGAAAAAACAAAAAAAATACAGTCACCCGAAAATAACGTAGCGTCCGACTCCGACCGTTGACTGACTGAAACTGAAACTTGTGCATTGGTCCACTCTTTGAAGAAGATTTAGAGAGGTGGGGGGTTGGTGGAGGTGGTGAGGTGTTGTTTTGGGTATGCGTGAGTTATATACAGGGTGATTCAGGTTTTAATACACAAGAAATGCGACTTTCGGGAAATAGAGGATGTTGAAGTTTTTTTGGATCAATTATTATAATTTTTTATCAAATGTTTAGTTCTTTGTTGCTTACAATTAGTTTATTGCCTCGATAAGTTCGCAATTCGATTACTCGAAATCGGCGCGTCGGAAAAAATATTTCCAAGAAACCTTTTTTCTTCAAAATTATACATTCAACAGAAAATGGAAAAATCAATGTTATTTTTATAACAAGTAGTGGCGTACTTTTTTTCTTAAAAATTATCAGATGACTTATTAATACTCGCGCCAGTGGTGAAGATAAAACAAATTTTTAATTGGCGAATAATCGGTTTTTTTTGTTTATGAAAACCACAAAGTTTTATTAAAATATGTATGAGTTTTGAAAAAAAAAATTAACTTTCTTCAACACCCTGTAATTCCTAAAAGACGCATTTCCGGGATATAGTTTATAGGACAAACTGCGATTATTTTTGGACGTAGAATACGTGGTTAAAATTTGAGTATTAAAACCTGAATCACCCTGTATACAGGGTGTTCTAAATTAAGTGCGCACCAATGCCAACTTTTTTAGTTGTTTTGTTGTCAAGTTTTGTGACTTATGTTCATAGGAACTTTTTTGACTTTTTTATTGAGAGGTGAGATGGTTTTACATTTTTGTACTAATTATTTATTTATTAAAACCCTACCATCATTCTTCTGAATAACCTAACTTAAAGTAAAAATGCAAAAAAAAAAAACAGTATTTTGGATATGTACAAACTTAATTGGGTGCTGTCAAAGTGACAGTGACAGGTCGACAAATAATTTGACAGGTGACACACAAGGTCGTATTAAGGAAGTGTTTGCAAAAACTCCCCTGACGGGCGAGTGGTCTGTTTTTATCATGTTTTTTTTCGAATGTTGTTTCAATTCGATGTTGTTAGCTCTAGCGTATCAATTATATTAATATTAGTTATTATTTTTATCATTATTGGTATTGTAATTTACTTTTACTATAGGAAAAATAAAGACGTAAGACGTAGATGTAAAAGTGGACATACAACTATAAACCCTCGAAAATGTACCCCGATTTTCTCAGTCTTAGTGAGGGATGAGTTATATGGCCATTTCTAGAGAGAGAACTAATACTAAATAGACATCCTCAGACTAGCTTTGCTAAGTCAGCATTTATTTTCCTATTTATACAGCAGCATTTGTGCATGTAATTAGTCATTAAGATATCTCGCTTGGTTAACGTTCAAATGTAATTTCGTTCGTTTTTATTAAATACAAGTTTTTTAAAAACAAAAGTTGCATTAATAAGAACAAAATTCGCTCTGATGATGGCTAAAACAACAAACAAAACAAAAAAACCAAAACGTAAAAGCTAGAGACGAAATTCAATCAAAACGGTCATGGATTGCACGTTTCGGCCGCTTTGACTCCTTTGACTTAATGTTTTCTTTTTCAACGTGAGTTCCCTAGAGCGTAAACTAGACTAGACAGGGTTGTAAATGGGTGGGTTGTAAAGTTTTGCCAGGTAATTGGGACAAAATTGTCCGAAAAATGTCTTTGCCGGCTGGCGTGTAATAACATTTTTATATGCTCCTAAAAATGCTTTAGTGGCAAACAAAATAATGGTTTTTAAAAACCAGATTTATTTCAGACGAGTTACAAAGTGAGCTTAATAATATAGAACTGAACTCGAGCATTCTATTTCTAACAATTTTGTATAAAAATAGTTGCTGACTACACATTACATGACTTAAGTATAAACATTGGGTATTCTTAATTAAAGGGTTAGGTATGCAATATAAAACTTGCTAGGTGAACTTTTGCCAGTACATACATATAACTTAACATTTTATGGAGGCTAAAAGCCCACACAACTCACACCTGTACTCTCCGGTTTCTTTTTTTAAATGTGGGAATTGTAAAAGTTGGATATAATACCAAATTTCTGAGTAATTTTCAACATTTTTAAGGCAATTACGACGCTGCAAAACTACTTTTTTATGTGGGATTGTAAAAATCAGTGACAATAATCATGAAACTTGACTAAAACCCCTAATTTTTGGCTTTAAAGGTAGATTTTAAAGGGTATCAATAAAAGAATTTGTTAGTCAAAACCTTGGAAATAGACTTGATAACTTGTGTGCAATTTTTATTATTTAATATCAGACAGGGTTTCATCAATAATGACACCTATTAAGATCAATTATCTACGAAATAATGTCTAGGGCGTTATTTTTCATAATGCCCTTAGACTCTTTATTTAAAGTAGATTTCCCCTACAATTTTTTTTAAAACTACCTAGATACAAAATTACAATAAGCATTTTTACATAGTTCATGAAAAGTTAAGATATTAACTATTCATTTATTTAGTTTATTGCTATACATTTTTTTCGAATGTAAAAATTTTCATTTATTTTTAGTCGCTATTTTGTCGAAAACGGGGCACGCTACATTATGTCATTCAATTAACAAATCTTTTTTATAATCATGTAATGCCTATTATTTGAGCCACCACGCAGTAATTGGTAAAGATAGTTTAACCCGTTTAAGAGTAGTTTTTAACGGATCTGGTATCACTGATAATAATTTGTCATTAAATGACACTCAAGTGGTACGACCTACCATTCACAAATATGTGTTAAACGCAGACATATCAAAAATGTACAGACAAGTTTTGATTAATAAGTCCCGCGAAGATACCCGCTCTTTAGCAAACAACGAAATACAAAACTGTTGTTACATAGATGATATGTTAACTGGATCAGATTCAAAAGAGGAATTGATAAAGATTCAAAACGAGGTCAGTGAGATTTTGTCTAATTCAGGATTTGATTTACAAAAATATCTTTCATTCACAGGGGGTGGGCAAGGATTATTAGAACTCTGTAATAATTCTGAGGGGCGGGATGAGATAAGCTTTGGTGGCACTACCACTTCTAAGGGACTTTCTTGCCAAGGCTCCTCTGTTTCTCGTGGTTTAGGCGGAGTTCTACTTAACGAAGCTCTTGGTTTGAAATAAACTTCCGTGGATTGGGGCTTAGAAGTTGAAGCCGAGGCTTGGGAAGTTTGAGCTTGAACGCTCACTACAGTATTGTCAAGAGTATTTTCTTCGTCCTCACTGCTTGTCAAACAAACAACTGAACTGGGTTTGTCAAGCTTTTGTTTTTGTGAAGAAGTTGCCGTTTGTGTCGGAGCAGGAGAACTCACAGTCGAACTGTGATGCTCGGGTTTGAAATCTTTTAATTCTTTTATCACCTTTTCTGGGTTTTGACCTCTAGCGATAGCTTCACGTAACACCAATTTTTCTTTTTCCGACAAACTTTGAGCCCTACTGCGAGTTTTTACTCGATCTTTGTCACTCGACTCACTCATGGACAATTTTTAAATGACCGTTTAAATTCATTTATGTGCTATAGTTATAATTTTTTTTTTTAAACAATTTGATTATGGCACTGGCAATTTCTTTACGAATTTGCTTGTTCATCAAACTAATAATTTTTTTAACGCTAAAATACACAAGCATTAATACCCCCATGCACCATTTAAATTCCATGAATTATCTTTTCCCGAACTATTTGATACACCTCCACTGTTTCCCGCTTGAGAGATAATAATTTCCTCCTCTTTTGAAGATGTACCACCCATATTAAACCAAAATTTTATCAAATGAGCGCTTCAATAGCAAAGGTAATCCCCAAAAAATAAAAATAAAAAAACTCAACTATTGTTTTTCATCCATCTCAAAACAGACCGGCGCCTCCACCAAATGTCACGTTTAATTTATGAGCCCTTCTGGGTTCATCAATTAAACTGACTCACGACGTTAAACGTCGCGCCGGGATCTCAGTTTTAAGGATGGAATCAAACACTGAGCTCTCTATTAAACACTTAAATCTATTAAATATAGTATACATAAATGGGTCTGCCTAATACGGTCATAAACACACTAAAAGTTGACAATTTAACAATTGTACTTACATAGATTCATAAACTAAGGACTTAGCCTTTCCTGGCGGCTGGCTTGGTCACTTTCGTGTTGGAACAATTCTGGAGAATGGACTACTTGACTTGATCTTCTTTTACGAGGAGAGTCGACATCTCGACTTCCTGGTTCAGCTGGTCGCACTACTGTCGATTGGTTCACACTGATCCTATACTGCTGAAATCGGCATATTTTATACCCGATTGATCGGCTGACGTAGTTTGTTATTGTTCGTCGCTTGTTTTTCATATTTCTGTAAAGCAGGTGGTGGTGACTCATCACCGATATGATGCACTCGGTGCATCATGGTGTGACCTTGCCTCGTGCGCTTAATATTTCGCAATCCTCATGAAAATCCTGTACATTTTTATCGATTCTCCTTCTTTTTTTTAATTTCAAGGGGGGGGGGGGGGCAGCTGCTTCTACCTACTCCCCTTGGCGACGCCCTTGCAATAGACCAGATTGCTTTGTTTCGTGTTTCGTAGTTTTATATTATTTATCACAGACTTCATAAACAGATTGGACAGCACATTCCATCATACCAGTTTGGCTTTAAACCAAAACACTCGACTATACATCCACTTTTCATCTTAACTAACAACATACAAACAACGCGTCTCAACGGCAACAAAACAGCTTGTTTGTTCATGGACATTAACAAAGCTTTTGACAGTGTCTGGCACAAAGGACTACTTTACAAACTACATAAACTTGATACACCAAAATACTTACTTTACACAATCAGAAATTTACTAGAAAATAGACAACTGCACGTTCGGATAGACAACACACTTTCCTTTCCTTTCAGTCCTGAACAAGGACTACCCCAAGGATCACCCCTCTCACCTTTACTTTACAACCTATACTGCCATGACATATACAATCACAACAAGCAGGACAAAAATCAATTTGACTAAACCGCATACATATTACAATACGCAGACGACACTGCATTTATAGTACACGAAAAAACTACGTCAAAAGCAGTCTCAAAACTACAATCACTTACTGACGATACTATGACATGGTTTTACAGATGGAGACTGACCCCCAACGCAACTAAAAACCAACTTTTACTACCAAATCATAAGATCAAAGACGACTCCCCAAACATAACCGTAAAATACTTAGGCGTAATACTGGACCAAAAACTAAAATTTACAAAACACTTAAAAAATGCAAGAACTGAAACTATTAAACGGACAAAACACTTTAGTTAGATCACTGACATACAAAAACAAAGGTATTAGCACGAAAACCGCCACACAAATATACAAATCCATCTGTAGACCAGTTCTAGACTACGGACACTTACTTAGAGCAAACGCTACTGACAAAACTAACAGATATACTCAGACTACGGAACAGATTGCTCTAAGACTAATAACCAAAATAAGACACCCAGAAAACCCACTACACAACCCATCCAACCAACTTCTCTACGAACGTACAAACATGACCAAAATAACAGACAGACTTATAAAACTACAAAACAAATGGAAAAATAATCCAAACAACTGGACAATAATAAACCCACTGTGCATAACAAGACAAACCAGACAATCCCGTTACCTCTTTCCCACTGCCACCCTACTAGAGCACTTTAACTAAGACTACTTTTTTATTGTAAATAAATTGTAAATAATTAGAAATAAGTTAACATGGACACTATAACTATAAAAAATCCCACTGTAAACATAGGCAGAAAGACCAAGTGGTCGATAGCCTTTTTTCTATTGAAAATAAAGATTATATATATACCAGGTGTCCAAAAGCACCCTGGACATAGGAGATTAACATGGGAAAACGGTTTTGATTTTTTTAGCGCCTGTACGGTTGATTTGATTTTTGGCCTGCACTGTATAGGCGGTTGTCGAGCAACGGGTAAACAGTCATTGTTGCTGGTACGGTTGCTCGACAACCGCTTATACAGTGCAGGTAAAAAGTTAAAAAATTCTCGCATTTTTGTTCGTGTTTTACGACAAAACGGCTCGAAAGTGACACAGATCAGGAAATGGAATGGGGGGGAAGGTAAGGAAATATTAAAGGAAATATTTGTTTTCTTTGATCTGAAAAGACAGGGCGGAATGGTCGCAGTCGTCACAACAAGCCTCTCTCCAAGATTCTGTCTTCATTAGATGTATAAGTATGAATATTGAATTTTAATCTTGTGTATTGATTTTACGCATATTTAACCCTGGAATGCTACTTGGGGTACAGGTGTACCCCAGCGTAGCATATCTGCTCGTGTTTCCATGTAAGTATTTATTTTTGCTAATTTAGTATTATCAATATAAGTTATTGAATCACATTGTTTTCTAGTTGAATATAATTTTTTAGAATACCTACGCATAAAATGGCTGCTCTAAATAAGTATTTTAGAAAAAACTGGCACTTGATTTAGTGAAACCTCAAATGCAACATCGCTTGGAAACTCCGACTTTGGGGCGTGAACTTCGCCAAACCAATTGCAATACACTAAAAATAACAAACGTCGTAGAAGCAGCACCTAGACCAGCTACTACCACAGGTAGATGCACATTTTGTCCGAGGCGCGAAGATCGAAAATCCAGGGTTAGTTGTGCTGTATGCAAAAATTTTATTTGTTTACAGCACCAAAAGAAAATATATATAAAAACCGTTTTTGTTAAATAAATCAAATATTTGGAATACTATTCTAGGTGGTTTTTCTGTTATATACCTAATTTTTTTGGGGTACGCCTGTACCCCATGTAGCAAATTGAGTTCTGAAAATAAGGGTAGCAATCCCGTGTTAATATTAATTTTATTGGAAGTTAGTTACGTTTTTAATGGGTATCTTTTATTACCTTTAAGAAACCAAACTGGATATTCTCATAAAAGTTAGATCGCAATATTCAAAATTTTAAACTTGAGATAATTTACATCATCAACATATTTCCCATGAAAAATACATACAACATTGAAGCTCGATAGATAATAGGATTTAATGACGTTTTGAAATAAAACGTTTTATTTTTTATTGCGATTTTTATGGTAGTAAATTCATGTATTCAAAGTAGTCTAAAAATCAGTTGTCTACTTTAAACAACTTCCCAAACGGTGAGCGGAGAACGATTGGGTGTGAACTGTTTTACCCTTGTCTGCACGGTCATCTACCCCTCGTTCCAGTCGTTCCATTGTCCACGTTCTCGAAGAAGCGCGAAAATCGTTTACGTTTCCGCGTGCTCGCCGCGAGGGATCGGACGTGAACGGGCGACACTCAGATTCATTGCGCGGAACGTCTCAGTCACGGGCTGGATTGCATTCCGCGCTCTCTTGTGAGCGGAGGGATGAACGACGCCGCCGAACACCGCTTGAACGCCTTCAATCTAACGTCAAAACTGTCACGTCAAAATTAGAGTAAGTAGAGTAACGTTTGGCAGCTAGAGGGCTACAAAGTTGATTATTTTTTCTTCGGATATTTTCATGAACATCTCGAAAACGGTTTGAGTTAGCAGTGTGAAATTTTTCCATGTATGCTCCTCAAAGAGACGCAATTTTTTTTATTAAATATGACATTTTTCCGTACAACTCACCGGTTGATCTTGAAAAATAGAAGACTAGATTTTTGACAATTTTAATTGGAGGGGGAGGCGGTTAAATTAACACGTTAACTGCGTTACATATCCCCGGCGCACTGTATCGTCGATTAACACTGTGCGGCAGCATTTTTTTGAAAATATGTTGCGATTGTTGTAAAATGGTCAATTTTTATTGTAGAGAATTGCTACAAACAGCAAATTATATAATTTTTGATGTTACAACCATATTAGTACACTTTTTAATACATATCTCCGGGGATATGTAACGCACCACAATAATAAACTTTTTCCCGTGTGCGTTACATACCTCCGGAGATATGTACTTACAAGTTTAAGCCTGTCCGTTCTTGTTTCGTTTAGACTCGAATGGAATGGGAATTTATTTAGTAGCTTACGTGTATTTGCAATGGCAACGTCTAGGACAAAAAAAAATTAGAATTATCGCGAAAAAATGTTAGTAATAATAATGATGATCAAACGAAAGTACAAATTATTCAAGATATAGTGATTATGCCCAAATATAATCAAACCGTCAGCCAGTCAGATTGCCAAACAGCTGGTTCATCAATGAACGTGGATAATCATACAAGTGTTTCGCCAACGCAAGAAGTAAAAGTACTTTATCATGGTGAAGTAAATGTTCAACCAGACATTTCAAACAAAGAGTATTTGTCAGATTCAGACCCTTTTGACAGCGATGACTCCATAGCTGACCGTACTTTTGATCCTACAACTTGTGAAGATGAAAGCTCGTCAGACGAAGAACAAGAAAATTAAGAAACAAATTATGAAACAGAAACAGAAACCGAAGATTTGGTGAATACTGGTAATAAAAACGCAAACACCCAGAATACAGATGATATACAAAACTGGAGCGATACAACTACTAGTGTTGTTGCATTTAATGTGTTTTTTGGAAGCAATTTTCTTAATCCTAACATTGACGGTTCTACCGTTAAATCTCCCAATGACATGTTCCAATTTTTTCTGAATAATGATATCTTGGATACTATTGTTACGGAAACAAATAGGTACGCCGCCCAAAAAATATCAGAAGGTCACACTCAAAAATCGAGAATTAAAGCGTGGAAATCTACAGACAGAAATGAGATTCGTACATTTTTTTCCGTTTTGTTGGTTATGGGAATGACAAAAGTACCTAGCATTAACCTTTATTGGTCAAAAGACAAGATGTTTCACAATGAATTTATTGCAACCTTGATACCAAGAGATAGGTTTTTGTTGCTTTTGAAATTCATTCATTTTTCTAACAACGAGGAAGCAATGCCCGGTGATAAGTTACATAAAATAGATAAAATATTGTCCAAGCTGTTAGAAAATTATAATTCTATTTGCAAAGCAGGGCGGATACTAACAATTGACGAAACTATGGTTCCTTTTAGGGGCAGACTGCAATTTCGCCAGTATATCCCCAACAAAACTCACAAGTATGGAGTTAAACTTTATAAAATGTGCTCTCCAGACGGATACACGTTCAACATCAAAGTTTATGCTGGGAAAGGAACTACAACTTCTGAATTAGGCCATTCTCACGAAATTGTCCTAAAGCTGTTAGAAATTATTGAGGAGCCCAAAGAAGGACGGATCATATTTGGTGACAATTTCTACTCAAGCATTCCTTTAGCCGAATATTTGTACCAACAGAAGATGTTTTATTGTGGAACACTTAGAAGTAATAGAAGAGGCATTCCCAAGGAACTACACAAAAAAATTAAAAGAGGAGAAGTTATTGGAAAAGAACGGGAAGGTATAAAAATTATTAAATGGGTGGATAAAAGGCCAGTTATGATGATAACCACTGATCCTAGTCACGACGCCACGGTAATTAGTACAGGTAATTTTTTTAAACTCTCATGTAAAGAATACAAATCTTATTTTTTTTTCGAAATGTAGGAAAACATAATAGAAAAGGATATGAAGTTTTTAAACCCAAGTGTATTATTGATTACAATAAGGCAAAAAAAGGAGTGGATTACAGTGACCAAATGTCTTCTTACCACACCTCTGTTAGAAAAAGTTTAAAATGGTATAGGTAAGAAATTAAGTTGATAGTTGTTACAGATTAGTTTCAAACATTCACAATTCATTACAGGAAAGTAATTTTTGAACTAATACTGGGCACCACAGTTGTTAACGCATGGGTGGCATATGACATGATTTCTCAAACCAAATTGGGAATTTTCGAATTTCGCAAAGAGTTGGCTGAAAGCCTCGCCAAATCCCAAGATGTAATAGAAGTTCCGTTGTCGCGAAAACGGGTACACACGTTTGTAAAACCTGAGGGACCCAGTCGAAAAAAAAGAAAACCTTGCAAGGGTTGTTACGAGAGTCTTTGAACGACTTTAAGCAGCCGTAAAGCAGACAAGAAAGTTCGTCGTGTGATAAGTTTTTGTAAAGACTGTCCAAACATTCCTGGATTTTGTTTGGAGTGTTTTAATAAATACCACGAATAAGTTATTTCTTTTGAAAATATCTAATTACTGTTTATGTTTTTTTGTTTTATTATACGTATATCAGCATAATACTATGTCGTAACAAACTAATAGATAAACTAAAGATATAATAATATAGAATATATCTATTTCTAAATAAATAAATACGAGTTATGTTAGAGGTATTACTTATATCACTTATATGCATTACAAGCCCCCGGCGGTATGTATCAAACTACTGTTTTGCCATGCGACAGATTGATTCTTTACCGACACAGGCCAAACAAAAAGTGTACAATTACTTAAGATTTCAGGTGACAGATGTCAGCAGTTTATTCTTCTGCATACATATCCACGGCGGTATGTGCCGCATGGTGCGAATTACCACATACATATCGCCGGAGATATGTAACGCAGTCAAAGAAAATTAACCATTTTTGGTGGCCGCAGTTCACGTGTTGTTAACCCTATACATTTTTTTTGAACAATTTTTGAATTTTGATATTTATCTTTACTGCCTGAAACGTGACGGAAAGTGTCATTTGTTAAAATGACATTTATGTTTTAGCCTGTTTATGCCATGTTTTAGAAACTGCCAAAAACTATGTGGTTCATAGTCATCATATTTTGAAACTACTGTTTTCAAAGTGACGACATTTTTCTTGAAAACATAAAATTAAGTAGTTACGTTGATTTTCTCTCAAAGTGCTCGTATTAAATTTCTATGTAATTCAAAATTTTTAAAACGGCATTCGAATCTGCTTTTAATTGCGCGATGCTTCGATTCTTGAGCAAATGCCCCAATTAAATTTTTTTCGTATCTCTTATACTTTCTGAGATTTATCCTGTATATACCATATATTCCATATTTATTTCTCAATAAAAAGGGGTCAACCGTTCTGTTCATATTACAAAGTAAAATAATGGCTACCTTTACTATAGTTGTGTGCAACATCTGGTGACATCTGTACTCAACTCTATGAGTTAGAAAGTACAGATGGCGTTCCAAAATCTAGGAACAGCACCATTAATGCCGCATCATTCGGTAAACACCGATCTGATTGGTTGAAAATGGTGAGGTTTTGTTTTTTGTTTATCAATCCCAATCCTCTGACCGGTTTCGCCAAAACAATCAATTATCATTTCATTTCCACAACTATCATTTCTGGCATCCAGTTGACTATACTGGAACGAAGGTTTTGTTTTTTGGTTATCAAGCCCTATAGCCTCTCTGATGAGCCGTAATACGGCGAAACCGGTCAGAGGATTGGGATTGATAAACAAAAAACAAAACCTCACCATTTTCTACCTTTACTATGTTGCAAAATTTTTAAAACTTTCCTGTTTGCAGTTATTCTTATATGGTATCCATGCATTTCATCTTTGAACACTAAGTATATTTTTTTATCAAAATTCTGAGTTCTCTTCTACGCTTATGCTCAGTCAAAATCTGTGGCACTTCTACGCTTCTGTAGAAACATTCGTAGAACGGTACCTAACTATTTAAACTATATTCTATATTTTTCAAAAGTGACCATGTTTTCAACTTTTAATGGTTCAGACAGGATTTATTAGCGTTCCATTAAATCTATTGTGGAAATAACCGTCGCTACATTTTAAAGATGACAAACCAGCAAACCTGAAGATTTTGGACCAATAGAAATTTGAGGAAATTTATGATGCTACCTGAGAAATAGAGCCTCTACGATATTATAGTCATTTCTGTTTTGGTTTTCGGCAAGTTCGGAAGTTTTTACTCTGGTCACTTTTTAAGTGCGAATAAGAAACCATAAGTGAAAAATAATGGAGTGCGGAATTGTTGACGAGTTACTAAGAATACTCGAAGAAGATAATGTTTTCAATGAGTTAGAGGAGGATGTTCTTCCTAATCTGGATCATCTCGATGGACTTGATCGACTGTTGGCTAATAGGGACTACTTAGATCAGCAAGAAGTGAATTATCTGGACCTCGACTTACCTTCTCCTGATGAAGCTGCTGCAGAACAAAATGAAATTCAGTCGATCACAATTCCTATTCCGCATCAAAATGTCGTTCAAGGAGGACAAGAAGCCAGTGAGATTCTAGTTTCGGATTTAATGATATCCGACTCCGAGGAGGAAAGGGACGATGATATAAATATTGAACTGCCCTCGGAGGATTTGGTGCAAAAAATTGCTAAGGAATTTACCGAGAAAGTTCCGACCACCGACCGACTTCTGGAGTGTCTCTTGAGATATTCGGTAAGGAAGAACATCTGCGAGACCATCAAAAACTATGAAGATCGAGGTATGCTTCGAAACATGAATTGTTTCAAAACAAAAATACGATATGTGTTAAGATACCAACCATATTAGAATAATTATTATTTTAATATGTTTGGTATCTTAACTCATATTATGGGTATAAAAATTATTTTTAATGTAAATTAAAATCTTGTTCTATTTGTCAAATACGTCAACTCATCTTCAAATATGTCAACTATAGTTAACACATAAATCAGGTTTCGATTTAATTCTAAATGTTTCTGAAAATGTAACTAATCTTAAAAATGTGATTATAGAGATAAGCAGTAGGTTAAAAACCAACCTACCACTAATCTAAAGGTTTCCCTTCCATGGAGCTGTGTGACCTTGACGTAGGTGGAAGGGCTTAGTAGATTATTGTTTTCAATCTTGATCAGATTATATAGATAACAATGATTGAAGCTAACGACAGCTCATATCATATTTATTTAGTGATGGGTAAATTACCGCTAAAGTAAATATTTTACTTTACCAGGAAAATTTGACCAGTAAATTATCAGTAAATTATTGATAAATTACAAATACTGCATTTCTGGCCATTCAAAGTTTAACACTGTTTTTTTTTCTTGACTGTACCAAAATTTATAGTGTTTTTTCGGCACACAAGACATTTAATGATGATTCCAAAAATCCAATTATTTTGCTTAATCCAAGTGATTCACGTGACTCTTTAGCTAAATTATCCTCTAAAACCACGTGACATCTGTCAAAATTTGCCTAGAATCTGCAAGAATCAAAGTTTAATACAGTTTTCGAAACGAGACATGTTTTGAGATTTATGACAATTGTCACGTGATCGTCTAGCCAATCTTTGTTATAAAACCTCACGTTGATGAGATTCCAATTTTTTAATTAGTATACTCAAGATCGAGGATATGCAGTAAAAACTGAACAAAAAATGAAAAAGTTACAGATGATCAAAATGTTATCAAAGTTAATGAAATAACGCTCTGTTGTACAAGGTGAGTCAACGATAGAGTTTTCTATTTCTCGAAACAAATGAGATAATGTACTTAACTCTATCTTTGACTCCCCCTGTACAACAGTGCGTTATTTCATCAACTTTGATAACAGTTTGATCATCTGTAACTTTTTCGTTTTAGAAAAAAGATATCGAAATGTAACAAAAAACCACATTTTATTTGACTATAGCAAATTTTTTCTTATTTAAATAAAAAAAACGAAAAACCAACTATTTTGCAAGATTTTAACCTTACTTACGTTTTTTTATTGGAACCCCCTGTATACAGGGTGTCCGTTTTACGAGCTTAACCATGGGGATTTCGGTTATTTGAATAGATACAAATTCAGTTAAATTAGGGCAAAGATGCGCATTTTCGAGCTTTGTAATATGTCGTTTTAAAAATTACAAAATTCCGACTACTTTCGGAATTACCTGGAAAAAAGCGAAATTTTAAAAAAACGTTATTATTTTTTTCTGGTATTATTTGAAGAGACAAATGAAAATGACTAACACATCCTCACAGCCACTTTTTCTCCTCTACAAGATGGCGGAGTCAAATTTGGAATCCGACGTTTCGATTTTCCGAAACCATCATCAGCTTTGTTTTTTCATGGGCGTCATCTTGGATTTTTGCATTTTTAAATTCAGCTTTTTTTTCTTGTTACAAATTACTTCAGAAACATACCAGCACCATTACTGCAATGTTCTTAAAACATCTCGCCTCCTTATTTTGGTTCGCAAAGTGGTTATAATGTTCATACGTAACTCATTAATATCAGTGGGTATAGTTTTATAAATAATATCTTTCATAGTTCCCCATAAATAAAAATTTAATGGCGAAAGATCTGGTAAGTGTGCCGGCCAACGGATGTTTCTATTATTTGCAATCAGTCTCTGTGGAAATAGTTCCTCAAGCGGTTGATGCAAATATTTTCGTCAATGTAATCTGTAAGGTATGTTCTTAAAAACTGAAAATACCCATCTGCGGTTAAATTTTCTTACCCAACAAGCCTACCCATACATCTAAAGCGAATTTGTGGCCGACGACCTTGATGTTCCCTTGAATTTTCAATGGACCAGATATGTTCATTGTGTCGAATGAACATGCCTGAGTTGGTAAAATTGCACTCGTCAGTGAAGATCACGTTGGCGAGAAAATGGGGATTTTGCTTCAAACGGACCACAACACTTCTATAAAATACTACTCGCCGTTCAGCATCTCCTGGATGCAACACTTGGGATAGGTGAATTTTGAAGAAGCGATATTTTTGTTTTTTTAAGACTCTCCAAACTGACTGGTGAGATGTGTCATTTTCTCCTGCAATCGCCCTTGTGGATGGAGATGCATTATCTTGTTAAAAGTTATCCGGGCTTATAAGCCGTGGTAAAATGGAATTTCTTCCTGACGTTTCGTCCACATCTGCGGCGGACATTATCAAAGGCGATGACGTAACGGTCGAAGTGCTCTTCCGTACCTCTCGACGATGACTGTCATCGTAAAATGACTGATCTATTGACACGCCTTCTAGGCTTAGAAAATGCTCCAAACTCTGCTAAATTTCGATGAACTACCAGAAAGTAATTTCGCGCAGGTTGTTTTCTTTCTGGATACCGCTGTAGGTATGTTTCTGAAGTAATTTGTACATTTCTATGCGATGCGTAATAAATTTCTTGCATATCTCGTTTTTCTTCACTTGAAAAGGGCATTTTAATAATAATATTACACCAAATTAGTAAATGTAGGTGACGTTAAGTGACATCCAGTCAGAGTGTCAATAATTTGTTTATCAAAACTACGTCATGTACCGTTTTTACAAGGCCCTCTTTGCAAAGAAAGTATTGAAAATGCGAAAGTCCAAGATGGCGCCCATATGAAAAAAAAAAGCTGATGATGGTTTCGGACAATCGAAACGTCGGATTCCAAATTTGACTGCCATCTTGTAGAGGAGAAAAAGTGGCTGTGACGATGTGTCAGTCGTTTTCATTTGTCTCTTCAAATAAGTCCAGAAAAAACAAAAAACGTTTTTCCAAAATTTAGCTTTTCTCCAGATAATTCCGGAAGTAGTCGGAATTTTGTAATTTTTAAAACGACATCTTACAAAGCTCGAAAATGCACATCTTTGCCCTAATTTAACCGACTTTGTATCTCTTCAAATAACCGAGATCCCCATGGTTGAGCTCGTAAAACGGAGACCCTGTATTCACTCGATTTTAATAATTTTTTTGAGGATATAGGTATTTTCTTCCTCTTTCTGATGACTTAAATAATCTTTTTGAAAGTTTTCACGGATCCGAGTATACAGGGTGTGACTGAGGTGTATACGAAAAATTAAAAATTTAGTCTAACGCCATTACTCGCAAAATTTTTTAATTATATTTAAAAAAATAACCTTAATTGAGTTTTGTCAATATCTCTAAACGTTTTCGCCAATTTGGTGATTAAGGGCCGTTTACAAATTTTATTGCAAAATTTCGAAAATGGGGTTATTTTTTATTTTCTTGTTTATTACACTTAAAACTACCCAATTTAAGTAAAAAGCTTAATCTACGTTATACAGTCCATATTACCACCTGTGGAAATATGGACCTTCTTTTCAATTAAATTGGGTAGTTTTAAGTGTAATTTTGCTAATCCCGTATTTCATCAGCAAAAAATGATTAAAATATGATTTTGTTTTCAAAGCTTTATTTGGGTCACCCTGTATGACGCAGATTAAGCTTTTTACTTAAGTTGGGTATTTTTAAATGTAACCATGCTAATACCTTTTTTTTCCACAAAAGATTTAAAAAATGGTTAAATTAAAAACAAGAAAATTAAAAATAACCCCATTATTGAAACTTTGCAATAAAATTTGTAGACGGCCCTTCACCAAACTGGCGAAAATGTTTAAAGGTATTGACCACAAGACTCGATTGAGGTTATTTTGAAAAAAAAATGTTCCCGAGAAATGGCGTTAGACATATTTTTTCATTTTTTAACTACACGTCAGGGTATACTCGGATCCGTGAACACTTTCAAAAACATTATTCAGGAATCAGAAAATACCTTTTAATCCTCAAAAAAAAAAACGTTTTAATCCTCTAAAATTGAGTGAATCAATTTGAAGAAAAAAATGACCAAAAATTTTTCTCTCCCATTTTTTATTACGACCAGTTTATAATATACTAGACGCCATTTTCTCAGAAACACTTGAAAACAAGTATACGATATGTTTTATAAAGTATGCGAGGATTTTTTAGTAGAATCTAAATATACAAAAATATACAGGGACTTAAATAAACTCGACGTCAGAAACTCTTTTTAAAAAGAATAATTTTATTAAGAGTTTACAATTAGTGCAACTTAACTATACGAAGTTACAGTAGAGAGTAATCTAGGAATATAATAAAATACATTTAAGCAACCTAAAATGTAGGATAAGCATAATAGCAATAGAATCTTCCTGGGAACCGTTGTGTCAGCATAGTCCCATGGGATTTACGGAAATATGCATATATAACTTGAGTTCCATTATTGACTGTTTCAAGTTATTTTTTTCTGAGGACTTGATGGAAATTGTTATGAAATACACGAACAAAAAAGCTAGAGACTTTATCAAATCTTACAATGATAACCACACAAACCCAGTGAAACCTTGGATAGATGTGGATTCAACAGAAATGCAGGTCTTTCTAGGCATACTTATCCTTAGTGGCAGATTTCACGAATCTAATGACAGTGCCCGAAATTTATGGTCAACTACAAATCCTGCTTTCAATAGACCTATTTATCAAGCAACGATGTCCAGAGACAGATTTGTTAGCATTTTACGTCATCTTCGTTTTGATGATTTGTCTACAAGACCTGAACGAAAACTTCACGACAAATTGGCTCCAATTCGTGAAATTACGGAAATACTTGACAAGAATTGCCGGGAATCATTCAACCCTTCGGCTTGTGGTACAATTGATGAACAGCTGGTATCTTTCCGAGGTCGTTGCCCATTCAAAGTGTATATTCCAAGCAAACCAGGAAAATATGGTATAAAGGTATGGACGCTTTGTGATGCAGAAACTTTTTATTGTTGTAATTTTGAAGTGTATTTGGGAAAAGTGAATAACACCGCAGAAAAAAATCAAGGCCCTCGAGTCGTGAAAACTCTGTCCAGCCATTGGTGTGGCAGTGGTCGGTGATAATTTTTTTACAGACATTACGCTGGCCGAGGAACTTTTATCCCAAAATCTAACAATTGTCGGTACAATTCGGAAGACGCGCAAAGACTTGCCAAAATGCTTATTGGATATTCGTGAAAGAGTCATGTACTCTTCACAGTTTCTTTTCACACGGGATCTTACCTTAGTGTCATACATTACCAAGCCTAGGAAATTTGTTGTTTTGCTATCTTCCATGCACCATGAACATGATATTGCAGATGAAAACTCGAAATTCAAGCCGGACATAATTATTTTTTACAATAACACAAAAAGTGGCGTTGACTGCTTGGATAAGATAGTTCGACAATACTCCTGTAAGCGAAGCACCAGAAGATGGCCTTTGCGTTTATTTTTCAATTGGGTTGACAATGCCGCCTATAACGCTTTTATTATTTGGATCCATAAAAATCCGGACTGGAATAAAACGAACTATAGCATAAAATTGAGAAAACAATTTTTTCTACAAGAAATTGGTCATATTTTGACACACGATCATATAGTAAGGCGTGCTGAGAAAATTCGTGAAGAGGGTAGAGGATTTTCTGCAAATACATGCACTTCTATCGAAAGTACAGGAGTTCCAGTCAATAAGATGCCGTCCATTTCTAACGTCCCCGTTAAACGAAGTAGGTGTTTTATGTGCCGTGGAAATGATAACAAATATTCTTCAAAATGTGACAGGTGCAAAAAGTTTGTTTGTTCACGTCATTCTCAATGTAAAGTTGCAAAAAGCATAATTTGTTCTTATAATAATTTGTTGTTGCCAAAAAGAAGACGGAGAATAGTGTTTATCGTTTACTATTTGTCTGTTATATATTTTGGATGCATGTACAAAATATATTATGTTTTATTAACTGCGTTTAGTAAGTTTAAGTTTCGTAATGTAATAAGTTTTAATTTTTGAATAATAGATAGATAATAAACCGTTATATTGTGCTTATATATACACATTTGATTTTTTAGATAGTTTTAGTGAACTACGTTTTTAATTTATTTTCGTAAAGCGAGGGTTAATAATGTTTCTGTAGATAAAATTGAAGATCTTGTACGCGTGTTTTGTAATATTAATTCTCATGTAGAAACATATTGTATAAGGGAGTGTTTAGCTAATAACAAAAAACAGCTTATACAAGATTTGCAAAACAATAATAAACAGAAATTAGTTTGGCATATTGCTCACCCTACCACTCCGTTACCACATGCAAAACTAGTGCAAGCTTTTAGTGTGTGGAGCAATGTTACTAATTTAGAATTTATAAGAGACATTAGAAACCCGGATTTGATAATTTCATTTGTTAGCTATAACCATTCTAACCAGGTTAGATGCTTAAAGAAAAACTGCCCTTATGATTTTGATGGGGTAGGTGGTGCATTAGGCCATTCGTTTGAACCACATGGACGCAATGGAAGTACTTGTCTCGAGATTCACCTAGATTCTTCAGAAAAATGGTATCTAGGTACAGATAAAGCACCTTCAAATGAGCACAGCTTCATAGATGTTTTAACGCATGAGATTGGTCATGCGCTCGGACAAGGACATTCAGCTGTGGCTGATGTGTATGTATGCATACATGATGGCTTTAGGTCCTAAAGCCATCATGTATGCATACTACAACGGTAATTCACGCTTACACTCGGACGATATTTTGGCTATTCAAAGTTTATATGGATTTAAAACTCCTCCAACTACTACTACTACTACTGTGCCATCTCGCACCGTCTGTAAACCTACTCTGACTACTACCGTGCACACACCCTATACACAGCCGCCCTTACCGTACAAGCCTGAAATTAAGCCGCAACTTGATATATGTGATGTAAATCCAAGTGATTTGTTTTTCTTAATAATGCATTACAACTTATATATCCTACATTCAGATCAAATATGGATTATGGATTTACAGTTTAAGAAAATGTCTAGAAAGAGTATTTCTATCTACTCTGTATTTCCTTTTTCACCTAAAATAGAAAAAATTACGGCCGCCTATCAAAGACCTAATAAAGAATTAGTTTTAATTGTAAATAAGGAAATCTATGTTATAAACGATAAAAATTTTAAGCTAAGTAGAAAACTTTATTTATCAGATCTACAGATTCCCTTTGAAAACGATTTGATTGGGGCAATCAACACCTATAGCGGAAAACCATATATTTTTTTAGCGATAATTATTATTGTATAATCGATGAATGCTCCTTCACTGTAGAAAGCTATGGGTATATTTCGAAAGACTTTAACGGAATTCCTCCAGCTATAAATGGAGCTTTCCGTTATACCAATGGGTTGTTGTATTTTTTCCAAAATCAGCGCTATTTTGAATATGATGAATTTTCAAATGCTTTAAAAAAATCTGATCAGTTAAGTTTAAGCATCTTTGACATTCCCTGTCCAAATTTGTCTTTGTATGAACAACTTAAAATACTACTTACTCATATAACAAAGGTTGTAAATAAATAAAAAACATGTATAAAGTACATAATTAGGAGGTTTATTACAGCCCTCACAAAGCACGCCTATCTCATTAATCACTTGCGTGGGGAATGTAGTTGATATGTAAAAGCTTGGCTTTCACAAGTCAATTAAATTAATAATATAAACATTTGCATGGGAATGACTTCATATGCATATTTATTCCCTTATCACATGCATTGGAAATGTGGTAAGCGAGGCGGAAATGTGGTAGACCCCCCTCCCCCAAATGCATATAAAACCAGTCAACAAGAGTTGAAAACTTTAGTCTACACAAAAATACCTATCTACCTTAAACAAAAAAAAATCATGAACCTAACCAAAATTAACGAATCCGGCAGTTTGGTTGAAAAACCTCTCCTAAAGTTTCAACAACTTGAATTAAACCAATTGTATCCCTTGCCCAACCTAAAAGTGGTCAATTCAAAATTTGGTGAGGTGGTTCGGGCCGAGTTGTCTGACAGCGTGGTGTTTTTGCCTAGTCGGATGACGACACCCATTAAAGACAGTTTGGCGGAGTTTATACAGCTGAAATATGGCCTAAAATTTTTAGGTATAAAAGTGGTTAGTGGTTTATCACCCACACCAATTGTGAAAATAACGGAAATTTGTAAGTATAATTAAAATATATTTAGGTGTAATACTAATCATGCTTTAATCATTTCAGAAAGATCGAAGATGTCAGATTGTACTGGAGCTACAGCAGAAATCAGCGTACACACCATTGAGTTATTCCGAAAAGCCTACGCCATATTGATACTTCAGCCAGTACCTGAAGAAGTAGCAGCATGGTTGAAAAAAATTTCAACTTCAATTAGACAAGTGCAAACTGTGCTGCGGCGGCGGTCGGACTAAAATGTAGGTGTGTGCAAAAAACTTTTAACTAATTTAGGACATTTCAAAAGACTTAAGATACTTTTTAAAAATTTAAACAATCACGTAGGTGGTGGTTTAAATAGAAAAAAAAGACTGATAGAGTTAAATGGTTAGATGTATCTTTAGCGTTTAACAGTAGGATAAGATCAGGTTTAATAATTAATTTAGTACATAAGCAAATTGGGGATTTTTTTGTTGATGCAGAAGGTTTATTTAAGCGTCGAATTTCAAACATTTAAAAAAAAATAATATGATTAAAGTAAATAGCACATTTTGTGGTGAATACATTATTAAACGGCAGGACGAGTTAAAAATTGAATTCAAATATTTTAATACCTCAAATTTTATTATTGATGGCAGTACAAATTTGACCCAGTGGTTTCGTGATAATATCACAAATTTCATTTTATTTTTTTTTATACCACTTCCACAGGAAATTGCGAATAAACAAGCTTGCATTAATATTAAAAATAATGACAATGCATGTTTTTTCTGGAGGTGTAATGGCAGCCCTTTTCCCAGTACATAGACATTCTGACAGGGTTTCTTCTTATCCAAATTATAAAAGAGTGTTAAAAACTAATGGTATCGAAGCAATGTCTCTGTCTAATATTCCAAAATTTGAAAAACTCAATAAAATTTCAATTAACGTGTACATGCTTGAGTTGGAAAAGCAGGGTTATGTTACCGTTCCAGCCAGACTCACTAGTCAAAAATTAGAAAAACATGTCAATTTACTTTTAATTCAAAACCAGTATACCATTAAATCTGATTATGTTATACAAGAAGATGAGACGGAGCTGAAATACCATTATTGTTGGATCAAAGACTTGTCTAGGCTTTTATTTAAATAGATAAATAAATATAGATGTAAAAAATTTGTTTGTGATAGATGTTTAAATTATTTTAATAGTAATTTTATTATAACTTTATGTGAGCAAAAAAATTTTGGTCAAATTACATTTCCGCCTTATGATTATGTGGAGTTCAAAAGTTATTGCTATAAACAGACAACACCATTTGTAATTTACGCTGATTTCGAGTCGATTTTAGAGCGACAAAATGATGAAGTGCACTATCAAAAACACACACCATTCAGTGTAGGCTATTATTTCAAGTGTGACTATGATGATACGCTCTTTTTTTATAAAACATATCGAGGCCTTGATTGCTTAGATTGGTTTTCAAACGAAATGCAAACTCTATCAAATTGGTTAAATCTAAAATAAAAAATATTATTCCAATGGATCTTAGTAGTGACTATGGTAAGAAGAATGGGCATTGTCATATTTGTGAAAAAATATTTAACGCAAGTGTCGCGATCATTGCCATTTCACGGGGAAAATTAGAGGTCTGAGCCATCAAGCCTGCAATTTAAACTTTAAAACACAATTTGTAATTCCAGTTTTTTTTCGTTGTTTATCTGGGTATGATTCTCACTACCTTATTAAAAAATTTGGGGAAAATGAGAGGATTACCGTTCTACCTCTTAACAAGGAAAAATATATTTTCTTCACGATCAACAATTCTGAAACTAATCTCAAGTTTCGCTTTGTAGATTCTTTGAGATCTTTAAATGCATCATTAAGTGAATTAGTGTCTACACTGGATCCTGCTGATTTACAAATAACAAAAAACGAATTTTACGTGACCGACAACCAATTTACTCTATTAACAAGAAAAGGTGTTTTCTGTTACGATTACATTGACCATATAGATAAGTTGCAGGAAACCAAGCAAAGAAAAATTGTACAGTCAGCTCAATGATGAAAACATTAGTGATGAAGATTATTACCATGCCCAAACTGTTTGGACAAGTTTTAACATTGAAAATTTGGGGCAGTATTCAGATTTATATCTTAAAACAGATGTTTTATTATTAGCAGATGTTTTTGAAAATTTTCGAAGTAATTGTCATACCATCTACGGATTAGACCCTAGTTGGTATTACACATTGCCTGGATACACCTGGGACTGTATGCTAAAATATACCAAATGTAAACTCCGGTTTCTTAAAGATATCGATCAAATTATGTTTATTGAAATTGGTCAACGCGGGGGAATTTCACAATGTTGCAATCGTTATTCTGAGGCAAACAATAAATTTATGGAAAATTTTGATAGCTCAAAACCATCCACTTATTTATTATATTTGGATGTAAACAACTTATATGGCTGGGCAATGTGCCAATATTTGCCTTATGATAACTTTGATTGGATGGAAGATTGCAATTTTGATGTGTGCAGCATCGATGATAATTCAGACATTGGGTATATTTTAGAAGTGGACTTGGAATATCCTGAACATCTCCATGATTTACACAAAGATTTGCCGTTTTGTCCTGAACATCAAACTCCACCTGACTCAAAACTGCCGAAACTTTTAACTACTTTTTATAAGAAAGAAAAATATGTCATTCATTACAAAAATTTAAAACAAGCGTTGAATCATGGAATTCAACTCAAAAAAATTCATCGTATTTTAAAATTTAGTCAATCTCCTTAGTTAAAACCATATATTGATTTAAACACCAAATTACGAACCGAAGCCACAACTGGTTTCGCGAAAAATCTTTTTAAACTGATGAATAACGCCAAATTAGTTAATGATAGATTGCACAGCGTCCTTCCAGCAGTACTGAAACGGCCCAATGTAGGACGCTATTTAATGCAGTTTTAGAGTACATTCGGGCCTTCTAGCAGGACTAATTTGTATATGAGGGTATAGAGCACATTTCATAGTTTTCGCGCTTTTTTTTAAACTGACTGAGCGATTAACCGCTACAAAGTTACGAGCGGTCTAAAAGTTGAACAAAATGCTGAAAGCAGGCGCGCGCGTGGCCGTTCCGGCCCACTATTTTGACACAAAAGGCGATAACTCATGGAGTTTTTCTCAATTTGGTGACAATTGGGCTAGTGCCAAGTGTAAAGGTATCATTATTTCTTTTATTTCTATAGTGGTATCCAGAAAATCAGCGCGAGTCAAATGGGAGGTGGACAGAAAGCAAGCTTCAGGTGTAGTGAATGTGGACCAAGAGCCGTTATGTGCTCTCCGACGACTGGCAAGAGTTGCTTTGCATACCACGTACAAAATGGAATACCAGCATAAAAATAAATCAAAATTTATTTCTCATTTTTTAAAATTTATCATTTTTTATTAAACCACTGTGTGCTGATTTTTTAAGACTTAATAAGATGGGGGACACTATAAAATAAAAAAATAATGTTCAATAGTTATAAGAGCGTTTTTCTGTAAGGAAAAAACAATGTTGCTGCTGCTGCTGTAAGAGAGTTTTTGTGGAAAATAAAGAACCAAAAGTATAAAAACACATTCGTTTTATTGTCTACATCGCATATAATGTAAAACTGCAGTAACCAATAAAAATAGAGATAAGGTAATTGTTGTGGTACACCAAAATATATCAATCCACAAACACGCTTCACCACAATCACTTGTCGCAACTAGTTGTGTCAGGTTTCGCCAACCGCTATCGCCGTGTGTTGGATTTGGGTACCAAAGCCTCAGCTGATAGTGAATGGCATTAGGCGGCACCGTTGCTGACACAATTAAGTCATTTTTGCTCATCTTCACCCATCTATCAGGCCAGCTGTCATTCATCTTATCGAAACACGCGTATACATCAGGATTCTTTTCAGGTTGATACACGTATAGAACATTGTTGATTATTGCAGTGAGAATTAAAAAAGTTGGATGTAACAGAGCCATGTTACTAGAACGAATGGGAAATGTAATTAACATCGCACTCTATTTATATGTTTATACACTACATTTATCACACATTTCAGAGACACACATTAGCGTTAAATTCATGTGACGATAAAAGGTTTTTATTGAATTATTGTTACAATACCCTTCCGTGGGGGGGTACTAATAAAAAACAATGTTGCTGCTGCTGCTGTAAGAGAGTTTTTGTGGAAAAAATAGAGAACCAAAAGTATAAAAAAACCCATTTATTCTTCTCGTGCTCCCCATAATTTTATCATTTCTAAACGTTTATGTATATTGTTGCCCCAAAAACAAGAAAAATGTTATATTTTATGTTCATGCACTAGCAAAAAAAGACACTCCCTTGTAGTGATAAGCAACTTTTTTGTAAAACTCATCAACAAAACCTTCATGACATTCAAGGCAAATATTCATAATTAAATTTATAGATCTTATCTCAAGAACATAATCGAAATTACAAAACACTATTGATTCATGGTGTTGTACAGCACGATTCCATAACCACCAATCCTTATCGCGTTGATTAACAACTCCAGTAATATTTTGGACACGCTTGTCAACTGGAGCTTCATAGAAATCATTCACTTCCTTTATTCTTAATGTCACGTCAATATTTGGATTATAAGTGCAACAGCTATACGTCTCACTTACGACATCTTCTCCTATTTCGTCTTCTAAGGCGCTGTCGTTATTATTTTGGTTTTCTTCTTCAATCACTTCGTCTGGCTGGATTTCTGGTGGTGTAACAATGTTGCACAACTCGTCGAGGGCTTCAGCACAATCACTAATGGCAGGTGACTTAGACATTGTTTTTGTTGTATCTTAGCTTGTTGTATTTGAATATATTTTTGCACCTAAATACCTAATTACATGAAAAATAAGCGTAAAAATTACTACGTAGTGACCCTGGTCAGAACATGTATGAAATTGGGAATCACTTTTTTGATAATTTTTCAGTAGTTCTCCGACTGTTGACCTAAAAAGTTGAGCTCTCTCTCTCCGAAAAAAAAATGAAAGTGTTTGCTGTTGATATTCAAGGTTTTACCTTAAAAGGGTACAAGGTCCAGAATTTATTGCTAAAGAAGTTACCATTTCAAATGGGTCACAAGTTAACCATTACCTGATTGAATCGCCAATGACGTACGCAACCTTATCTGCTGCTAATAAAAAAATAGTCAGTCGGGCAACATTTAATTACCATGGAGTAGGGGTTGGAAAGGGTTAGGTTAGGGTTAGGGGTGGGGAGTCAACGGGGACACGTGACGGTGGGGGGGGGGACATTGGCCAAGTGACATTTGACAAGTGACAGGTGGGGGGCTCGGGGCCCCACGTGACGTCACCACCACACCAATTTGGGGCTACACCCGGGGCCCCGTCACCACCCACGCTACACACGAGCGCCTCGCGCCTTCACCATTTCATCAAAATGAGCCAGTATCCCTGTTGCTATACTACTTATTCCTGATAAAAGATGTGAAACATCGGCGGCAGCGAAACATACATTTGGTGGAATTCATGAAAGACAAACAAAAATCTCGCTCCAAGAGCCGTTTACCTAACTGCTATAAACTTATCTTTGCTAAATGTAAAGCTTGCGGTATTTATTTGTGTTGTAGCGTGGAAAGAAATAATTGTTTTGCTTTCCATCAATAATTTTCCACTTTTCCATTTGTATTTTTTTGTATAGATATAGACCCGAAGTATCAAATATGATCATCGAAGAACAAAAAAACAATAAAAGGCGAAAACTATTAATGATGAAAGTCAAAGCAATACTAAAGATGATGAATGATGAATTTGAAACTTATAGAAAAATCTGCGAGATCAAAGAAACATCCTTCACCACTAGGAAGTGCCATGGCAATGATGAGGCTCAAATACCCAATTTCTATAAAGAAAGAAAATGCCATGTCATACAGTCTACCAACCAACATGCTTTTCCTTGGGCGAGAAGGACAACACACTCACGGGAGGATATTGTGCAAGAAAGAAGCCATAAACTGGTGGGTGACAAAAAGCCGAGTCCCTGATGAAAATATTGAGCAAGCCATCAGAATATTGTATGGTCCATTGGAGAAAGAAGTGGAGGCTTATTTTTCTATAAATTGGAGAGATGCTAGAATAAAGTTTGGACAGCCAGTCATCGAAAGAAGATACGTGCCCACTCAAACACCTGCTTTTCGAATGAGAGCAGATAAAGAACTAAAATGGGGAGACACGGACTAGAAAATGAGTGACACTGGTTTGTCAATTTTTAAGTGGAAAAACAAAAGAAGCGCGCATTTATTATCTAACTATCACGATCCTCAAATTTTCTCGACTGTGAATCGAAAATCGAGAAATGGGCAAGTCGAAGATATAAATTGTCCCAGTATTTTATTGGACTATAACATGAATATGGGGTTTGTGGATAAATTAGATCAACTTAAGATTAGATCGACGAAGTCGTAAATTGTGGCATCGTATATTTTTTCATTTTATTGACATTTGTGTAGTGAACTCATATACCAGGTGTCCAAGAGCACCCTGGACATAGGAGATTAACATGGGAAAACGGTTTTGATTTTTTTGCGCCTGTACGGTTGATTTGATTGAAAAAGCGTATTAATGAAAGTTGTAGTACCTATCACGGACTAGTTTTCTGGATTTTTTTCAGATCTCTAACTTGAGCCGTTTTGTCGTAAAACACGAACAAAAATGAGAAAATTTAAACTTTTGGCCTGCACTGTATGGGCGGTTGTCGGGCAACGGGTAAACAGGTCATTGTTGCTGGTACGGTTGTGCAAAAATGCAAAAATGCGGAAATTTTAACTTTTTACCTGCACTGTATGGGCGGTTGTCGAGCAACCGTACCAGCAACAATGACCTGTTTACCCGTTGCCCGACAACCGCCCATACAGTGCAGGCCAAAAGTTTAAATTTTCTCATTTTTGTTCGTGTTTTACGACGAAAGGGTTCAAGTTAGAGATCTGAAAAAAATACAGAAAACTAGTCCGTGGTAGGTACTACAACTTTCATTATTACGATTTTTCAATCAAATCAACCGTACAGGCGCAAAAAAATCAAAACCGTTTTCCCATGTTAATCTCCTATGTCCAGGGTACTCTTGGACACCTGGTATACTTTTCAAACAAAATGGGCAACAGATATCTCATAAAGATTTCAGAAGAGCCGTAGTCAGTGGACTAGTTGCCGAGAAACTAGTAGAGCTTAAAACTACTAAGGTTAGTTCTCCACTGTGTATTAAAAAGCATAAACCAACCGTGTCTTCGGAAATTAGATTGGAAAGTTTTGCCCATCAGCCCGAAAGAAGCACCAGAAGACGCTGTGCATTATGTAGCACTAAGACGAATCAAATACGAACAGAGTGGACCTGTTCAGTATGCAAAGTACCGTTGTGCTTGTCAAAGTCGAAAACATGTTTTCAACAATACCATCAGAAGGTAAGATAATTAAATAAATATATACATTTTTCGTTAAAAGTGAGAATAACTTTCAGGCATAGTGGTACTAAATTTGTACCACCCCCCACCATTTTACTAAGTGTAAGATTAAGTTCAAAAAAGAAAAATAAGTTATATTTTGTTGCATTTTGTCCAATAAACGTGTTTAATTAAGAAAATTATGACTTTATTTTTTACGTGCAACATGGGTAAAAAAGAGCAATTTTTATTCGTGCCTCTAAGGGATATGTTGTACAAACAAAATGAACAAGAAACCATCTCGATCACAGATTTCAAAAAATCATCAAACTGAAATTTTAGAAAAAGGCGTAATTGCAAAGAAAAGAAGTTTTAATCAAGAGATTAATCGCAAGGAAGGTACAAAATAAAATATTTACCAAACTTAAGGTACGTTTTCCACTTATGCGGTGAGCTCTTTAGTAGATTAAGATTTTTACAACCTCTGATGATGAGCATCTATATGCTCGAAACATGTCAGGCGTTTTGACTTTCACTTCAGTCCCAACCAATATCATCTGATCATGACTCAAGTCATGTGAAAAAGATTGATTTTATATTTATTTCTCAAAGATTGTTTCAAACACGTTCTAAGTTATGTATACACATTAAAAAACGCGGTTTTTTTAAAGTTCTAACAATAAACATTCTGGCTCGTTCTTAGAAAACACACGTGATAAAAGGTTGATTCTTCGATATAAATCGGAACTGGGCAGATACAAAAAGTTAATTTTGCTGTAGGATGTTAATCAGTTGGAAAATAAATTGTACGTTTGATAGATATTGATGACTGATTGCTGGTCTGGTTCAATTCCAATGTCAACTTCTGCACAGTTACTCAGTTCGCCATGCGTAGATTGACATTTAAAGGAATGACAATTCTTTTCATTCCTTTAAATTAAATACATTAAATTAAACAGGACCTTAATACTGCGACACAGGACACCTTAAACAGGACATTAAATAAAAATTATGCGGCCAAATATTGTGGATAGGAAAATGCTGCATATGGTATAACAGAAAATCGAAATAGCAAATAACTACACCACCCGCGCCCCAATCTTTAGTTTATTAGTAAAATAAATAAGAATTCTAGCGTTCCCCTGTACGACTTTTTATGCATCTCGCTTCACCGGGAGAATATCTGAAACAAAGAAAATAATATTACGACAAGAACATAAAAAACGTCAACGTGTTTTAACCGATTTCAGCTGAATACCTAAGAAAAAAATTCAAAAACTTTTTATTACATCCAGAGATTTCCGAGAAAAACCGAAAAAGTCAAATTTCTATTTGTTTTTACCACTTTATTAATGATTATTTTGGAATTTACTCCGGATGTAATAAAAAATTTTCAATTTTTTTTAACCAAATTAGTTAGCAATAAAATGCGCAACGTTGTCTCCATTTAACTAAAGCTCTATCAACAGTAGTTTCTGAGATAGCAATGCTAATGCATCGAATTTGTAACACCCTGTATACAGGAGGACCTTCTATTTGACATCAAAACCAGGTGTCTCGTCTTAGCAGAAAGACAGGAACTAACTGGTACCTACCTAAGACACAATTTGCTTAAACTTTGACAGCTGTCATTATTTTCAGCTGCAAACGCCATTAATGAATACTCTTGACATTTTTATCGAAAAATTGTACTCTTCTTTTATTTCGATAAAATAAACGGTTTTTGAGATAAATCGATTTTTCATTGAACTGCTTAAAACACAATATTATTAAAAATATTCGTTAAACTAGTTTTTTTAACCTTAAACATTTTTATGAAATAAATCAAATAAGCTACGCAATTCAGTATGTGATTCTTTGACTACCGAAGGCGCTTTAATTAAACCATTGACAAAATTAAAAATAATTAGTCTATTATTTTCGTATCTGTCTTTTAACATGTTTAAGGCAATACTATAATTATCTTTTGTAGTTTTAATCTACTCTAACATCAAGGTGTGCTTTTAAATAATAAAACTTGTGCAATTCATCCATTGATGAGTTTTGATCAATTATTGAATAAAATGCGTCTCGAAATTCCAACTTATGAATTGTTTATAATGTTTGGTAATTTTATTGAAAACCCCGTAACACGTCGCTGGGAATTATCTGATTTCGGTAGGGAGATGTTATCAATTGACTCTATTTTATGATAATTTGACAATATCAGTGAAGCACGCGCACTTATTTCATAAAATAAATCTTAAAATTGATATCTTCCTGGTTTTTCTTGACTAATATTATCAGCTGATAATGCCAATTCATCATCGGTGTCAATAACAATTATATTTCGTCCTGGTGGTCCCCTAAACTCATCACACAATGGTTGAGTGCGTTCTAAACGACTATCTAATTGCATAAAAGCACTATTATCAACTTGGAGGAGATCAAACAACTCAACACACTTTTTAAAACGAGTTGAAGATTGTTTAATAACTAGCTTTTTTTTGAATTGCAAACGATTAAAATGGTCTCTAAGGTCCTTCATTTTGTCTTGATTTTATAATTGTAAAAATGTAATTATTTTTATAAGTCTTCGTCGAGTCAAGTTAATGTAAGTAAGTGTTATCAAATTGAGCCAAATTCAAGACTTACTGTTCTTTCTGGTAGATTTTCCCTTTTGGTTTGCTTACTGTAACCCACGGTGATCGTCGTCACATGTCAATTTACCAGCCGCTTCTGGAAATCCAGGTCTCCAAGTTTTCAATTCCACCCTTCAAGGTTATCGCCGAGGCTTGACGACACTCTAATCAAAGTCTCTAATCTTTCAATAGCGTTTCGTCTTATGTCTGATCGCTATTCGGCTTTAAGGACCATGTTCTTTCTCCAAGTGGACTGTATTAATTAAACTGGTGGAAAAGTCAAATCCACAACTAATAATCTTAAAATTTAATTACGGTTTTAAACCAGAAAGAAATCAACTATTGTACGAGTCTTTCCATTCTCTCGCAGACTGCACATAACTTATCGCGGGCGAACCTCCGCGATGTTGCCGACTTTTTAAAGAGTTAGCAATCTAGTAACGAAGGAATTTTTTTTTGATAAACAAAACCTCACCAATTATATCGCTGTTTACCGAATGATGCGATATCAATGGTGCTGGTCCTAGATTTTGGGACGCCATTTGAACGTTCTAGCTTATATAGTTGAGTACAGATGTCACTATATGTGGTACAACAGCTATAGGTTATAGTTAATAGGTTGAACGGTTCGGCCGCTAGGAAGCGTCAAATTTGACTCGTTTTTTATGTCTTTTTTGGTGCATCTTTTCTTACAATCGTCAATAACTAGGTTATTTGCAACACTTTGTATAAATTTTTGTTAGTCAATGAATAGCCAATGAAATAAGCTTTCTATTGACGTATAAAAGTTGATTGGTTAGTGCTACGGATTCGAAGCTAGAGAGAGTCAAAATTTTTAGAGTGAAATTATATAATTTATAATTCTTCGTTGTTTTCCAAGGGATTTAATTTATGTTTAAATTTAAATGGAAGAAGTTTAAAAATTATTTATAATATAATTAGTACGAAATAGTTTTTTTTTATTTGTTTACTTTTAATACTAATGCTAATAGTTCGGTAGCGGGTTAAAATTCAGGTTAGCTTAGTTAATTAGTTAGATTAGGTACTGCAAGTGTATATTTTATTTTTATTTTACATAAAATGGTAAATATCTCAGAAATGGATACAGATAGGTATAACCGGAAGTTTTGAATTTTTGTTTCTTATTTTAGCATATTGATTTAGTGACATAAGATAGAACAGGATACAAATACACTAGCTTCGCACAAGCTTGCCAATGGAAACCACGATTTCTGCCGTTAATAAAGTGAAAGAGTAAATAATTATTGCAAAAAGAGAAAATCAAATATATATATTTTATCGTAAATGAACACTACAAAAACAGTAACTAAAACAAAAAGCGATTATCAAACTTTCGAAACAACACCCAAACTGAAAGCAGAAAGCTAGCTAACAAAACTGATTTTAGCTGTTACCTTTATTTAAAAAAAGTGTAGTTTACGATTTGGGTCGTTTTATGACAGGACCTTCTTTTGATGGGCGCTCCCAAATAGAAGTACATATTTTTTAGTCACGAAGCTGAAACTGTTAGAATAATAAAATTATATAAGGTATTGAGTCATCTTTCATTTTTCGGGACTCACCATGGTGATTTCGGTTATTTGAGAAGACCGGAATTTAGACATAGTTGAGCAATTCGAAGTTCAATGAAATGTTGCTTCTTCCTCTACAACATGGCAAAATTATATTTGAGATACGACGTGTTGGTTTTTGGTTTCCATCGTCACTTTTATTAGTCTAATGGGCGTCATATTCTATTTTTAACAATGGTAATTCAACTTGTTTTCTGATTACAGTGCTGTTTCAGAAATTATGTTTTTCGACGACTGATTTTGAAAGTACCACATGTACGCTTCCATTTAACAGCAGAAAGTAGTTATTTGCCGCGCGCGAGCAGAAAATGAATCATTTTCTGCTCTAGAGCGTTTTCGCTTTCTACTAACAATCTGCTCACCAACTTTTTCGGCGTTTCCATAACAACGCTTGACATACCTGTTTGAAATAAACACATTCCGTCAAAGTGATTTATCGGTGACAATAAGTTCGAGCTACGAAAATGATGTGAGTTGTCCTTCCACTCCACCTCACAGCAGTCGTCGTAAAAAAGTACTTTTGCCGCTTTTACATGATTGCAGCGTTCGGCTTCGCCTCACGCTGCATATATGTACTTTCCGCTCTTAATATAGAATATACTATTTTACAACGAGCGCCTTCAACACAATATCTCAGAAATGATTCTTTAGGTCAAATTACACTAGTCAACGTGATATTATTCCATTTTGCAACAGAGTGATCATGTGACACGAAGTGCGCTCTATAAGCTCTCGTCAAATAAGAACGTATCAAATTGACTATCTCTTAAGAGAACTGTTGTGTGTTAACTGTAAACCAAGAATATTAGATAAGACGCAGTCAAAGGCTTTTGTTAGATCGCAAAGCAGTCCCCAACGTCGAAACTGGTATTAACTTATTCAACAAGTATATTGATACCCATAGTCGTAGATTATTCATTACGAAATCCAAACTGACATTCAGTGAAAAGCTTGTGAGTTTCAAAAAATTTGATGATTCTGTTACTAAGTGCTTTTTCAAGCAGTTTAGACAATGGCATATAGCCTCTATTCCTGTTTGTTTAATACAATTAAAAAAAAATATTTGGGTGCCTATATTAAAGTAAAAGAATTGGTAAAGCATGCATTAATAGGACTCTTTACCAACTACATTATATCGCTACGACTTTCCACCTTATACACTGTTGGAATATTTTACCTAAAAAACGGACTAATTTTTATGTTAATTTTTGTATAGGTACTGTAAATAATAGGTAGAACGTGAAACTAAGTATTTTCTTTTTGTACTCATATTCTACAAATATCTGATACCAATATCAAAATCAATCATAATAATTCGATTTAGCACAACTTACCTCAGACCAATCGTCAACGAAAATAGATATATAGGGGGTCAAAGTAATTCTACGATATTTCGTATCCCCGACCAATTCAACGATTCGTAATATTTTTATTTAAGTTATTTCTCACTTGCAGTGAGAACTGAGCTAAATTCCATCCTCCAAGAAGATGACAAATTGCAATCATGTATGGCACCAAATAATTTAATTCCGAATATCTCGGAAACGGTTGATTCTCTAAGATCTCTCTAAGACCTACCAACTAAGTACACCTTTTCTGTTCAGAAAATATTGGATAACAGATACTCTGATGTCAGTTGTCACTTCGCTTTACCAGAAAAAAGTTAGAGCGATTTAAAAGCAAACCATTTATTGTAGATGGCGCCCTCTATAAGCTAGCACCCTCAGAAACATTGGAATACCTAATTTTAGTGAAAAACTCCTTGAATTTTAAAAAAATAACTTTGATCTCCTGTATTTCTGTTTCCGTTAACTTTTCATCTAAGGTAAGTTCTGCTAAATCGTATTATTTTGACCCAATAAATACATACCAGGTGTACAAGAGCACCCTGGACATAGGAGATTAACATGGGAAAACGGTTTTGATTTTTTTGCGCCTGTACGGTTGATTTGATTGAAAAACCGTACGAGCAACAATGACCTGTTTACCCGTTGCCCGACAACCGCCTATACAATGTAGGCTAAAAGTTTAAATTTTCTCATTTTTGTTCGTGTTTTACGACGAAAGGGCTCAAGTTAGAGATCTGAAAAAAATACAGAAAACTAGTCCGTGATAGGTACTACAACCTTCATTAATACGATTTTTCAATCAAATCAACCGTACAGGCGCAAAAAATTCAAAACCGTTTTCCCATGTTAATCTCTTATGATGTCCAAGGTGCTCTTGGACACCTGGTATATAATATTAATTTCTCTTGCTGTTGCTGTTGATTGTTTTGAGTTATTTTAATCGAAGCAATTGTTTTTTGAGCAAATTTTTTCTCCTTGAGGGGGGTGAAGAGAGGGGGGTTTTGTCTGATTTTTTTCACCATTTCATTTTTTTTGGGGTGTTGCCTAAATTGTGTGAAAATTTCATTGAAATCGCTTGAGTAATAACGACCGGAGAGCAAAAAATTTCGAAACTGTCCAACAAATCAGTAACAATTGATATGTCCTAAAGAATTTACAACAAAACTGTCTAAAACACGCCAAAACAGTAAAAAATATAATTTTTTAACACTCTAAAAGATTGTCTGAAAATTTTAGTTTAGTGTCCAAAAAATTAATTTTTTGCAAAAAATGTCCTAAAAATATAGGGTTATGTCAGTGTCCTAAAAAAATAATTTTAAACGAGAGTGTTAAAAAACTATTAGGTTAGGTTAGTGGCCAGAAAAACTGTCAAAAACAATTTTTAAAGGTAAAAAAAAAATTAAATATACAGAGTGAACCAAAAATTTATATATATCGAGTGGCTCAAGAAACAACAGTGCGCGCAGGCAAAATCGCTTTGTAATTAAACGTTTTTGGGCACATATCGCACTTGTGCGGTTTATCGCCCGCGTGTTTCTTCGTATGTCGTTTGTAGGTTTCATCATCAGGAAACCGTTTACCGCACCGGGAACACTTGAACGGTTTATCACCACTATGGAAGGTGTTGTTGTGTTGAGTGAGATAACAGGGACGATTGAACACCTTATCACAGTCGTAACATTTGATTTTCCGCTCCTCCGAAGGACGAGGGGGAGGATTCTCCTTTTGTTCCTCCTCCAAATTGGTCAACAACACCTCCACCTCATTAATTCCTAAGGTGGTTAGTCCTCCAAATTCAGTTGTCAAATTGGTGGTGTAATTCTCCAATATTACAGGATGAGGGTATTCCTGAAGAGGACAGTAGTACTGTCCCATACCAGCCACGTTCGCATACCCATGTAGTTCCGCCAGAACTTGCGCAAAACTGGGCAAAGGCTGGCTCACATCCAAATCACCCGTAGTACTGCTGGGGGTAAACGTATCCTGCGTAACGTGGGAGGCCAACTCGTTTGGGTACTGCTCCGCCAAGATAGGCACCACATCCACCACGCTGTCGCTGCTCCTCGAATCCTCCTGACTATTATCCTTACTAGCCGAGGAATTCCTAGCTGGATGGTGATGGGCGCTGATGGGCATGATAGCTGGATCAGGCAGCCCACTAGATTTAACCGCTTTCTTGTGCAACGTGGTGTTGTAGTGTCTCTTTAAATGTCCGGAACTGGTGAACCACTTGTTGCACGCGGTGCAATTGTAGGTTTTCGGTCTGCGTGCTTCGTTACTCTTCCAGTTGGTACTCTTGGTGGGAGCAGGAGCTAGTGGTGGAGCCTCATAACCACTAAAACACTCTGAAACACCCTCGCTAGAACCACCCTCAACCACAAACTCCCCTTGGTAACCTGTTGGTTGATTATTCCCCAAACTAATCATCCCCTGCACGGTATGTCCCTCCTTTTCCTTCTCCCACGTTTGACTGACCATTTTCTGACTATCCAAATCCAGTATCTCACTCTGACTCACCTCCTCCTCATTCATGGGTGTTTCATAATAATACTGGGGGTCACCCAAATTGTTGTGCTCGATGAGGAGGGAAGCACTCTTGTACACCAAACCACACTTCTCGGACTGTTTGGGACTGGGTGAGGGTGTGGGTTGTGGTGGATAGTTCACACTGTACACCGGTCTGTTGTACGGATTATACCGAGCGTTCAAATATTTACTCTGAGTGCAATCCATATTAATTTTTCCAAAGAGAAAAAACAAAAAAAATACAGTCACCCGAAAATAACGTAGCGTCCGACTCCGACCGTTGACTGACTGAAACTGAAACTTGTGCATTGGCCCACTCTTGGTGGGGGGTTGGTGGAGGTGGTGATGTGTGGTTTTGGAAATGCGTGAGTTATATACAGGGTGATTCAGGTTTTATTACACGAATTTTAACCACGTATTCTACGTCCCAAAATAATTCCAGTTTGCTCTATAAACTATATCCAGAAAATGCGACTTTTGGGAAAGAGAGGGTGTTGAAGTTTTTTAACAAAAAAAAAAGGTTGCCAATTTTACGAGCAGTTAATTCTTTAGTCCAACGTTGCAGAAAATGCATTGAAGTCAAAGGACACCATTTTGATCAATTATTATAATTTTTTATCAAATGTTTAGTTCTTTGTTGCTTACAATTAGTTTATTGCCTCGATAAGTTCGAATTTCGATTACTCGAAATCGGTGGGTCGGAAAAAAAAAATATTAAGAAACCTTTTTCCTTCAAAATTAAACATTCAACGGAAAAATCAATGATATTTTTATAACAAGCAGTGCCGTACTTTTATTTCTTAAAAATTATCAGGTGACTTATTAATACACGCGCCACTGGTGAAGATAAAACAATTTTTTAATTGGCGAATAATCGGCTTTTTTTGTTTATGAAAACCACAAAGTTTTATTAAAATATGTATAAGAGTTTTGAAAAAAAAAATAACTTTGTGTTTTTTTTATAAAACTTCAACACCCTGTAGTTCCTAAAAGACGCATTTCCGGGATATAGTTTATAGAACAAACTGGGATTATTTTTGGACGTAGAATACGTGGTTAAAATTTGTGTATTAAAACCTGAATCACCCTGTATACAGGATGTTCTAAATTAAGTGCGCACCAATGCCAACTTTTTTATTATTGAAAATAGAAAATTGTTTAAATTAACAAACCTGTGGCATTTTTTGCGTTCACTGAAACGGCGTCAGACGTTGCTAATGTCAAATAGTTAATTTCAAACGCATAATTTAATATTTATCCGTACATCCCGTATTTTAAGTCTGCTATTAAATGATAAAATACCATACGTTGATACCTTGGTTAGATCAAGTTTTATGACTTACGCTCGTAGGAAGTTTTTTATTGAGAGGTGAGATGGTTTTACTTTTGAAGCAAATTTCACCGTTAAAGAAATTAATAAATAAAAAAAAATGTCCAAAGAATTTACTGAGCTCCTCACACTCTCCCCAACCTTCTTTCAGAAGGGGGGTGAGAGGGTTTCTAAATTACAATCAAACCTAGTACAAAAATAAAAAATTATTTGTGAATGAACTTAAAAATCCATTAGAAAAGGAAAACATTTTAAGCAAATTTCACCCTTAAGGAAATTAATTTAAAAAAACCCTACCATCATTCTTCTGAATAACCTAACTTAAAGTAAAAATGCAAAAAAAAACAGTATTTTTGATATGTACAAACTTAATTGGTTACTGTCAAGGTGACAGTGACAGGTCGACAAATAATTTGACAGACAAGGTCGTATTAAGAAAGTGTTTGCAAAAACTCCCCTGGCGGGCGAGTGGTCTGTTTTAATCGTGCTTTTTTTTTCTTTTAATTTCAGTGAGTTACGGCCTAAAAATCGCGGTGTAAACACACACACCCAAACCAAAAAAAACTAAACAAAACAAATGACGCGCTCTGATGATGGCTAATACAACAAACAAAACAAAAAAAAAACAAAACGTAAGGTTCAAGGTGAAAGCTAGAGACGAAATTCAATCAAGACGGCCATGGATTGCACGTTTCGGCGGCTTTGACTCACTTCGGCTCTTTTTCTTTTTGTTTGGTTTTTACGACCCTTTGAAAAGTATTTCAAGCAACGTGACTTCCCTAGAGCTGTAAACTAGACTAGACAGGGTTGTAAATTAGCGTTTTGACAGGTAATTGGGACAAAATTGTCCGAAAAATGTCTTTGCCGGCTGGCGTGTAATAACATTTTTATATGCTCCTAAAAATGCTTAAGTGGCAAACAAAATAATGGTTTTTAAAAAACACAATTTTATTTCGGCCAAGTTACAAAATGAGCTTAATAATATGGAACTGAACTCAGACACTACGTGTCTAGTAATTTAAATAGTTAATTAATTTAATTTTTTAATTTAATTTATTAATTTAATTATTTTATTTTTTATTTTTAGACGGTTTTGAAATATTTTGATGCTATGCTGCTTCAGGAGCATTTGGAAGCTTCTAGATGCTGTTTTGGAGCTTCTAAACTGTTTTGGAAGCTTTTGAAATCTTTTTAGACGACTTCAAGAGCATTTAGAAGGTTTTTTAGCATCAGTTTAAAAAGCGTATTGAAGGCTCTGAACCGCTTTGACAAAAATACAACTTGGATAAATTTATATGCTGTGATATACGGTCATCGATTGAATAGCAGATAATTTTGGTTTTTGGGAGTTGAAATGTAGTAGAAGTCAAACTTCACAGTTTAGCTGACGTTTTACATAATTTATTTTTGTATCCTCCGCATCTACGGATTTAAAAATCAAAGTCAAGAGAAAGCATAGCAAAAGCAGCTTTTTCAACCAATTAAACAATTCAATCATAAACTACGAACAGTGCTGCAATTTACGCAAATGCTGCCCATGTTGACTTATCATTTTGAGTTTATCACATAACATTTTTGACTGAAGCGATATTATTTCATTTGGCCACCTTGTATTTGCAGTCCAAGTTCTGCAAGACAAAACATTGTCTGGGATGTCTTCAAAAGGCGCCTAACAATTTATTAGGATAGAAAGTCATAAAAGTCGCTTTTGGTTAGACTAGAAACCTTATCTGCTTTCAATACTAAAACCAGGTGTCATTTCGGTTTAGCAAAGTATACCAGGGTAAAATAGAGCAATAAAACATTGCATTTATTTTTGCTAGTTATATTTACAACCAAATATAATGGTTTTTAAAAACCAGATTTATTTCAGACGAGTTACAAAGTGAGCTTAATAATATAGAACTGAACTCGAGCATTTTATTCCTAACAATTTTGTATAAAAATAGTTGCTTGACTTACTTGCACTACATGACTTAAGTATAAACATTGGGTATTCCTAATTAAAGGGTTAGGTATGCAATATAAAACTTGCTAGGTGAACTTTTGCCAGTACATACATATAACTTAACATTTTATGGAGGCTAAAAGCCCACACAACTCACACCTGTACTTTCCGGTATCTTTTTTTGAATGTGGTAATTGTAAAAGTTGGCTATAATACAATATATAAATTTTTATTCAAAAACATAGAAGCCTTTGAGCCAATTATCAACATTTTATAGGCAATTTCAAAGCTTCAAAACCATTTTTACCTGGAAATGTAAAAATCAAAAACAACAATCATGAAACTCGACTAAAAGGCTTAATTAAATAAAAAAATTAATAAAGTCGAATCTTTTTTTTTATTTTGAACCTGCTGGCGTTATTATTAACGTTTGGATTAATGTAAGATTTGAGGTAAGTTAAGTAGGAATAAATTGTCTTATTTTGGACCCTACTCTTTGTGGTAACACGTTGAACACACAATATTGATACAATAAGTGCCAATTTAAAAATTCAATTTATGATCTATTTACAGAGGCTGCCAAAATTACTTTCCAAAGGGCTTGGGAATAGAATCAACCGATAAAGTCATTGGTTTGGCATGCCAGGACTGGTTGAAATTGTCGAAGCAGAGATATGAAAACTCAAGAAAACAAATAAATAAATAAATCATGAAAAAAATTCCCAGAATATTTTTAATAATAATTTGGATAATAACTACCAATATGTAAATCATAAAAGAATAAAAAAAATTATTTTATGATGTATGTATTTTAATTTTAGAAACCTCAAAAGCGTTCAACAAAACAAATTCAGATATTTATTTAATGAGCTAGGTCTGCTTTAGAATTTGATTCAGATTGCAACGGTACAAATGTGACTTATACAGGGTGTTTCCAAAATAGATCAGGCAACTCGGGACGTATGAGATTTTTTTTACACCTGACTTGTCAGAATCAAATAAAAATGTAGTCTAGAGTGGCTTTAAAAATTTTACCATATAGATTTGTTATAGGTATGTAAATTATCTCCCCAATCTTCCTAAACCATCGATTTTGGAAACACGGTCATATACAGGGTGTCCCAACTCTAATTAAGACACTTACGCGGGGATTTAATGATACATTCAAAAATTCGTTTTTTTCTTCACAAAATACTGTATATATTGCACCTTTTCAAACCATAAACTTTTTATCTCAAACTCTTTCTCTGAAATGTACAGGAGGGGAGATATTTAGTGTCTAAATAGAGTTGGGACACCCTGTATAGCAAGTGGAGTTGTTAGAAAACATCATATAAACATATTTTAAAAAGGCAAATATTTAATATTAATTATGATATTTTTAGACGTAAATTTGTTTACCCTCATAGACGTATTATATCTACCAAACTATTTTGGGGCTTATAGTCGTTATTATATGGTATATCATATTGCTATATATCTACGTTAATTATGAACTTTTTACAAACGTGACATATAACGTGTTTCAAACGTATATATAAACGATTATATTTCATTTATCAATATACTATAAATCAACCTATTTTAGGCGGACATTTTAACGTACATCAGACGTTTTCTCTAAATCATTCATGTACTACTAGAGTATACAAAAATTAAACGTATAATAGACAAATTTGTGTTGCTTGGGCATTCAGCTGTTCCCAAAGCCATCATGTATGCATACTACAACGGTAATTCACGCTTACACTCGGACGATATTTTGGCTATTCAAAGTTTATATGGATTTAAAACTCCTCCAAATACTACTACTACTACTACCACAGTATATAAATAGTCTAACCAGTAGGATCACTTCTTTGATCTGTCGCAAAAGCCGGCTTTTTTTGCGGCCGGTCGTAAATCACTTTACTTTACGAATACGAGGGTCGCTCAGGCAAACTTACAAAGTTTTCGCTGGGAAGTATTATACGGGGGTATTACAAAAAGAAATCTACAAGCGAATCAGCATTTATTTTATTTTTTTAATTTTTTTATTTATTGTATAATAATACACTTTTACGAACTTTATAACATATCATTCTCGTATATTTATTTACAAAATAAAATTAATATTATAAACATTGGTTTTATACAGAAAACATCCCTTTCAGTCATCAAGTTCTATAAGAAATCCAAATCGGACGACATTCGATTGTATGAAGTGGAATTCTTAAAATTAATTTTCCCTGTCTGATTGTGATCGAGCTAATAAATTATTCTGTATTTACAAATTTTTCAGTATTTTTAATTTTGGATTTTCTTTATTACATGATTGATATCTAATTTCCCTGTTCGCATATTTTAAGGTATAAAAAATTCTTACTCTAGTATATAAAGCTACCAAATACTTATAATTAAATTCGCGGCATGGATGTGCCAACACTACTTTAGAAAATATTGTTGTTAGGTTATATCCCGTATTTTCTTTTGCGCACATTGAATTAAAATTTAAAACAAAAAGGTCTTCCAGTGAACACACATATTCTACAAAACGCTGCAGCACAAATATCGTTAGCAAACGAAACTTCACCCGTCTTTATTCCGCAACGTTCAACTAGTCACTGCTAATATTAGATTCTAGCTTGGCTAGTCGACTTTAGGCGGGACGCGAGGTGAGGTAAATTTTACGATTTTCGGAGAGTGATCCTACTGGTTAGACTATTTATATACTGTGCTACTACTGTGCCATCTCGCACCGTCTATAAATCTACTCTGACTACTACCGTGCACACACCCTATACACAGCCGCCCTTACCGTACAAGCCTGAAATTAAGCCGCAACTTCGAATATGTGATGTAAATCCAAGTGATTTGTTTTTCTTAATAATGCATTACAACTTATATATCCTACATTCAGATCAAATATGGATTATGGATTTACAGATTAAGAAAATGTCTAGAAAGAGTATTTCTATCTACTCTGTATTTCCTTTTTTACCTAAAATAGAAAAAATTACGGCCGCCTATCAAAGACCTAATAATGAATTAGTTTTAATTGTAAATAAGGAAATCTATGTTATAAACGATACAAATTTTAAGCTAAGTAGAAAACTTTATTAATCAGATCTACAGATTCCCTTTGAAAACGATTTGATTGGGGCAATCAACACCTATAGCGGGAAAACCATATATTTTTTTAGCGATAATTATTATTGTATAATCAATGAATGTTCCTTTACTGTAGAAAGCTATGGGTATATTTCGAACGACTTTAACGGAATTCCTGCAGCTATAAATGGAGCTTTCCGTTATACCAATGGGTTGTTGTATTTTTTCCAAAATCAGCGCTATTTTGAATATGATGAATTTTCAAATGCTTTAAAAAAATCTGATCAGTTAAGTTTAAGCATCTTTGACATTCCCTGTCCAAATTTGTCTTTGTATGAACAACTTAAAATACTACTTACTCATATAACAAAGGTTGTAAATAAATAAAAAACATGTATAAAGTACATAATTAGCAGGTTTATTACAGACCCCACAAAGCACACCTATTTCATGTAATCTAGCTACATGATTACAATGCTCACAAAAATAAAAATCCATTATTTCAGGACATCGTAGGGAATTGAGAAAGTCCACCTGCCCCTTCGCCTCCTCGTTTTCGTGTGGCGCGAGTAACAGCTCTTCAAACGGAAGGGGTGGTATTGGGAATAACAATTCTTTAAAACAGCAATTTTCTGCATCCAAAACGGTTTTACTCGACACCTGATCCGTTTCAAACACCGTCATTTTTGGTGCACTTTAACGACTCCAACCAAACAACAGAAACCATGTCTTCCCAAACTAACTAAAATAAAATAGAATTTTACTGTAACCTCGCCACAAATGCATATACAGTGTGTACCAGCCAAATGGAATAAATTCGTTAATAAATAAACGGTGGCTTTTTGGGAAAAAACGCTCGGACACGTCGATTTGTATCTTTAGTTGCGCTTTTTTTTCAAAAAAAACTTTTTATACAGGGTGTGTCATGCCACAGTGGCCAATATCAACTTTTTTATTTTAAATGCAACACCCTGTATATTATTCAATTTTTGGATTCCTCAGAAAATTCTAGACATATTTCATGTACAATGTCCTATACCTATCTTCAACTGTTTCGGAAATATTAAATGTTTTCGGATTTATTGCAAAAATTAACATGGAAAACAGAAAATTATTTGATTACAGAAATTCGCTGCAACACACTCAATACTTATTTCCCATTTAGGTTTTGATAATGAGAAAGTAAGCAAAAACCATTTTAGCGTTCCTTCTTACTGATATGAAATAAAAGAACTATAAAAAGTCTTGTTTACTTGCGTTGAAAACGCACGGCCTTAGCAGAGTGTTGTCTGTCTGCATGACAGTAGTGATTAGTGTCAGTGTTATAGTCGCTTTAATTTCGTTAACTCCATAATATCAGAAAAATGGTTTATTTAACAGAAATGCACAAAATAACAATTCTACAGATGATTGGTTATGGAGACAACATACGGACACAAAGTGAAGTTGCTCGGTTATTTCATGAAAAATTTCCAGATTTGCCGCCTATATCCCAAGGGACAATTAGTAAAATAGAAAAGCAGTTTCGCGAGCTTGGTCATGTAAGAACGATAAAAAAAGCAGCTGCCAATAGAATAAATGATGAAACCAAATTGGATATTATGCTTGAGTTTGAAGAAAACCCACATAATTCTAGTCGAAAAGCTGCCCCACTGTTCAATGTTGGCCATTCATCAATTTTTCGAACATTAAAAGAAAATAAAATGCATCCCTATAAACTGATACCAACTCAGGAGCTCCTGGAAGACGATTTTGATAGGCGACTCTATTTTTGTGAACAAATGATGGCAATGCTTGATAACAATGTGATGCAGTTAGAACATGTTCTTTTTTCTGATGAGTGCACGTTTACACTTCACGGTCATGCTAATCGTCAAAATTGCCGCTATTGGTCTGCACAAAATCCTCACTGGATGAGGGTAGAACATACACAATATCCCGAAAAGGTTAATGTTTGGGCAGGAATTGTTGGAGATCATATCATAGGTCCCTTTTTCATTGATGGCAATTTAAATGGAGATAATTATTTAGCACTGCTCCAAAACGATGTCGTGCCGACTTTGACAAACTTATATTCTGATCCAGCAAACCCACAAGTTCCTGCGAATATGATATGGTTTCAGCAAGATGGAGCACCGCCCCATTATCAAATAAATGTCCGGCAGTACCTTAACCAAATATTTCCAAATCGGTGGATAGGGAGGCGAGGATCGATGGAATGGCCAGCACGATCCCCTGATCTGACGTCATTAGACTTCTTCTTATGGGGATATGTCAAAAGTATTGTATACCAAATTAAACCCCTCGACTTAGCTGACTTAAGAAGACGAATAACGCATGCGATTAGATCGGTCACACCTGAGATGTTGAGTAACGTTAGAAGAAATTTCTACACAAGATTAGGATGTTGCCAAGACGTTCGCGGCGAGCATTTTGAACATCTCCTACATTGACATTTATGTTTTTCTTTGTTTTTACAATATTAATCATTTGCATGGGGAATGCAGTTGATATGTAAAAGCTTGGCTTACACAAGTCAATTAAATTAATAATATAAACACTAGAACAAACAACAGAACAAATCGCACTAAGAATAATAACACGAATAAGACATCCCCAAAACCCACTTCATGACCCCTCAAATGAGTTACTATACCAACGCACAAACTTACCAAAAATAACAGAAAGACTACAACAAATTCAAACAAAATGGAAAAACAACCCACATAACTGGACCATACTAAATCCTCTGTGTCTCACAAGACAGACAAGACAATCTCGCTTCCTATTGTCACGTTTAAATTGAAAAGCCCTTTTGGCCCAACATGTTGAATTTAATTCAACTTATTTGCCTGGGATCTCGTTTCAGCGTGAAAATAAAACACAGTTAACTTTACCATCAAGTTCTATTGAATACGTCCTTAAACCTAACAACTCCTAACTTACTAGCTAATAAAATAACAGGTTTCCTAACCCAACGAAAACGTTACTAACTCCCAATAAAATCATAATAAACCAGGCGTAAATTAATACACAACATAGAAGTACAATAAACATACTTACATCTCTATAGAAGACAGAATCTTGGAGAGAGGCTTGTCACTTGGAGCGCGGTTCGCGATTAACTTTACTTGAGCGTTACGGACATGTCTAATTGACATTTGCGGTTCGATCACCAACGTGGTGCACAGCAAAACTGGACTGACTGGACAGAACTGGACTGAACTGACTGAACCTTCTTTAGGGTACAACTTCCTTTTTATAGCATTCCAGACACTGGTTCCACCAATCAAAACTCCCAGACCTGGCCTCGTCTAGCCGACAACTCGTGACGACCTTCGACCATCGGTACTTGGAAAACATTCCACATTATTTCGCAAATTCAGCAAATGCATCTTAATTGCAGTTGCACTCCGACCGCATTCCACAATTTTAATGTTTCCGCTCAAGTAATATAAACATTCCACATTTTTAATGTTTCCTTTCAAGTGAAATAACTTTGATTTATTATCCTTCGTGACATTTGCCCCTTCTCCATGAAACTGGCCCTCCAGTTTAAACTAAGAGAGGTAACTCCTACATTTGACAATGCTAATTATTAATCTAGTTATCGCTAGCCTTATATAAAATTCATCTTATTATAATATTATTAGAAAAATGGAGTAAGCGAAAATTTTGATTTTAATTTTAATTTTCTTTTTCATATATTTTCTAAAAAGCTTACTTTCTCCATTTTCCGTCATCGCTTCGTCGTACCTAAAAATTATAGTAATCCTAATCATTAAACTAACCCTTAAATTAACATAACACATTTGAAATCTTGGGGAGCGCTTAACTACGCACCATATACTTCAATATACGCAGTTTTGATTTTGCGATTTGTATTGCGCCATTGTTTGCACAAAAATGTTTGTCACAATCATAAATTGCCCTGTCCATGACTTTGTCCCTCATTGGTCACCAAATAGTACAGTAGTTGAAGTCTAGCAATGTCAATTTCATAGTCCTTCCTGCTTAAGTTCCATTAACATCACGTGGTTGACGTTGGTGATAAGGTTAAGTGTCATCTTTATTGGTCTTCCAATACTGGCTTTGCACAGCGTCACTTAGTACATTGGCTCCTTATGGCTCCCTCAAGTGCATGGTTTTTTTACATATAATGAAAACAAGAACAAAGGTTAATATGTGTTCATTAAGGCCTAATATACTTATATTAAAATTCTAATTTGCATGCAATCTTGCGTATTACTTTATAAAGTTAATTGACATGTAAAAATAATCGGGAATCCGGTCCTGAAACTAAAAAGTTTGAACTCTGTAAATATAAACGACTCGCTCTAGACGCTCTAGTTTTCATGTTATGGAAAGTAGAACGTATTTGTCTGTTTCAAAAAATACAGAAATATTAACCGTTTCTAATTAACTTCAAATCCTTTTGGAGAAGATTTTTTTATCAAAAATTGGATGTAATGTCCTCAATCAAATGCTTTTCCCTCATTGTTTCTGTAAAAATAAAAATATGTTATTAGTATGCAAACGCAAGTATTAAATGATTAACTTAAATCATTTCTGGCTTGGTTTATTTTTAATAAAAAATAAACTCTGATTATTGCATTACCACAAATTTGCATTGTCCGTCTTAGTTTCACTTTGCCTTACTAAGCGGAATCAAGGCTAAAGTTTGTCATCATTCGGATTATCAGCCGGACGATAAGCACGGTCATTAATTAAATCTGAAAATAAGTAAAGTTCCGAAAATTCGAAACTTATTAACGCGTACAGATAATTCATGGTCGGCTAAGGAAATTTTGATTATTATTTTTCTGTGCATGGGGGTGTTAATGCTTGTGTATTTTAGTGTCAAAAAAAATTATTAGTTTGATGAATAAGCAAATTCGAAAAGAAATTGCTAGAAATAATCAAATTGTTTAAGAAAATCGTTTAAATTTTGTCCAAAAGCTTGAAAAATCGAAATAATTAAAAATACTGCCAAACATTTCGTATTAATTTTTCATGAGTGAACCAAGTGACAAATCACGAGTACGAACTCGCAGTAGAGCTCAAAGTGTATCAGACAAAGAAAAATTTGTTTTGCAACAAGCACTAGCCCAAGGGAAAAACCCCGAAAAAGTCTTAAAAGAGTTGAGAGAATTTAAACCCGCGCATCATAGCTCAACTGTCGGTTCCTCTGCTTCTGCAGGTGCCCCAGAAGTCGACAGAACAACTTCTATTGTCAGTGTAACAAGTAGTGAGGACGAGAGCCCTTTCGAAAAAACTGTCGTAAGTGCTCAAATTGAGACCCCGCGAATTCGAACAACAAAAGCTTCGACTTCCCAAGTTCAGAAAACTAAAGATTCCAAGGCAGGATCACGATCCCCAGAACAGTTTTTTAAGCCAAGAGCTTCATTGAGTAGGACTCCGCCTAAACCGCGAGAATCAGAAGAGTCTTGGCAAGAAAGTCCCTTAGAAGTGGTAGTGCCAGAGAAGAGAGAAGTGGTAGTGCCAGAGCCTACCTTATCCCGCCCCACAGATTTGTTACAAGGTTGTAATAATCCTTGCCCACCCCCTGTAATTCGAGAGAGAAACAGTGAGATACGTCCTAACAATCCGGCAGCAATGGCTAACATGACTTTACAGGTAGCTTTGGCTGAGCCAAAAACTCCAGCCACACCAAAGTTTACATGCCCACCTACATTTAACCCATCTATAGACTCTCCCATTATTTTTGTGAATAAATATGAAAAAGCAGCGATTGCAAACAGCTGGTCGGAAAACCACAAAATTTCCTACTTAGCAAATTTCTTGGAAGGCCCGGCTCAGACTTGGTTTGATGGTTATATTAACGAACCGGCAAACCAGGCAAAAACATGGACGAATATAAAAACGGACTTTTTAAAAGAATTTTCTGGAGAACAGCCATTGAGAAAACTAAAGTTTCGATTAAATACACGAAAACATCAAGACAATGAGGATGTTAAAAAATATTATTTTGATTTACTTGCGTTGGCAACGGAAATTGACCCGACAATGTCTTTTGACACGTTTAGGGACCATTTTGAAAATGGTTTGCACCCATCCTACTATGAAATGTATTACTTGCTGAGTTCAGGTAATCAAAATTTTAATGACTTAAAACAGCTAGTGTTAAAGCTGAGTGACATTAAAGAGAGAACCCTGGTAAATCAGATGACACGGGATACGGCACTGCTTTCCGTGTCCGATGCGTTAAATAACGAGAATCAAATAGTCAGGAGCGGACCGGGAAATACAACAAATTTTCCACGCAGAGATGGCAATCCAAATAGAAATCGAGTCTATTATAATAGTAATAGCACAAGGAGAAATTTCATAGATAACAGGAATGTCGCCAGTAACGGTCCGAACAGGAATTTTGTAAATTATCGTGGAAATTTTACAAGAAATACGCCACCAAGGAACAATGCCGTGAATAATGGTTCAAATAATGGCGGTCAACGGCCATATTACCAAAATCGGAATATGCAAGGGAATAGAAATAATGAGTATAGAGGTCCAAACTATGGAAACAGAGCACCTTACCGAAATCAAGGTAACAGCTATTTACCGAATACAAGAACACACGATGGACGCATTAGATGCACTAATTGCAAAAGAATTGGGCATGCATCGTGCAACTGGAATGCAAACAGTTCCAGAAATAATTCAGATAACCGTCGAAATGATCGGGTATACCAAAACCCAAACGAAAGAGGACAATTTCGTCAATAGGAAGCCCTAACGAGATTGTCCACCTGTCATCAAAGGGCGTCAAAGGAGGGTTATTGTATGTGCATTTAAAAGTAAATAATCAAGAAAATGTAAATGTCGTTCTAGACACCGGAGCGTGTAAAAATATTGTGGATTTAAATTATATTAATAACATGTATCCTTTGGAAAATGAAGTTGAATTAATTACGGCAGGCAGTTACCCTCTTACACCTATTGGAAATTCACAAGTGACGATTGAAGTTAATAATAAAGAGATACGCGTTGAAGCATTAGTGGTAAAAAATTTGTCTAAAGCTCTAATTTTGGGACATAACTTTTTGACGACGACAAAGTCAGTCATTGACTATAATAACAATAAAGTGACATTGCAGCATGGTTCGGACAAATTAATCCTAAATTTTGGAGATTATGATTCAACTGAAGAATGCGAGCCACAGCAAGATTTGTTTGTAAACATAGCAAACGAGCCAACAGTAAATTCCCTGAAAATTACCGTCGGCAGCGATTACGTGTTGAAGCCCGGGAATGATATAATTACCCGATTGAACTTGAACCTACGACCGTCTGACTTGGCGGAATATTGTTTTATTGAGAAAGACAGTTTTTTACGACCGAGAAGTCTTATTTGCGTAGGATTACCGTTTTTGCAGAATGGACATTTTTATGTTAAGCTTAAAAATGTCGGTCATCGTAGAATTTTTGTAATAAAAAATTCCACGATTGGTAATCTCGAGAAAACAATTAAAATGGAACAATACGATATAATAAGGCAAAGTAACTCGCCCTGGGCAAGTCCCGTCGTATTAGTAAAGAAAAAGTCTGGAGAAACGCGATTTTGTGTCGATTATCGCAAGTTAAACAATGTAACAGTAAAAAATTCGTGGTCAGGATCTAATATTGAGGATATTTTGACTTACTTAGGAAACGCCCAGTATTTCTCATCGTTAGACATGTATTCAGGTTATTGGCAAGTCAAGGTAAAAGAAGAAAGTAAACCACTTACTGCATTTACGGCGCCAGGTCATGGATTATGGGAATTTAATGTAATGCCTTTTGGATTGTGCAATGCCCCGGCAACATTTCAACAGTTGGGGGACGTAGTGTTTAGAGATTTAAAATGGAAAGAAGTTTTAATTTACATGGACGACATTATAATTTTTTCTGAAACAATAGATGAACATTTTGAAAAATTACGTAAAGTTTTCAATAGACTTCGAAGTGCAGGCCTAACATTAAAACCTAAAAAATGTGAATATCTAAAAGAAAAAATTAATATTCTTGGTTATACAATTTCGACAGATGGAATTTTTCCTGATAAATCAAAATTAATTTCAATTGAAAATTTTCCAAGGCCAAAAAATGTAAAAGGTGTACAAAGCTTTTTAGGACTTTGTAACTATTACCGGAAGTTTATAGAAAATTTTGCAAAAATTGCACGTCCCTTACATGATCTGACAAAGAAACAAAATAAATTTGATTGGCAGGACATTCATGACAAAGCGTTTGAAACACTAAAACAGAAATTAATTAGTGAACCAGTGTTGGCACATTTTCAGCCAAACAAAGGGTGTGAATTAAGAGTAGATGCATGTAAAGATGGAATAGGAGCTATATTATTGCAGGAAGACACAGAAAATAAGTTACACCCTATCGCTTACGCAAGCAGAAGTCTTAGCAAAGCGGAGAAAAATTATTCTATAACTGAATTAGAAGGATTAGCAGTTATATGGGCACTTTCATACTTAAGACACTTTATTTATGGTAAACCTGTAAAAATTGTAACTGATCATCATGCTTTATGTTGGCTAAAAACATTAAAAAACACAACAGGTCGTTTAGCTAGATGGTCATTAAAACTGTCGGAATTTGATTACACGGTGTGCCATAAATCAGGAATTGCGCACAAAGACGCTGACTGTGTAAGTAGATATCCGGTACTGCAACCAGATACGGATAAACACGACGTTGAAGAAATACCAACATTTATTTTGGATACTCGTAATATTGAAGAGTTACAGAAAAAAGATGAAAAAATTTCCCAAATAATAATGACAATCAAAAACCCGGAAAATGCTACAATTGGTTTACGTAAGCAGGCGAAGAACTTCAGGATTGAATCCGAAATTTTATACCGAGTAAATCCGAATGATTTAGGTCGAGATAAGCTATTAGTAATACCTCAACAGTTAGTGGGAGAAATTTTGTATTCTCACCATTCGGAACCGCTGAGTGGTCATTTGGGAATAGCGAAAACGCTATCAAAAATTAAGCAACGATATTATTGGCAAGGGTTGCAAAAAGATGTTGAAAATTTTGTTAAGGGTTGTCCAGATTGTCAAGCTAGAAAAGGTCAACAAAATCAAAAGCCGATAGGATTTTTACACCCAATTCCTGTGGGAACACCATTTGAAAAGGTAGGAATTGACCTTTTAGGCCCTTTTCGCCGAAGTAGCAATGGTAAAACCATGATAGTGGTAGCAACAGACTATGCAACACGTTGGGCAGAAACTGAGGCGTTACCGAGTGGAAAAGCAGGGCCCGTAGCAAAATTTATTTTGGAAAAAATAATTACGAGACATGGAGCGCCTAAGGAATTATTAAGTGACAGAGGAAAAGTGTTTCAATCAGAGTTGGTGACGAAACTATTGAAAGAAATGGGCACTACAAGCCAATTTACAACGGCATATCATCCAGCGACAAATGGTCTTACGGAGCGATTTAATAAGACTCTTGCAAATATGTTGGCAATGTACACTAACACGAATCAGTCAAATTGGGACCAATACTTACCACATGTAACTTTTGCCTATAATTCAGCGAAACAAGACAGCACGCAATTCTCACCCTTTATGTTAGTATATGGACGAGAACCTATTTTACCAACTGAAGCGAACAGTATGCCGCATACTGAATCTCTTGATAGCAATCAAATGAGGGAAACTAGTCTGGCAATACGTAATTTTGCTGCTGAAAACATAAAAAGACGACAAAACATAGATAAACTTCGTTATGATTGTAAACATCGACATGTGGAGTTTAATGAGGGTGACCAGGTGAAAGTTTTCACTCCAATAAGGAAAGTCGGGAAAAGTGAAAAATTGCTGCTTAGATGGTTCGGACCTTATTATATAAGACGAAAAATGTCGAACGTGGACTATGAAATACAGAAAGGCAGATCAGACAAAGCAAAAAGAGAAGTTGTTCACGTAAGCAGAATATTACCCTATTATGATCCCTGGACCCCAGAATGCACGCCTTTAAAAGAAAAAAAAATGGGAAAAACACACAAAAGAGACAACTTTGAATAACTAAAGAGTATATTACTATTAAAAGAAAAAAAAAGGAAACAAAACAAACGAAATAAGATAAAATAATAATAATAAAGAAAAAAAAAAAGATAATAACAATAATAAAAGAGAAAAAAAAAATACAATTAAAATTACACACTTACAAAAAATACAATAAAATTAATAAAAATTGATAAAAAAAAAAAAAAAAGAAAAACCTCAGTAGTGGTGGTGGTGGAAGTAGATCCGGTGACCAGTACCATTTATGGTTACCTGGTCACCAGACCACCAAGTTGGAGAATTCTCTCCTGAGGTTGTCTCCTCAACACTGTTTTCCGCCATCGGAGCAGGAATCCCGTTCGGGAGCCGCTCTTTGCGGACCGGGGGCGTCGATGGCCTCGATGGTGTTGGTGACCCCCACGCAGAAGTGTTGGATGTGGGGGTAGGATAGGTAACACCCTGGTGGCGCCCAATGGACGGTGAAGCCGACCTGGCACCGATGTCTCTGTCATTCCCAGACCAAACGTCGGCGAGCCTTTCACCAGGGCGGCGCATGGTTAAAAGTCTCCGGAAGTGCTGGAGACGGCAACCCCTTCCAAACCCAGTTTGGTTGTCACTTGGGGGACAAGATTGTGGATCTTTAGTTTTGAAAAGAACAACAAATTGGATTACTTTATAATGTGAATAACAAAGCCAACAAATTTACTTACGGTTCATGATGAAAACACGAAAAAAAACACTACTACACTCAAATGGAGAAACAAGAAAAAACGACTGCACTCGCGAAGGCACACAAGAAAGTGACTGGAGAGGAAAAAAGTGAAGGACCGTTTCGTCCATAAAATGACAAAACTGCTGTGAATGCAGTGCTGTATAAGTAAAATAAATAAACGAAAATATAGGCACCGTCTATCCCTAACTGACATAAAGATTGTAACACTTTGTATACAAAGTAATAATTTTGTTGAAGTGGAAATATTACGTTTGTTGGGTACAAACTTCACATACCGAGTGGTACCTTAATTTGAAGTTACTGAGCTCAGGGATTTTTATTCTCTTATCCGCGTCTGAATTTAATGGCCAATTGAAAGATTCACGAACGGATATTAGTCTAATTTTCCGCAGTTACACCAAAAGTGTGTAAAATGATTATCTAAGCGCGCGTGTTACAAGTTATTTGACTACAATTGAAAAAATGATATAATTAAAATGGCATACTTAAACAAAAAATACGAGGGACGTAAAATATATCGATAAATGCCATAGGTGCCGAACAAGTAAATACTTGAATAAATATAAATGTCAGGGGTATGTGATAATGGGGGGATAGACAAATTAAAATAACGAGTTTTCGTTTTATTTTGGTGTTGGATATTTTTGAATATCAGCATAATGTATTCGATCGAAAAATGCATCAAATGAATAATATGCGTCCGCAAGCGTAAAAGTGCTGACATGAAATTAAGAGAATATAAATAATTACATCGCTGTGATTTGCATTTTAGTTAGCGAAGTACCGTGATAGTACCGCGAGTGCGTTTCATTAAAAAAAAATACCGATCGAGAGTTTATAAAAAATGGAGTGGATTGTGATGTTTTTATATTATGCCCGATGTATTTCGGACATAAATGTCAAGTTACATTTATATGACATGGCTTTATACCATTTATGGGAGTTACATCAAGAAGTACAACGACCAGGAATAGTGTATTTGGGAGTCTCAAAGGCGTTACTAGCACTTTGGACCCAAATAATTCACATGGAATACCAGATGATTCATATTGATTTATTGGTGAGACAAGGAAGAAACCCTGCGGAAAGATGTGGTTGTGCAATCTGCGCACCTCCGAGGGTGCCGTTCTATCAACCAAGACAATTTTGGGAAATTTGGGGAAGTTTGTTTGTGGATGGTTGCGCATGCAATGTTTGTTCGTTCAGAAGGAATTCACAATTCAGGCGGCGTGAACTACATGAACCTCCCCGACCCCATTTACCACCAAGAATGATGGGACATCCATTTAGGGTGCCATCAAGAGGTGAACCTACATTAGTTGAAGTGCCGAGGGTGACTTTGCGACAGAATTGGAATCCCGTTGAGCCACCACTAAATACAGCAAACATGACAAATTGGACTCGGCAGGTGGCTGCCACGCCTCTTCGAAGACAAATAAATCGTACACGTGTACGTGGTACGGCACCATATCAAGTGCCTATACGTAAGGAAAGAAATGAGGACCAGTTCAACACTGATCAGGCGAAACCCGGAGGGACCCAAACCGAACAAGACAAGTGAAACAATTATTGTTCAATATTTTATATCAATATTATATACTATATATTTAAAGTTTATCTATATAATAATGACTATTGTAGCACGAAGAAAATAAATGATATTTAACCATTTTTCTTGTTTAATTAAAGGTAAGATGGGTAAAGTTAATACAGGCGTAATAAGTTTTAAAAGGCGTCAAGTACGTCACTGTTATTAATATGATAATGATGACACAAGCGTTACCCTGACCTACCTCAAAACCGCTGACAAGACAAAATAAACCGAGTATAGGTTGTTTACACTACTTAGGTAGAGTGCATTTCAAACCATAGGGTCATTAGACAACCATAAATTTTGTTTTGTGTTTACGTTTTAATAATTTACTTTCTTATTTTTGTTTACAGATAATCTAAGGAAGAAGCAATCAAACGTTATCGTCAATTTATTTTTTGTTTTGGGTAAATAAAATATTTCTCCGCACGGATTTGAAATGAAGTTAGAACGTTCAATGTTCCAGTTTTTAAAACAACTTAGTTGATATGGAAATTGGAACATTAGTTAAACATATGCAGAAGTTATTGCAATCGGTTTGAAGTATATCAGTGAATAAAATTCACTCGGTTGAAGGTTATTAATTTAATTGAAATATAAAAGAAATATGCGTGTAATATTATATATTATTATATGTTATTATTAAGCCTTAAGTAACGCATATTAACCTTTGTTCTTATTTTCATTACATGTAAAAACCGCTTGAGGGAGCCATAAGAAGCCAATGTACTAAATGGCGCTGTGCAAAGCCAGTATTGGACGACCATTGAAGATGACATTTAACAGTATCACCAGAGTCAACCACATGATGAAAATAAAGCCTAAGCAGAAGAGACTATGGAGTATGGAATGGACATTGCTAGACTTCAGCTACTGGACTATTTGGTGACCAGTGGAAGACGATGTGTTAAGTCATAGTCAGGGCAATATATGATTGTGACAAACACTTTTGTGCGAACAATGGCGCAATAAAAGTCGCAACATCAGAGCTACTTATATTGCAATATATGGTACATATTTAAGGGCTACCCAAGGTTTCAAATGTGTTATGTTAATTTAAGGGTTAGTTTAATGATTAGGATTATTATAATTTTTGGGTACGACGAAGCGATGACGGAAAATGGAGAAAGTAAGCATTTTAGAAAATATATGATAAAAAGTAAAATTAAAAATTTTCGCTTACTCCATTTTTCAAATGATATTATAATAAGATGAATTTTATATAAGGCTAGCGATAACTTAGGTTGGTAATTAGAATTGTCAAATATAGGAATTACCTCTCTTGGTTTAAACTGGAGGGCCAGTTTCATGGAGAAGGGGCAAATGTCACGAAGGATAATAAATCAAAGTTATTTCACTTGAAAGGAAACATTAAAAATATGGAATGTTTATATTACTTGAGCGGAAACATTAAAATTGTGGAATGCGGTCGGAGTGCAACTGCAATTAAGATGCATTTGCTGAATTTGCGAAATAATGTGGAATGTTTTCCAAGTACCGATGGTCGAAGGTCGTCACGAGTTGTCGGCTAGACGAGGCCAGGTCTGGGAGTTTTGATTGGTGGAACCAGTGTCTGGAATGCTATAAAAAGGAAGTTGTACCCTAAAGAAGGTTCAGTTCAGTTCAGTCAGTTCAGTCCAGTTCTGTCCAGTCAGTCCAGTTTTGCTGTGCACCACGTTGGTGATCGAACCGCAAATGTCAATTAGACATGTCCGTTCAGTCAATTAGACAGTTCAGTTCAGTTCAGTTCAATTCAATCAGTTCATTCCAATCAATCCAGTTTTTCTGTGCACCACGTCGGAGAAGGCAGTACCTAGCCAGAAGACTCCGCTCACGCCACAGAATGTAGTCGTCCTGAATTCTGCAACCCGCACCGGGTTTACAAATTAATTAAATAGTAAACCATCTCTTAAACTATAATAAATCGCAAGTGCCAAACCCTCCACGAAGCTGCCCTCATAATTGTTTTACAAATGTAAGTACAGATTTGTTATTGTAATATTTTGTGCATGTAAAAGGTATTGTTTAAAGTGTTACTTTGGGAATTATGTTGAAGGTTTTATTCCGATTCACCAAGTTGATAAACCAACCATTTTGTCAATTAGTGTTAACTATTATTTAGTTATTAAATTATATTTTTCTACCAAGTGGTTTGATTCTACCTCTGAAACAAGATCTCGGTAAAGGCGTTTATTAAAGTAATAAACGCACGTCTCGTTTAACTTGTTGGGCCAAAAGGGCTTTACAATTTAAACGTGACATTTGGTCACCAAATGGTGACCAAATGTCACGTTTAATTTATGAGCCCTTCTGGGTTCACCAATTAAACTGACTCACGACGTTAAACGTCGTGCCGGGATCTCAGTTTTAAGGATGGAATCAAACACTGAGTTTTCTATTAAACACTTAAATCTATTAACCAAACAATACAGTCATGAACACACTAAAAGTTGACAATTTAACAATTCGTACTTACATATCATAAGCCAAGGACTTAGCATTTTCTGGCGGCTGGCTTGGTCACTTTCGCGTTGGAACTACTTTGGAGAACGGACTACTTAACTTGATCTTCTTGACCGAGGAGAGTCGACATCGCGACTTCCTGGGTCAGCTGGCCGCACTACCGTTGATCGGTTCACACTCTTTGTTTGGCTGAAAATGTGCCAACACTGGTTCACTAATTAATTTCTGTTTTAGTGTTTCAAACGCTTTGTCATGAATGTCCTTTCTGTATTTCATAGTCCACGTTCGACATTTTTCGTCTTATATAATAAGGTCCGAACCATCTAAGCAGCAATTTTTCACTTTTCCCGACTTTCCTTATTGGAGTGAAAACTTTCACCTGGTCACCCTCATTAAACTCCACATGTCGATGTTTACAATCATAACGAAGTTTATCTATGTTTTGTCGTCTTTTTATGTTTTCAGCAGCAAAATTACGTATTGCCAGACTAGTTTCCCTCATTTGATTGCTATCAAGAGATTCAGTATGCGGCATAATGTTCGCTTCAGTTGGTAAAATAGGTTCTCGTCCATATACTAACATAAAGGGTGAGAATTGCGTGCTGTCCGAGGGAGAATAGTTGTTGACCGAGGGAGTTCCCACTCTGACAGGGCTTGCTTCTGTCTCAACTGCAGGGTCTTCCCAACCTGAATGGGTGACTGTATTGGAAGAAAAGGAATTGTCTTCTGATTTACCTGAGGTTGATCTAGAAGATGTGGAGTCTGCTTATAAGTTGTTGATATCTTATGCCAAGAACAACAATCTTGGAAGTAAATTAATCAAAGAATACTCTAAAAATTCTAGCTTTGTTGACCGAGGATTATTTAATATTACCCTATATGAGTATTTGAATAACGAGAATCAAATAGTCAGGAGCGGACCGGGAAATACAACAAATTTTCCACGCAGAGATGGCAATCCAAATAGAAATCGAGTCTATTATAATAGTAATAGCACAAGGAGAAATTTCATAGATAACAGGAATGTCGCCAGTAACGGTCCGAACAGGAATTTTGTAAATTATCGTGGAAATTTTACAAGAAATACGCCACCAAGGAACAATGCCGTGAATAATGGTTCAAATAATGGCGGTCAACGGCCATATTACCAAAATCGGAATATGCAAGGGAATAGAAATAATGAGTATAGAGGTCCAAACTATGGAAACAGAGCACCTTACCGAAATCAAGGTAACAGCTATTTACCGAATACAAGAACACACGATGGACGCATTAGATGCACTAATTGCAAAAGAATTGGGCATGCATCGTGCAACTGGAATGCAAACAGTTCCAGAAATAATTCAGATAACCGTCGAAATGATCGGGTATACCAAAACCCAAACGAAAGAGGACAATTTCGTCAATAGGAAGCCCTAACGAGATTGTCCACCTGTCATCAAAGGGCGTTAAAGGAGGGTTAGTTTAATGATTAGGATTATTATAATTTTTGGGTACGACGAAGCGATGACGGAAAATGGAGAAAGTAAGCATTTTAGAAAATATATGATAAAAAGTAAAATTAAAAATTTTCGCTTACTCCATTTTTCAAATGATATTATAATAAGATAAATTTTATATAAGGCTAGCGATAACTAGATTAATAATTAGCATTGTCAAATGTAGGTGTTACCTCTCTTAGTTTAAACTGGAGGGCCAGTTTCATGGAGAAGGGGCAAATGTCACGAAGGATAATAAATCAAAGTTATTTCACTTGAAAGGAAACATTAAAAATATGGAATGTTTATATTACTTGAGCGGAAACATTAAAATTGTGGAATGCGGTCGGAGTGCAACTGCAATTAAGATGCATTTGCTGAATTTGCGAAATAATGTGGAATGTTTTCCAAGTACCGATGGTCGAAGGTCGTCACGAGTTGTCGGCTAGACGAGGCCAGGTCTGGGAGTTTTGATTGGTGGAACCAGTGTCTGGAATGCTATAAAAAGGAAGTTGTACCCTAAAGAAGGTTCAGTTCAGTTCAGTCAGTTCAGTCCAGTTCTGTCCAGTCAGTCCAGTTTTGCTGTGCACCACGTTGGTGATCGAACCGCAAATGTCAATTAGACATGTCCGTAACGCTCAAGTAAAGTTAATCGCGAACCGCGCTCCAAGTGACAAGCCTCTCTCCAAGATTCTGTCTTCTATAGAGATGTAAGTATGTTTATCGTACTTCTATGTTGTGTATTAATTTACGCCTGCTTTATTATGATTTTATTGGGAGTTAGTAACGTTTTCGTTGGGTTAGGAAACCTGTTATTTTACTAGTTAGTAAGTTAGGAGTTGTTAGGTTTAAGTACGTATTCAATAGAACTTGATGGTAAAGTTAACTGTGTTTTATTTTCACGCTGAAACGAGATCTCAGGCAAAATAAGTTGAATTAAATTCAACACGTCACGCTAGTCGTGACACTATTTCCTACAAACTACCCTACTAGAACACTTACACATAGCATAATCCTCAAAACTACGTTAGACTAACTTTTTTTTTTTTTTAAATGTTATTTTGTAAATACTTTACCTAGTTAAGTTATACTTTATTTTGTAATCATATTACAGTATGCATTTCTTATCACATAGGCAGAAAGACCAAACTGGTCGATAGCCTGTTTCGTTGTAAACGAAATAAAGATTGTATATATATATATATATAAACACTTTCATGGGAATTAGTTCATATGCAAAACATATTTATTCCCTTATCACCTGCATTGGAAATGTGGTAAGCGAGGCGGAAATTTGGTAGACCCCCCCTCCCCCAAATGCATATAAAACCAGTCAACAAGAGTTGAAAACATTAGTCTACACACAAAAGTATACAAAAAAAAATGTAAATATACAAATGTACCTTAAACAAAAAAATCATGAACCTAACCAAAATTAACGAATCCGGCAGTTTGGTTGAAAAACCTCTCCTAAAGTTTCAACAACTTGAGTTAAACCAATTGTATCCCTTGCACAACCTAAAAGTGGTCAATTCAAAATTTGGTGATGTGGTTCGGGCCGAGTTGTCTGACAGCGTGGTGTTTTTGCCTAGTCGGATGACGGCACCCATTAAAGACAGTTTGGCGGAGTTTATACCGCTGAAATATGGCCTAAAATTTTTAGGTATGAAAGTGGTTAGTGGTTTATCACCCACACCAATTGTGGAAATAACGGAAATTTGTAAGTATAATTAAAATATATTTAGGTGTAATACTAATCATGCTTTAATCATTTCAGAAACATCGAAGATGTCGGATTGTACTGGAGCTGCAGCAGAAATCAGCGTACGTTAGCGTTATTTTATTAAAGAGTGTTAAAAACTAATGGTATCGAAGCAATGTCTCTGTCTAATATTCCAAAATTTGAAAAACTCAATAAAATTTCAATTAACGTGTACATGCTTGAGTTGGAAAAGCAGGGTTATGTTACCGTTCCAGCCATGCTCACTAGTCAAAAATTAGAAAAACATGTCAATTTACTTTTAATTCAAAACCAATATACCATTAAATGTGATTATGCTATACAAGAAGATGAGACGGAGCTGAAATACCATTATTGTTGGATCAAAGACTTGTCTAGGCTTTTATTTAAACAGATAAATAAATATAGATGTAAAAAATTTGTTTGTGATAGATGTTTAAATTATTTTAATAGTAATGATAAATTAAAAAAACATACCACTTTATGTGAGCGAAAAAATTTTAGTCAAATTACATTTCCGCCTTATGATCATGTGGAGTTCAAAAATTATTGTTATAAACAGACAACACCTTTTGTAATTTACGCTGATTTCGAGTCTATTTTAGAGCGACAAAATGATGAAGTGCACTATCAAAAACACCCAGCATTTAGTGTAGGCTATTATTTCAAGTGTGACTATGATGATACACTATCTTTTTATAAAACATATCGAGGTCTTGATTGCTTAGATTGGATTTCAAACGAAATGCAAACTCTATCAAAATTGGTTAAATCTAAAATAAAAAATATTATTCCAATGGATCTTAGTAGTGACTATGATAAGAAGAATGGGCATTGTCATATTTGTGAAAAAATATTCAGTCAGTCATTTCACGGGGAAAATTAGAGGTCTGAGCCATCAAGCCTGCAATTTAAACTTTGAAACACAATTTGTAATTCCAGTTTTTTTTCGTTGTTTATCTGGGTATGATTCTCATTACCTTATTAAAAAATTTGGGGAAAATGAGAGGATTACCGTTCTACCTCTTAACAAGGAAAAATATATTTCCTTCACGATCTACAATTCTGAAACTAATCTCAAGTTTCGCTTTGTAGATTCTTTGAGATCTTTAAATGCATCATTAAGTGAATTAGTGTCTACACTGGATCCTGCTGATTTACAAATAACAAAAAAAGAATTTTACGTGACCGACAACCAATTTACTCTATCAACAAGAAAAGGTGTTTTCTGTTACGATTACATTGACCATATAGATAAGTTGCAGGAAACTGCTTTACCAAGCAAAGAAAAAATTTACAGTCAGCTCAATGATGAAAACATTAGTGATGAAGATTATTACCATGCCCAAACTGTTTGGACAAGTTTTAACATTGAAAATTTGGGGCAGTATTCAGATTTATATCTTAAAACAGATGTTTTATTATTAGCAGATGTTTTTGAAAATTTTCGAAGTAATTGTCATACCATCTACGGATTAGACCCTAGTTGGTATTACACATTGCCTGGATACACCTGGGACTGTATGCTAAAATATACCAAATGTAAACTCCGGTTACTTAAAGATATCGATCAAATTATGTTTATTGAAAATGGTCTACGCGGGGGAATTTCACAATGTTGCAATCGTTATTCTGAGGCAAACAATAAATTTATGGAAAATTTTGATAGCTCAAAACCATCCACTTATTTATTATATTTGGATGTAAACAACTTATATGGCTGGGCAATGTGCCAATATTTGCCTTATGATAACTTTGAATGGATGGAAGATTGTAATTTTGATGTGTGCAGCATCGATGATAATTCAGACATTGGGTATATTTTAGAAGTGGACTTGGAATATCCTGAACATCTCCATGATTTACACAAAGATTTGCCGTTTTGTCCTGAACATCAAACTCCATCTGACTCAAAACTGCCGAAACTTTTAAGTACTTTTTATAAGAAAGAAAAATATGTCATTCATTACAAAAATTTAAAACAAGCGTTGAATCATGGAATTCAACTCAAAAAAATTCATCGTATTTTAAAATTTAGTCAATCTCCTTGGTTAAAACCATATATTGATTTAAACACCAAATTACGAACCGAAGCCACAAGTGGTTTCGCAAAAAATCTTTTTAAACTGATGAATAACGCAGTTTTTGGTAAAACAATGGAAAATATTAGAAAACACAGGATTGTCAAATTAGTTAACCGCCGGTATGGCAGGTATGGAGCTAAAAATCTGATTTCCAGTCCAAATTTTCATAGTGTTGTAAAATTTACTGAAAATTTAGTGGCTATTGAGATGAAAAAAACTAAACTTGTTTTTAACAAACCACTTTATGTAGGTATGACCATATTAGATCTTTCCAAAACCATCATGTATGATTTTCATTATAGCTACATACTTTACAAAGTGCCTCAGAATAATCTTAAATTAATGTATATCGACACTGACAGTTTTATATATGAAATTACATGTGATAACGCCTATGCGGAAATCATCAAAACTGATTTGCAATATTTCGATACTAACGATTACCCTAAAGACAACATCTATGGGATTCCTCAAGCTAACAAGAAAGTTTTCTTAAGTCTTATGAAAGATGAAACTGCTGGGCGAATTATTACTCATTTCGTAGGTTTACGATCTAAAATGTATTCATATAAACTTGACAATACAAAATGTGTTAAAAAATTAAAAGGTATTAAATATCAAATTGTAAAAAATAAAGAACCAAAAGTATAAAAACACATTCGTTTTATTGTCTACCTCGCATATAATGTAAAACTGCAGTAACCAATAAAAATAGAGATAAGGTAATTGTTGTGGTACACCAAAATATATCAATCCACAAACACGCTTCACCACAATCACTTGTCGCAACTAGTTGTGTCAGGTTTCGCCAACCGGTATCGCCGTGTGTTCGATTTGGGTACCAAATCCTCAGCTGATAGTGAGTGGCATTAGGCGGCACCGTTGCTGACACAATTAAGTCATTTTTGCTCATCTTCACCCATCTATCAGGCCAGCTGTCATTCATCTTATCGAAACACACGTATACATCAGGATTCTTTTCAGGTTGATACACGTATAGAACATTGTTGATTATTGCAGTGAGAATTAAAAAAGTTGGATGTAACAGAGCCATGTTACTAGAACGATTGTGAATGATGTGAAAATGTAATTAACATCGCACTCTATTTATATGTTTATACACTATATTTATCAAACATTTCAGAGACACACATTAGCGTTAAATTCATGTGACGATAAAAGGTTTTTATTGAATGATTGTTACAATAGCCTTCCGTGGGGGGGTACTAATAAAAAACAATGTTGCTGCTGCTGCTGTAAGAGAGTTTTTGTGGAAAAAATAAAGAACCAAAAGCATAAAAAACACATTTATTCTTCTCGTGCTCCCCATAATTTTATCATTTCTAAACGTTTATGTATATTGTTGCCCCAAAAACAAGAAAAATTTAAATTATAAGCGTTTGTAGCTTTACAACACACATCGCAATTCATATGAAAAAAGTCATGATCATGCACTAGCCAATAAGACACTTTCTTGTAGTGATAAGCAACTTTTTTGTAAAACTCATCAACAAAACCTTCATGACATTCAAGGCAAATATTCATAATTAAATTTATAGATCTTATCTCAAGAACATAATAGAAATTACAAAACACTATTGATTCATGGTGTTGTACAGCACGATTCCATAACCACCAATCCTTATCGCGTTGATTAACAACTCCAGTAATATTTTGGACACGCTTGTCAACTGGAGCTTCATAGAAATCATTCACTTCCTTTATTCTTAATGTCACGTCAATATTTGGATTATAAGTGCAACAGTTATACGTCTCACTTACGACATCTTCTCCTATTTCGTCTTCTAAGGCGCTGTCGTTATTATTTTGGTTTTCTTCTTCAATCACTTCGTCTGGCTGGATTTCTGGTGGTGTAACAATGTTGCACAACTCGTCGAGGGCTTCAGCACAATCACTAATGGCAGGTGACTTAGACATTGTTTTTGTTGTATCTTAGCTGCTGCTTTTAAACTGGCTTGGAAGAAAAACTCTGTTTATTTTTACTACCGCTTTCGCTTATGCTTTTATATGCAGTTGTGACCGAAGGAAAGGGAGATAGGACATTACCAAAACATATTTTTGTTACTTTTGAATATATTTTTGTGGTCAGATTCACGAAAAATAAGCGAAAAACAATTATGCATTGATAGTGGAAAAGTGCAGCGTTAAAATATGGGCTGATAGGACATTAATAAAACCATGATTTGTTGCTTTTAAATATATTTTTGCGGGCAGATACATGAAAAATAAGCGGAAATCAACAATTATGCGTTGATAGTGGGGAAAAGTGCAGCGCCAAATATGGACTGATAGGACATTAACAAAAGCAAAATTTGTTGTATTTGAACATATTTTTGCAGCTAAATACCTAATTACATGAAAAATAAGCGTAAAAATTACTATGTAGTGACCCTGGTCAGAACGACGACATTGGACAAGTGACATTTGACAAGTGACAGGTGGGGGGCTCGGGGCCCCACGTGACGTCACCACCACACCAATTTGGGGCTACACAGGGCTCCGGGCGGGGCTCCACTGGGGCCCCGTCACCACCCACGCTAAACACGAGCGCCTCGCGCCTTCACCATTTCATCAAAATGAGCCAGAATCCCTATTGCTATACTACTTACAACCTATTCCTGATAAAAGATGTAGGCGGCAGGGAAACATACATTTGGTGGAATTCATGAAAGACAAACAAAAATCTCGCTACAAGTGCCGTTTACCTAACTGCTATAAACTTATCTTTGCTAAATGTAAATGTGATGCCCCGGGAAAATATTAGCAATTTTCTTTTGTTTATTTTTCAAAGTCAAAATTGTAATCAAAATTAAATTAAAACTTACGGAATTAGTTTGAGGCACATCTGAACACTACTAGACACAACACTTAAAAGAAAGACTAGTTTGAAAGAAAAATCTGACTTCAAATCCTAAGCCAAACCTCTAAGACATATAATTGGCCAGCGTCGTTAATCCAGAAGCGGGGATATATTTCTATTAGTAGGTGTTTATAAGGAAAGGAATTTTTCCAAGTCATACTGTCGCCACAAATTCTCACCTTTTTGACCCCAAGCAAAAATGATTTATTGCCTGCAGCTGCAGGAAAAAAATTATTATTATTTATTGCACTCGGCGACATGTTTTTGAGATTCCACCTTTTGACCTGTCGCATTCCTGCTCACAGAATGATGTAAATTTCGTAGTATAAATATTCACACCATTTTGGCAAACGGTCAGTCAGAAACGGGCAGTCAAAACTGAAACGTCGTCAAGTCGAAGACAAGTGTGAAAAGTCGGTTAAAGTCAAGTCTAGTCATGTTCAGTAGTGCAAAATAAGTTCTACCAAAATTCTTCAGTGTGCAAGATTTGTGAAACTAAGGTGTTTGGAAAACCCTCCAAAATTCTCGTAAATAAACCACGTAGCCGCTTGACCTAAAGCCTGTCGCTTCAACTCAACACAACATGTCCAGAAGGTACGTTAAAGCCAGAATTGCTAACTAGACCTAAGTCTTTGGTACCAAACCGTACCTAGCTGAGTAATTATCTATGTTTTTGGAATCTGAATAAATGTTTGAACCAAGATTGGTGGTTGTGTCATTTAGGGTATAGCGCTTGCCCCTCGAACCCCAAAAATAAGCTTGTAAGACCCAAAATTGGAAGAAGGCATTTTTGGGCCATTACACCCTGTATCGTTTTTAATATTAACTTTCGGCATAGGACAATTTAGCTAAATCGTATTATTTTGATGTCAAGAATATGCTGTAGCTCTATGTCCTATTACTTATGGTCCACCCTGTATAACGTAGGGTTGCCATACGTCCGTTTTTCCAACGGACAGTCCGTTATTTCAGAGTGTCCGTTTTGTCTGGTCCGCGTTATGTCACGTGTGTCAGTTTATTAATCATACATAAATCGACATACTCGTCGATTTCAACTGCACAATACTGCATAAGAAAATCGAAATCTTTTGTTTTTTGAGCCTAGTTCGACAAGCTGAAGTGAGATGTTCGGTGTGTGGCATTGATGTTCGGAGCGCTCGAAATTCTTTACCGAGCTCTGCTTAATTCGGTGAATCACCAAAGCCTTGACCTTAAACATTTTTGTCTGGACTGGGTTTCAATCAGCGTTGAGCGTTCACAGTTCACACATAGCTGTTTTTCGTGATATCACCATAAGTTAGTAGTGTTTGTATCCCAAAAAAACTAGTAAGTATAAATGTGTTACATAATAAAATTGTAAATGATTTAAATGTCTTATGGCCAATTGGTATTCGGTTTGTAATTTCGGATCAGAACCCGTAATGATTTAAGTCAAAGACTAATAAGTATTTTATTTTAATAGGTACGGGTGACAGACGAACAGTGCGAATTTCCACCTGAATTGAAGGGTGACTTTTCCTTTATCAAAAAAGGAAAAGTAGATCATAACGTAAAATGTGCCAAATGTAACATTTTTGCAAATTTTCAATTGCTTTTGGAGGTCGACGAGATGTATTGGAGCACACAAATACTAAAAAACATAAAAACATTGTTAATGCATCACTTACAAGCAACATGGTCACTTCGTTTTTTTCAAGAAAATTGAACCCACGGACCAGGACTTAGCTTGTGTTGCAAAAGAAGCAGTTTTCGCCTACCACACAGCGCGTCATGACTTTAGTTTCGTTTTTAGTGGAAATAGCAGTTCAAGTTCTGATTTTTTTGAGGATAGTGATGACAGTTGTGCCGACAATGACTTTGTACCAAGTAACAATAATATATCGTCAGATTCTACAGAGGTAAGCTACATTTTGTTTTTTTTTTGACTTACCATGTTCTTGGGTAAAAATATTTTGTAACTAATTTATGCAAAAACATGGTATGCCATGTGGCTTGACATGTTATTGCGTAAACTTTTTTTTAAGTTGCATTTTAAGTCTTATTTTATTATGTTTTAGAATGAATCGCAAGAGCATTATGCTAGGCTTAGCAGGGGTAAAAAAGACTCTCCAGAGGAACCGAAACCGACAAGATGGAGACATCGGAATAAAGAAAACCATGAAAAAATAAGTTGAATTAAATTCAACACGTCACGCTAGTCGTGACATATATCTGAGGCACAGGCACTGGGCATGCTCAAAGGGGTGAGGATGGAGAGGCAGAGAGCCCAAGCACAGACCTCACGCGATACAGAGCATGCCATGCAGAAGTTTATAACGGAGCAGGAGAACTTCTTAACCCTTGCTCTAGATAAGCTGAGGCAGTCAGGGGACAATGAAAGGAACTGCATCCATGTATTACGACAAACGATGGATACACTAAATCGTCTTGAGAGACAGAAACTAGATTCCACATTAACTCCAAAATCTACATCCCCACCCTCCTCCATATCTACAGAGCCCCCGGAAACTAGTGTCTCATTCGGGAACCTCTCGCTAGGATGCAACGCGAATGGCATCATCACCTCCTACCAAATCATCAAGACACCAGTCAATTTGAACTTATGGAAGCAAATTGGAGATTTCTTAATTGGGGTTCCTAGTGATTTTCTGACCTCCATACAAGTTTTGGAGTTCATTAAGAAGTTTAGGAAGGATAACCCCAGCCAAGCCGACAACTCGTGACGACCTTCGACCATCGGTACTTGGAAAACATTCCTCATTATTTCGCAATTCAGCAAATGCATCTTAATTGCAGTTGCACTCCGACCGCATTCCACAATTTTAATGTTTCCGCTCAAGTAATATAAACATTTTTTAATGTTTCCTTTCAAGTGAAATAAATTTGATTTATTATCCTTCGTGACAGTATTGCAACGGAAAGAAAAACCCAGCAAGGATGTGTCGACAAACTCTAAGCCTCCACAAACAGACCGAAAAGTAAGCGCAAGCGCTCCCAGTGAAAGCAAGGAGTATGAAAACCAAGAATCGGTTAAAATATTAACTAATTCCACGCAGGCTGAAACTACGTATTTCCAAGTGCGAGAAGAGCTTTCCAAAGTCCGGCAATTAGAAAACATTGACGATGCAAGTTGCGACTTTTTTGTTCGTAAACAAAGTGAACAAAACAGGAAATAAAGGTGCCATAAAACCGCCTTTAATCTGTACAGTTAAATTAACCTTTTTGAACTCAACATACTTAAACAAATTTTGTCGAGGAACTCACATTCCTCAACCGACCCTGGCCACGAACAGGAATTTGAAAAGTCCGCAGATTCCTAGTCTATACCACGGATGATGCTTAAAATGACGTAAACTTTAAGTCCATATAAGAAGCAACAATTAAATGGGGGATAGCCAGTGTATAATCCTGCCGGTTGTGTTACCAAATTCAAAGTTACTCTAGTTATTACTGGGCGAAAAAAAAAAAGAGTTAACAAACAGTGATGGAGTACATAGTAGTGTTTCTCTACTATTTCCGATTAGTACGGGACAGAGGTAGCAAATTTATGTTGTACCGGATGGCTCTTTACCACCTATGGGAACTGGCGACTCTCTACCGACCCCGAGTGACTCAACCCTTGGAAATAACCCGGGCTCTGTTAAATTTATGGACGGAAGTGATCCACTTGGAGTTTCAATTGTTGAGAACAGACCCCGCCCGACCATGTGACTGTGCCTTCTGCGTCCCTCCTCCACCGAATATGTTTACACCGTCGCAATTCTGGAACGCATGGGGCAATGTCATGATTGAAGGTTGCGCCTGTCCCGTTTGCGCCATCCGGCGATGTAGCCCAGCTGAACCCCCACAACCGCACTTAAGACCCCAAACTCACCCTCAGAAAGTCGCAGCCGTATCACTATTGCCGCCGCCGATGCAACCCATGGTACCGCCAACCCACCACACCAGGATCCAGTTGGCCGAACAAGGCAAACGCGAGTTCTTAGGCCAATCGCTAGCCGACCCTACCCAGTTTTGGAGGCAGACCTTTTGCCTGGAAGCCAAACGGGGGTACGCATACGACGGGCCCATGATCCAAACCAGCCAGGAACATCCCGAGAGTGACCGGTTGCTAATTAAAGTCGGTACGTTAGTTTGTTCTTTATTTTTATTATTTTTCCTTTTGAGTGCCGCATAATTATTTACCTTTTCAATTGTTTATGAGAGTAATCATGGAACATTATTTTATTGTTACTAGATTTTATTGAGTAATCGTAGGATAGGATTTATACGTGCATAGTAGACTTAAAAATATTTTATTGTGACTGGCACGCGTAAGCGATTGTTGTTAGACCTTCTGGACAGATTTGCTTATTCGACAAGGTTTTCATACATTGCCTTAGGTCAAGTGCGATGTGAATGACTCGGATTTACGCTGAACATATGATTCGGAGTAGTTCAAACGTTGCACTGTTACAAAGTAAATATATTTTATATTTGCTTTGTCCTACAGGAATGGGTGGGATGTGATGCCCCGGGAAAATATTAGCAATTTTCTTTTTGTTTATTTTTCAAAGTCAAAATTGTAATCAAAATTAAATTAGAACTTACGGAATTAGTTTGAGACACATCTGAACACTACTAGACACAACACTTAAATGAAAGACTAGTTTGAAAGAAAAATCTGACTTCAAATCCTAAGCCAAACCTCTAAGAGATTTAATTGGCCAGCGTCGTTAATCCAGAAGCGGGGATATATTTCTATTAGTAGGTGTTTATAAGGAAAGGAATTTTTCCAAGTCATACTGTCGCCACAAATTCTCACCTTTTTGACCTTTATGGACTTTGACACTTTTTGACCTTTTGAATGTTTTATTGCCTGCAGCTGCAGGAAAAAAATTATTATTATTTATTGCACTCGGCGACATGTTTTTGAGATTCCACCTTTTGACCTGTCGCATTCCTGCTCACAGAATGATGTAAATTTCGTAGTATAAATATTCACACCATTTTGGCAAACGGTCAGTCAGAAACGGGCAGTCAAAACTGAAACGTCGTCAAGTCGAAGACAAGTGTGAAAAGTCGGTTAAAGTCAAGTCTAGTCATGTTCAGTAGTGCAAAATAAGTTCTACCAAAATTCTTCAGTGTGCAAGATTTGTGAAACTAAGGTGTTTGGAAAACCCTCCAAAATTCTCGTAAATAAACCACGTAGCCGCTTGACCTAAAGCCTGTCGCTTCAACTCAACACAACATGTCCAGAAGGTACGTTAAAGCCAGAATTGCTAACTAGACCTAAGTCTTTGGTACCAAACCGTACCTAGCTGAGTAATTATCTATGTTTTTGGAATCTGAATAAATGTTTGAACCAAGATTGGTGGTTGTGTCATTTAGGGTATAGCGCTTGCCCCTCGAACCCCAAAAATAAGCTTGTAAGACCCAAAATTGGAAGAAGGCATTTTTGGGCCATTACACCCTGTATCGTTTTTAATATTAACTTTCGGCATAGGACAATTTAGCTAAATCGTATTATTTTGATGTCAAGAATATGCTGTAGCTCTATGTCCTATTACTTATGGTCCACCCTGTATAACGTAGGGTTGCCATACGTCCGTTTTTCCAACGGACAGTCCGTTATTTCAGAGTGTCCGTTTTGTCTGGTCCGCGTTATGTCACGTGTGTCAGTTTATTAATCATACATAAATCGACATACTCGTCGATTTCAACTGCACAATACTGCATAAGAAAATCGAAATCTTTTGTTTTTTGAGCCTAGTTCGACAAGCTGAAGTGAGATGTTCGGTGTGTGGCATTGATGTTCGGAGCGCTCGAAATTCTTTACCGAGCTCTGCTTAATTCGGTGAATCACCAAAGCCTTGACCTTAAACATTTTTGTCTGGACTGGGTTTCAATCAGCGTTGAGCGTTCACAGTTCACACATAGCTGTTTTTCGTGATATCACCATAAGTTAGTAGTGTTTGTATCCCAAAAAAACTAGTAAGTATAAATGTGTTACATAATAAAATTGTAAATGATTTAAATGTCTTATGGCCAATTGGTATTCGGTTTGTAATTTCGGATCAGAACCCGTAATGATTTAAGTCAAAGACTAATAAGTATTTTATTTTAATAGGTACGGGTGACAGACGAACAGTGCGAATTTCCACCTGAATTGAAGGGTGACTTTTCCTTTATCAAAAAAGGAAAAGTAGATCATAACGTAAAATGTGCCAAATGTAACATTTTTGCAAATTTTCAATTGCTTTTGGAGGTCGACGAGATGTATTGGAGCACACAAATACTAAAAAACATAAAAACATTGTTAATGCATCACTTACAAGCAACATGGTCACTTCGTTTTTTTCAAGAAAATTGAACCCACGGACCAGGACTTAGCTTGTGTTGCAAAAGAAGCAGTTTTCGCCTACCACACAGCGCGTCATGACTTTAGTTTCGTTTTTAGTGGAAATAGCAGTTCAAGTTCTGATTTTTTTGAGGATAGTGATGACAGTTGTGCCGACAATGACTTTGTACCAAGTAACAATAATATATCGTCAGATTCTACAGAGGTAAGCTACATTTTGTTTTTTTTTTGACTTACCATGTTCTTGGGTAAAAATATTTTGTAACTAATTTATGCAAAAACATGGTATGCCATGTGGCTTGACATGTTATTGCGTAAACTTTTTTTTAAGTTGCATTTTAAGTCTTATTTTATTATGTTTTAGAATGAATCGCAAGAGCATTATGCTAGGCTTAGCAGGGGTAAAAAAGACTCTCCAGAGGAACCGAAGCCGACAAGATGGAGACATCGGAATAAAGAAAACCATGAACGAAACAAAAAAAAAAGGAGGCGCAATTCGGGACATCAATATACGGCCACAAAAACTAAGAAGATTATCAATCCGCGTGAAATTGGTTTGCCTTGTGACTGTAAAAATAAATGCAGAGAGAAATTGCAAGGTAACCATGAACAATTGTTCACAAAATTTTGGGATTTGAGTTCATTCGATATCCAAAATAGTTATCTTTTTGGTTGTATAAGAGCAAAAAACAAAAAAAGGTCATACAAGAAAAAACAAAAGAATAATGTATCCAGAAGAAAGTTTACCGCTGAATATTTGGTTAATATAGGAGACGAAGAAATAAAAATATGCAAAACTGAATTCTTGAGTGTTCACGGTCTTCAGAAATCTCGGGGAAGAGTTGAAAGGATTCTTAAAATGAAGGTATTAGGGGCTATGGTTCCTAAACCTGATATGCGTGGCAAACACAATACTAGACCCAACAGATATTCGGACGAACAAATTCATTCGGTTAAAACTCATATTGAATCAATACCTAAATATCAAAGCCACTACAGTAGAGCCAAAAATATAGACAAGCTATATCTGAACTGCGATATGACTATTACTGGACTGTATACAGATTTCTATATGCCCTGGTGTAGGGAACAAAATATCAGTCCAGTTAAAGAGAGAGCTTACAGAAAAATATTCTGTACCCAATATAACATAGGATTCAAACTACCAAAATCGGATACCTGCAAGACCTGCGATGAGATGGGTATTAAAATAAAGGCGGCAAAGGAAGCTAATAATATAGAGCTAGAAAAAGAGCTAACTACATTTTTGAACCTGCACCAGGCTAGAGCTGACGCAATGCAAAAATTGCTTAAAAATGAAATAGACACACCTGCTAAAAAAAAATTGGTAATCTCTTTTGATTTGCAACAAAGTATTCCCCTTCCAAAGCTCACAACTGGTCCAGCATTTTACTGCCGAAAGATATGGCTGTATAACCTTGGAATTCACGATTAAAAAAGAAGATTAAACGAAATAAAAAAGGTTTTATGTATTTGTGGACTGAAGATCAGGCTAAGCGCGGAGCTGCTGATGAAGTGGCGTCTGTCCTAATGAAATTTTTAGAAACAAAATTAGATTATGATGAACTTGTTATTTTTACTGATAACTGTCCGGGTCAGAATAAGAACTGGCAGATGATGGCATTTTGGTTGTGTAACGAAGCGTTTAAATTCGTTACTAATATTCCACCGAACGGGTGAAACTGTGCACCGTAGATTATTGTAAATACGCTTCTGTGTGCGGTTTGACGAAATTGTGGAGGGGGTAAGCCTCGAGCAACGTACCGATCGGAACTGTGGCGCTCCTGTGTTGAGCGGCGGCGGCCCCCCACCACCGACGCGTCATTGTAGTGGGGGCCCGGCGATTAGTATAAAAGTAGCTCCGTAGCACTAAGCCGGCAGTCTCGCACCGCCTTCGCAAGACTCTCTCTCTGATATACCGATCCGAACCGTTCCGTCCGTCCGTAACCGTAAGTACCGTGGCTTGGTGGCGTAGTGTCGCCGGGCTTGCTCGTCATGTAGGCGCATGTCGCATGATGCCCCCTTTTTCCTGTGTTCTGGCGTATGATCGGAGCACGTCCTTCACCCTTCTTTACCCCCCTGTTCGTGGTCCTGTCCCGAACCGAGTATGGCGTAGTGTCGTACAGACGTTCGTCCTGCTCTTTCTTAAGGTAGTTCTCACCAAAGCGAGACGGCCGCCGAACATTGCCGCGTTAGTTTTAGGCACCGTAGGTTAAGCATGCGCTCGCTAGGATAAGACCGGGAGTTTAAGGTTAAGGGGTACTGTTAAGTTTCTTGCACCGTGCGGAGTTTTAGGTTTGTTTCAAGTTTCACCGTATGGTAACTTTCCCGAATAAAGAGAGTTGTTTTGTTACCAGTTTGTTTTACTCATCCTTGCGGAGCTCACAAACCCAGAAACTTCGTTCTCCACTGTTTAAAAGCCGCCCGAAGGCAATCGTGTTCCTACTGGCACGTAACGACTCAGTAGGTGGCGCCCGAGTTTAGAGCCGGTGATTAGAACCATTTTAAAAACGCGTCACAGTTGCAATTGGTAAAAGAAAAAAAATTTAGAAAAATAACTCATCACTTTCTTCTTAGCGGTCATTCCGTTATGCCGTCAGACAGAGATTTTGCTCTGATCAAAAAACGCCAGAGACATCGGGCTCCAGTTATTTATTCACCAGAAGGTTGGCTAGATATTATTGAAAAAGCAAATAAAAAAAACTCTTTTGTTGTTACAAAAATGACCCAAAAAGATTTTTTTTCTTTTGAGCCTTTATTAGCTAATATTAACAAAAAAGCACGTTTTCCTGACAAGCAGAACTTAGAATTTGCAGGAACGTATAGTTTTCTTTTTAAGTCGGAAAATGTTGGGTCATTTTCCGTTAAAAGCACAGTCAATGAGAGTACAGGGAAATTAATGTTTTAAAACAAGGTAGACCTGCAATGACAAGCTTGTCAGATCTTAAACTTAAATATAACGAGTCAGTTAAAATTGCAGAAAAAAAAATTGCAATGACACGCAATGACAAGCTTGTCAGATCTTAAACTTAAATACAACGAGTCAGTTAAAATTGCAGAAAAAAAAATTAAAAACATACAGACATTACTTCCTTACATACCGCCAGCCTACCATGCATTTTATACGCAACTAAATGTTGCTGTTGACAATTTAGACGAAGAGATTGAAACCTTGGATGAGTAGTATTGAATTTTTTCGGTTATTTTTATAATGAGTTTAGTTTAAGCAAAAACATGTTAAGCCACATTTTATCAAAATAAACTCCATTTTTGTAAAAAAAAATATATTTTTTTTTAAATAATAGTTGCTTATCTTTTTTCCTCTTTGCCATAATGTACTGACAAAGTTTGAAATCTTTAAATCAAAACCATTTTTTTACAGAATTTTTGAAAACTTTAAACCGTAATATCTCAACTTTTTGATTTTGAGGCTTACCATTGTATTGCGCTAAGGTCTTCAATTGTAAAAATATTTAAATATTTCCTTATTTTTACAGTAAGAACTGAGAAGTTAAAAGAATTTTGTGAATTGGCTGAGGTAGAATACAAGAAAGTCCTTAGTCATTCCAGCACAAGATTTCTCAGCTTGTTGCCTGCAATTCAAAGAGTTGAACTGAAATATGAAAGTTTTCCGGGCTCATAAGCCGTGGTCCAATGGAATTTCTTCCTGAGGACTTTTTGTTGTCATTGTATCGATCCCATATGTAAGATCTAGAAAATGGACACTTAGAGTAATCTCCCATGCATTTGACGTTGTACTTGTTAACTCTTGGCTACAGTATAGGAAAAAAGCCGAATCTTTGGGTATAAGAAGCAAAACTTATGATCTATTTCAGTTTCGTCATGAAGTTGCCAAAAAACTTGTATATTACGCAAAGTCATCCCAACGAGGTAGGCCAAGCTTACAAAACGGCATTGAAGAACCTTCTCCAAAACGGCAAAGAGTTGAAACTAAACCAGTAAAAGAAAAAAGACTAGATGGAGTTGATCATTATCTATTATATGATGACCAACCCAATAATACCAGGTGCAAGTTACCAGGCTGTTCATCAAAAACACATGTTTATCGTGTAAAACGTGAAGTACATTTGTGCTGCTTTAAGGGTAATAAATGGGCATTCTGGATAGTTGTTAGAAAACACACGTGATTAGCATTGATTCTTCGATATAAATAGGAGCTGAGCAGACACAAATAGTTAAATTTGCTGTAAGATGTTAATCAGTTGGAAAATAAATTGTACGTTTGATAGATATGATTGACTGATTGCTGGTCCTTGTTCACTCCCAATGTCAACTTCTGCACAGTTACTCAGTTCGCCATGCGTAGATTGACATTTAAAGGAATGACAATGTTTCTAATACTTCAGCATTTAGTTGGAAATTAAATAAAAAGTATTCGGCCAGATATTGTGGATATAACAATGCTGCATATGGCATAACAACAAATCGAAATAGAAAATAAAACTACACACAACCCGCGCCCCAATCTTTAGTTTATTATTAAAATAAATAAGAATTCGAAGATTGACCTGGATGACTTTTTTTTGCTTCTCGCTTCACCGGGAGAATATCTGAAACAAAAAAAATAATATTACCACGAGAATATAAGAAATGTCAAGTTTTACCCTCGGTATCAACCAATGTTAGCTGAAGCTTTATTTGATATTGTAGCATAAAATCAGTATAAAAATTCATTAAATATTGAGTGGTAATCTAGCTCCCAGGTATGAAAACGTATGAAAATTATACGAAAAGTTGCGAAGAATGTATTTACCATACACATCTGTACGCATATTTTCGTATACGTAACTTAATGGATGGGTGTACTGCTGTAAACGGTGCACACAGTGGTCACATAGAGAAATCGTAACCAGCAACCATAAGCGCAGACGGTGACATAGTGATTGTTAATTTACTTTTTTCCTGTATTTTTTTTTCGGCCGTTGCTATTGACACCGGCCGTAAAAGTGCATTTCACGGCCGCTAAGCAGTACGTGAAGTGAGTACTTCTCGTCCGTTTGAACAAAAAAGTTCTTTTTTTTTAATGGATTCATCGGTGTTTTATGGTTTGTACAAACTGGTTGAAACTTAGCACAAGCAGGTGTCCGTATTCAGATTAGTACGGATTACAATTTTATACGCACTTTAAGGAAAAACTGTTATTAAGTCAGAAACGGTTGAAGTTAGGTATAGGAAGAGTACACATAGATTTGTTCTAAATTTAATGTGCTTTTATTACAAACCATAATATATTGGTGGATCCATTTAAAAAACGAACTTTTGGTAGTTTTTCCATCTGTCCGACTAAAAGGTAAATATTGACCCCCTGTAAGTTTTTGTCATTTTCCGTCTCTGGGCGTTTCAACCAGGGTTGGGCAAATTTTGATTTTTATTAAAAAAATCAAAAATCACTGATTTTTTTAAAAAAATCATGATTTTTTTGATTTTTTTTTAATTCTTCATTTTCTACTTTCTAAAATCTACTTTCACGTATATTTACCGAATTTCTGAAGAATTAAAATCACTGTGAACATGGTTTTGTTGCTGCAACATATTTTTTTAAGTTTTTTTATTTAGAGATAACATTTAAAACTGAATGAAATAACAAAAAATTATCTAATTCAAACCAAAGAATGACATTGCCAAATAGCTTACTGAAAAAACTAAAATAGGAATGTGTAAGTCATTTTCCTTGTTTTATAAGTTTAATACTTTATACGGAATTTTAAGTGAAAATTTTTGACGTATGGTTGTCATTTACGCGAAAACAATGTACGATAGATGTGCTATGCATTTAACCACACTTTCTTATAATCAAAAGGAAAATCTAAAAATGCAATAATATTGTCACGTTTAATTTATGAGCCCTTCTGGGTTCACCAATTAAACTGACTCACGACGTTAAACGTCGTGCCGGGATCTCAGTTTTTAGGGATGGAATCAAACACTGAGTTTTCCTTGTATCACACTTAAATCTATTAAACACGGAATACACAAATGGATGCACAATACGGTTGTAAACAAAAGGTTGACAATTAACAATTGTACTTACATCGTCATAGCTAAGGACTTAGCTTTTCCTGGCAATGGCTTGGTCACTTCGCGTTTTTAAACAACTTAGAGAACGGACTAATTAACTTAATCTTTTTGACCGAGGAGAGTCGACATTACGACTTCCTGGTTCAGCTGGTCACACTACCGTTGATCGGTTTCACACTTATCCTCTACTGCTAAAATCGGCGTATTTTATACCCGATTGATCGGCTGACGCAGTTTGTTATTGTCGCTTGTTTTTCACATTTCTGCAAAGCAGGTGGTGGTGACTCATCACCGATACGGTGCACTCGGTGCATGACACATTCGGTGCATCGTGATGCGACCTTGCCTCGTGCGCTTAACATTTCGCAATCCTCGATGTTTTTTAAGTTAATCAGTCCATCTTTTCAATTAATGGATTTTCCATTCGTGACATATGCCTCCGCCCCAGAAAAACTGGTCCCCAGTTTTATATGAACAATAATAAAACTTTAAACAATAGAAAAAAAAAAAAAAACATATCGTTAACATAAATTCAAAAATGTACGTTTGTACATACCAAGGTATTATGATAAATGGTTAGTAGGTTTACATATGTGAGTATTTCATGGTACTCAGTTAAGTTTACAATCATGTCTTAATAATAAGTTAGTACTTATTCTAACAAGAAACCTAATATTCGGTTCCGGCAATGGCAGAACAAAAAAAAAAAAATATTGCAACACTGAGAAAAGCTCAATAGAGGTTTAGTCCTATGAGCCAAACTTCGCATTTCACATCACTGAACACCATTGTGATCACTGTTCCATAAATGTTTGTGGTGTGGGTCGATCAATGAATCGATGATTCGGCTGGCTTGGACCTTCGTATTAATGTACAGGCCCATCGGGAGTTCCAACAACAATAATGGCTCATCATAGTTCGCCTCTTTCTTACATAGCCCTCAGTGTTACATGAAATAGAAGACAAAAGGTTAGTATGTGCTACTTAAGGCTTAATATACAATATTATGTCTTATAACAAAATTAATTTGAGCATCATTTGTAACCTTTATTTATTTGTTAGTATGTACGATCCATTTTCCATTAAAAAAATAAAAAATGGAACGTGTGAAATTCATTTTCCAATTGCTGTAAAGCAAGGAATCCCGTGTATGCACCGCGTAATCACGATTAGTCATGTAAACAACGTCGAACTTTTATGTTAGTAGCTCGTTATCAACCAACAAGATTGTCGGAGCGTCGTCTCAGGAATACTCGCCTCTTCAGCGAAACATTTTTTATCACACCTATTAGTTCATGGCGCTAAAAAATAATTGGATTAATTTCATGACAATGTGACTAGATTATACTCGCTATTTGGGGATAATATGGCATCATACATTCCAAAAATTTTTATTGTATATATATTTTTTTATATATCATCCACTTGTGTATATCACGTCTGTATCAATATATGCATATATATATATAGCCATTAAAATACAAAACAATACATAATAAACAAACAATAATAAGGTAATATAGATTAAATTGCAGATCTCATAGCTGCTGATACGCATATGGCCCCATGTTGTCGAATGGTTCTAATTGCGCGATAAACGGCTGTGTTACCGCGTGTCTAAGAAGTTCTTCAGTCTGTTGCTGATTAATGGACCCCCCTTCTGGCACCTGCGTCAGGTTTTCCGGATTCGGGCCTAGTGCCGGATTGCGGTCGACCTGACTTGCGTGCGATTCCGGAGATCCAAATGCACCCCCGAAAGATGTGCCAGCAGAATTGACTTCTGATATTTCATCCCTTTCCTGCGTTTGGGGCACTACTGGTACCCGAAACTGATATGTCATATCATGCGTTACATTAGCATGCGGATATGGCGGATGACCTGGTTGACTCAAAAATTGAGTTCTCCCGTACACACATGTAGCACAAGGACATCCTTGCAAAAATACATTTTCCCATGCTCGCCAAAAATCCTCAGGTCGATATTGAGGTTGTTGGGGTGATATGCAAATTGCACAATCACATGTCGAAAACGGAGTGCCCCCTTGACGTATTTTCTCGCTAAGTAGAAGTATGGTATACTCCGTATGAATGATCTGAGTCCACAGGCCAAGTAGAGATTTTGTAATCCCCAATAATTGTATTGGTACCACTTGATCAAACTCTCCTTGCAGTTCCCACAAGTGGTACAGTGCCAACTTGTATAAATACAGTTTGGTGTTTATTTCGGTAACACACCTAATGTAAAACAAGAAATTCACAATCCATTCCATTTTTGGCACTTCCGCGAAACTTATAGGTTGACTTTACCCAAGTGTTACTTCACGACCGATTTCTAAAATGACACTGTAAATTGTTGTCCCATTCGGGTTTATTTAAACTAATCCAGTAATTAGTCATTATTCATAACTGCGCGTAGCGATGAATCAAATTTGTCTTATCGCTCGCGAATTAGTTGCTTTCTTTACCAAATGCATAAACAACTATATGGTCAAGGTGATTATTACACCGACAACATCATTACTCATCTTTATTCGTTTGTAGGTACCTACATTACAATAACAATATTACATGTAACCATTTTTTATCTCATAGGGAAAATTAAAGTGATATCTGTTCTTGAATTTTAAGAATTTGCGCAATAAAAATTCAGACGCAGATAACAGAATAAAATCCTTGGGCCCTGTAAAAATAGGTACATAGCTCAATATGTGGAGCCGTACATTATAATTGTTACTTTGTTTCAACATTATGCTTAATTGCATTTTTGCATTTCCTGCATTAATCGGTCTGCACTGAACAATGTCTGGTCTCATTAAGATATTATTCCGAACTGGCCAAATCAGCGAATCCCATGGGTTTAAGCATGGTGCACCATTTGGTTTGTTGGGAAAACATTTCTCTGATAACCTTAACATTTGACAAGTTCATCGTCTGGAAGTAATTTGCTAATTTCAGCATTCTGGCTTTCCGGTGGAGAGGAATCTGAATTGTATTTATACAGTTTTCTTATCACATTCCCCACAGTTCGTCTTCACAGTGCATTTTAGTCGTTACTCTTGTGCGGTCGTTTTGTGTACTCTGTGTCGTGTTATATTTGAAAGTAAGTATAAGTGGTTTCTTTCCTCTTTTTTTTATTCATCATCTCGATATATTTTTCCTTCCAAAGAAAAATTCTTTTTGTTTCGCTATCCAATGTTAACAATATCTTCCCTTTCAGATGGAACCTGGAAGTGAAGTCCCCACTGAAAAGGTCCGGGGCCGGGGCCGCGGTGCCGGTTTGATGGCCGCCCTCCTGGCTGCCAAGCGGGCCCAACGCACCGTGGGTGTGGCCAGCCTCAAGCTGGAGCCTGAAGTGGAAGCTGGTCCCTCTGCGGCCAGCGAGGCGGAGGCTCCCCCGCAAGTGATTGAGGAAGCAGGTGAGGTGGAGGCTCCTCCTGGGGTTCCAGCATCCCCAGAGGAAGACCAAACCCAGGAGGAAGGCGGCGTCAACGACGCCTCAACAGCGGTGGCGCCGCGTTTGGCTGTCGAAGCCATAGGCAGCCACGCCAAGACGGTGAATTTTTATTTCTTTTAAGAAAATAAATTATTAACCGAAATGCTTGTATTATTTTTGTTGCGGTATTCCTTCTGGTGTCCATGGGTCATGGTAATGTAAAATTCTGCTTACATGGACCACTTCAGTTTTAGATTTTGGCGAAATGCCCTTTCGTATCTCATAGTCCACATCAGACTTTTTCTTATTTATGTAATAAGGACCAAACCATCTAAGCAGTAATTTTTCACTTTTTCCTACTTTCCTAATAGGGGTGAAAACTTTTACTTGGTCCCCTACTTCAAATTCAACATGGCGGTGTTTATAATCATACCGTAATTTATCTATGTCTTGACGCCGTTTTATATTTTCAACTGCCAAATTTCTGACTGCTAAACCAATGTCTCTAATTTGGTCGCTATTACTACTTTCTAAGGGTGGCAATAAGTTTGCTTCTGTTGGTAAAATAGGTTCACGACCGTACACCAGCATGAATGGTGAGAATTTAGTACTATCTTGTTTTGCAGAATTGTACGCAAAAGTCACATGTGGAAGATATTCATCCCAATTTGATTGATCAGTATTAGTATACATAGATAACATATTGGCTAAAGTTTTATTAAATCTTTCTGTTAAGCCATTAGTTGCGGGATGATATGCAGTAGTAAACTGACTTGTTGTCCCCATCTTTTTTAGCAATTCCGTAACCAATTCTGATTGAAAAACTTTCCCTCTATCGCTTAACAATTCCTTGGGTGCACCGTGTTTTGTAATAATTCTCTCCAGTATAAATTTTGCTACAGGTCCGGCTTTGCCGCTTGGTAATGCGTCAGTCTCCGCCCACCTTGTGGCGTAATCTGTCGCTACCACTATCATGGTTTTTCCGCTGCTACTTCTGCGAAACGGGCCTAACAAATCTATCCCAACTTTTTCAAATGGGGTGCCAACTGGAATAGGATGTAACAGACCAATAGGCTTTTGATTTTGTTGGCCTTTCCTGGCCTGACAATCCGGGCATCCTTTTACAAAACGTTCCACGTCTTTTTGCAACCCTTGCCAATAGTATCTTTGTTTTATCTTCGCTAGGGTTTTTGACAATCCCAAATGGCCACTCAGCGGTTCTGAGTGGTGGGAGTACAAAATTTCCCCTATTAACTGTTGCGGTATCACTAAAAGTTTAGTCCGGCCCACTCCATGCGGGTTTATATGGTACAAAACTTCTGATTCAAGCCTAAAATTTTTCGCTTGCTTGCGTATACCAATTGTAGCTTCTTCAGGATGTTTTATAGCCCGAATTATTCCCAAAATGTTTTTATCTTTTGCTTGCAATTCTGCAATGTTACGCATATCCAATAAAAAGGTTGGTATTTCGTCAATTTCCTGTACTTTCGTATTTGCTGGCAAAACAGGATATCTGCTTACACAGTCTGCATCCCTGTGAGCAATTCCTGATTTATGATGTACTGTGTAGTCAAATTCAGATAACTTTAACGCCCAACGCGCTAAACGTCCAGTAGTCTCTTTCAAGGTTTTTAACCAACATAGCGCATAAATAAAATGCCTAAAATAGGATAGCGCCCATATAGCTGCTAACCCTTCAAGTTCTGTTATAGAATAATTTTTCTCAGCTTTACTAAGGCTTCTACTTGCATATGCTATTGGGTGTAACGCATTTTCATGATCCTCCTGCAATAATATTGCTCCGATTCCATCTTTACATGCATCTACCCTCAATTCACATCCTTTATTTGGTTGAAAATGTGCCAAAACTGGTTCACTAATCAATTTTTGTTTTAGTGTTTCAAATGCTTTATCATGTATGTCCTGCCAATCAAATTTATTTTGCTTCTTTGTTAAATCATGTAAAGGACGTGCAATTTTTGCAAAATTTTCTATAAACTTCCGATAGTAGTTACAAAGTCCCAAAAAACTTTGTACACCTTTTACATTCTTTGGTTTTGGAAAATTTTCAATTGAAACTAATTTCGATTTATCAGGAAAAATTCCGTCTTTTGAAATTGTATAACCAAGAATATTAATTTTTTCCTTTAAATATTCACATTTTTTAGGTTTTAGTGTTAAGCCTGCACTTCGGAGTCTATTGAAAACTTTACATAATTTTTCTAAATGTTCATCAATCGTTTTAGAAAAAATTATAATGTCGTCCATGTAAATTAAAACTTCCTTCCATTTTAAATCTCTAAACACTACATCTCCCAACTGTTGAAATGTTGCCGGGGCATTGCACAATCCAAAAGGCATTACATTAAATTCCCATAATCCGTGACCTGGCGCTGTAAAGGCAGTGAGTGGCTTACTTTCTTCTTTTACTTTGACTTGCCAATAACCTGAATACATGTCTAACGATGAGAAATATTTGGCGTTTCCTAAGTACGTCAAAATATCCTCAATATTAGATCCTGACCATGAATTTTTTACCGTCACATTGTTTAACTTGCGATAATCCACGCAAAATCGTGTCTCTCCCGACTTTTTCTTTACCAATACGACGGGACTTGCCCAGGGCGAGTTACTTTGCCTTATTATGTCGTATTGTTCCATTTCTTTTATCTGTTCATCTATTATCTCTCTTTCTTTTTGTGCCACTCTGTAAGGTTTCTGTTTTATAGGTTTAGAGTTCCCTACATCGATTTCATGTTCAATGACATCGGTTTTTCCCATATATTTTGGTGTTTTTGAAAAAACGTCACTATATTCTGACAGTAATGTCCGCAACTTGTTACACAATTCTGGGTTTGTTACATTGCTTAGATTATGGTCATTCATGGTAATCATTTCCTCATCATCTTCAGTTTCATCAATAAAATGAACTGGAATTTTTGTTATATCCATTTCTATATTTTCCTGTAAATAACCGATTGTGGTATTTTTCAATATGAACACTTCTTTAAACCTCATATTATTAATTTTGATGTACCATTTGCCATTTCTTACAAAAATATTTGAGCAAATCAACCCTTTTGGTCGTAGGTATTTATCGTTCTCGATAAAGCAGTACTTCGTGAACTCGTGCGGAGATAAGGCACAGTTCAGTCGTACCGTTATCTCGCGACCAACCTCGACCCTGTAGTCGGTTTCAAGTGCAACCTTCAAACTTCGCGCGGTTGACTCAATCTCGACGTTCGCAAATACCTTATTAGTATCTTCCATTTGTTCTATTTTCCCCATGTTGTTGTTGACATTGTTGCCAAAATGTAAAATCAATGGGTCAAGTTCATGGTATAATGTCACAGTATTGGTATTATAGTCAATCAATGATTTTTTACTAGCCAAAAAGTTATGTCCCAAAATTAAGGCTTTTGATAAATTTTGCACCACTAGTGCCTCAACGGAAATAATTGTGCCATTAACTTTTATAATTACCTCTGAATTGCCGAGAGGTTGAACCGGATAACCTCCTGCGGTTATCAGTTGTATATTGTCTTGTAATCGTCTCATGTTACTGATATAATCTATGTCGACTACATTTTTACAAGCTCCTGTATCAAGTAAAACAGGGACGTTATCTTTACCGTTAACTGTGATATGTACTATTAATGTTTGTCTACTGGTGCCCGTAGATGACAATTGGACAATTTCGGTCGGGCTTCTTAGTTTTGAAACTGTCCTCTGTCGTTTGGGTTTCTTCGGCCTTGAGGTGCATTCCTTTGGAAGGGCCTATTATTGAAGTTACAAGACACATGACCGGGCCTACGGCAATCAATGCAAATAACCCGGCCGTCGTGCGTTCTCGTACGAGGCAAATAATTATTGCTATTATTATTCCTCCAGTTCTGATTTCTGTTCCCGTTAAAAGTATCCTGGTTCCGGGGTTGTTGCGAATTGTTCCTTACAAATTGTCGCCCCCTATTGAATGAGTTGTCCCTCGGACCATTTTGATTCGGTCTAAAATTATTCACCCTTGGAACATAGGTATTTCGTGCTTGATTTTGAACCGTATTGGAAAAATTCCTATTAAAAAATGTCCGTGGCCTGGTGTCATTCCAGGTCCTTTGCCGGTTTGTTGGGTTATTACCACTGTTACTGTTACTGACTGCCGCAGATACTGACAATAAAGCTGTGCTCTGTGTCACTTGGTTTACCAATGTCCTTTCTTTTATATCGCTTATTTTAATGACTAATTGCTTTAAATCGTCAAAATTTCTATTGCTAGAACTAAGCAAATAATACATCTCATAGTAAGATGGATGTAAACCATTTTCAAAATGATCCCTAAACGCGTCAAAAGTCATTTCTGGGTCAATCTCGTTTGCGATTGCCAATAGATCATAATAGTATTTTTTAATGTCCTCGACGTCCTGCTGTTTGCGGGTGTTTAATCTAAATTTCAACTTTCGGAGTGGCTGTTCTCCTGAAAACTCTTTCAAAAAATCTGATTTAATATTTAGCCATGTTTTCATCTGATTCTCTGGCTCACTAATATAATTACTAAACCACGTATGGGCTGGACCTTCCAAAAAATTAGCCAAATAAGATATTTTATGATTTTCTGACCAACTATTCACAATTGCTGCCTTTTCATATTTATTTATAAAAATACTTGGAGAGTCAATAGAAGGATTAAATGTAGATGGGCATGTAAACTTTGGGGTGGCCGGAGTTTTTGGCTCAGCCAAAGCTGCCTGTAATGTCATGTTAGCCATTACTAAAATATCGTTAGGGCGTATCGCACGGTTTCTTTCCCGGATCACAGGGGGTGGGCTAGAATTATTAGAACTTTGTAATAATTCTGAGGGGCGGGATTTTGGTGGCTCTACCACTTCTAAGGGACTTTCCTGCCAAGGATCCTCTGTTTCACGTGGTTTTGGCGGAGTTCTACTTAACGAAGCTCTTGGTTTGAAATAAACTTCCGTAGATTGGGGCTTAGAAGTCGAAGCCGAGGCTTGGGAAGTTTGAGCTTGAATGCCCACGACAGTATTGTCAAGAGTTTTTTCTTCGTCCTCACTGCTTGTCAAACAAACTGAACTGGGTTTGTCAAGCTTCTGTTTGTGTGAAGAAGTTGCTGTTTGTGTCGGAGCAGGGAAACTCACAGTCGAACTGTGATGCTCGGGCTTAAAATCTTTTAACTCTTTTATCACCTTCTCTGGGTTTCGACCCCTAGCGATAGCTTCACGTAACACGAATTTTTCTTTTTCCGACAAACTTTGAGCCCTACTGCGAGTTTTTACTCGATCTTTGTCACTCGACTCACTCATGGACAATTTTTAAATTCATTTATGTGCTATATTTATTTTTCAAAAAAAAAATAAATTAAAAAAATTTTTTTTTTTTTTTTTTTTTTTAAGCAAGTTGATTATTCCTAGCAATTTCTTTGCGAATTTGCTTGTTCATCAAACTAATTATTTTTTTGACGCTAAAATACACAAGCATCAATATCCCCATGCACAGAAAAACAATAACCAAAATTTCCTTTGCTGACCATGAATTATCTTTTCCTGAACTATTTGATACACCTCCACTGTTTCCCGCTTGGGAAATAATAATTTCCTCCTCTTTTGAAGATGTACCACCCATATTAAACCAAAATTTTATCAAATGAACGCTTCAATAGCACAGGTAATCCCCAAAAAATCACTAAATAAATCAACGTTATTATCCCTAGCCAAAAGAAAATAATACCTAAAATTTCTTTTATAGCCCACACATTATTTTCCTGATTCTTTATCATACCCCAAAAAATAAAAATAAAAATAAAAAACTCAATTATTGTTTTTTATCCATCCCAAAACAGACCGGCGCCTCCACCAAATGTCACGTTTAATTTATGAGCCCTTCTGGGTTCACCAATTAAACTGACTCACGACGTTAAACGTCGTGCCGGGATCTCAGTTTTTAGGGATGGAATCAAACACTGAGTTTTCCTTGTATCACACTTAAATCTATTAAACACGGAATACACAAATGGATGCACAATACGGTTGTAAACAAAAGGTTGACAATTAACAATTGTACTTACATCGTCATAGCTAAGGACTTAGCTTTTCCTGGCAATGGCTTGGTCACTTCGCGTTTTTAAACAACTTAGAGAACGGACTAATTAACTTAATCTTTTTGACCGAGGAGAGTCGACATTACGACTTCCTGGTTCAGCTGGTCACACTACCGTTGATCGGTTTCACACTTATCCTCTACTGCTAAAATCGGCGTATTTTATACCCGATTGATCGGCTGACGCAGTTTGTTATTGTCGCTTGTTTTTCACATTTCTGCAAAGCAGGTGGTGGTGACTCATCACCGATACGGTGCACTCGGTGCATGACACATTCGGTGCATCGTGATGCGACCTTGCCTCGTGCGCTTAACATTTCGCTTCATCAGTCCATCTTTTCAATTAATGGATTTTCCATTCGTGACAATATACAAGGTGTTTAATTTAAAAATCATAACTTTTATACTTTCAGAGATTTTAAGACTCCCTGTATAAAATAAAAATTATTTTAAAAGTGGCAATAATATTTTCCCATTCAGCAAAAAAAGTAAAACTTTTTAAAAGTCTCATATTTTGGCCACAATCTTCTGTGTGGAATAATGTGAATAACCCTTACATAACTTTTGTTTCTAACATTGCAAATTATCTGACAATCATAGTATTCTAAAAAGAAAGTACAGAGTACAGGATACAATGCCAATGTAGGTTTTTTACATGTAGTTACAAATTTAAATATCATACTAAATAAAACAAACATGTATTCGCTTTTCATTTAAAACACTCAATTATTTTAAGTGATTAAAAATACTAGGATTGCCGAACGTCTGGCTCCAAATCGGTAAAAATCTAAAAATGTATAAAAATCGGTTGTTTATTGCGTAAAATCAGGAAATTTGATTTTTCTGCTCATTTTTCCAGTGTTGAACATATTTTGCTCTCGTTTTGATCATGTTTTTCCCATATCTGTGATTGGTGCAAGATAAAGTTCTTATAGGTACTCGACTCGTCGAAACGCACTTCTTGCAAGAAAATTCTTGTCGCCGCGTGCTTTCAATTTGGCATCATCGCGAGATCGGCGCGATCTATAAAAGGCGGTCGCCTGATGCGCTTGGCCCATTTCATTAAGGCAAATGTTAATGCCTGTAAGTTAAATTCGGTAAAGAGTTGCGATTTTTCTCGTTCACGTATATAAATATAAATTGAAAACAACGCAATGGCTGGAAGAAAAGAAGACAGCGTATGGCAGTTTTACCTCAAAACAACGGATTCAAAAAAATCAGGTTGTAGAGCGACTTGTAAGAATTGCAAGAAAGAAATTCAAGGGATTGTTCAGCGACTAAAGGCGCACCGTGAAATTTGTAAAAAACAGCAAGAAACAAGAGCGGACATCCAAGTGCCGCTCGACTGGCTCGACCCAGTATCTTCTGGAAGTTCTGCTTCAATACTGACATTACCCTCTCCCTCTACAAGTTCCATCCCAGACTGTTCAACAACAACTACTGAGAGTACTGTGTTGGTTCAAATGAAAAAAAAAAAAAACCGTGAAAACCAGCCTGCTATGAGTATGAGTAGTTTTATTTTGCGGACAACAGCAGCTGAAAAGCATAAGATTGACAAACAAATAGCTAAGGCAATTTTTGCTACTAATTCAAGCTTCAGATGCATCGAAAACTCACAAGTAAAAAAAGCCATTCACTTATTAAGACCCGGATAAACGCCTCCTTCTCGGAAGACGGTAGCAACAACCCTTCTGGATGAGATCTACGAGGAAGAAAAAGAGGTATGTTTTTCATCTCTGTCCGGACAATGTGTGAATATGTCCATTGATGGATGGTCAAATGTTCACAACGAGCAAGTAATATGCGCAACGTTAACAACGGTAGAGGGACAAGTATTTCTATACGATAGTATTGACACCTCGGAAAATCCTCATACTTCCGAGTACTTGACTGATTTAGTGTGTGATTTAGTTTCATCCTGTCAATCAAAATATCAGTGCAAAGTTAAGTCTTTCGTGACAGACAATGCTGCAAACATGAACCTCATGAGGAAATAGTGAAGAACGTGAATGGAATCCAGTGGTGGATTTCACAGCGTGAAGAGCCAGAAATCGCAAAACAACTGCCAGTAATTAAACAGTTCCTGTGCGCATCTGCTTCCTCGGCTTCAGTGGAAAGAATCTTCAGCACGTTTGGATTTGTACACTCTGATATAAGAAACAGGTTGGGAATAGAGAAAGGAGGAAAATTAGTTTTTTTGTTTAAACTTTACAACGACAATGAAGAAAAGTGATTTTTTTATTTTGTATACAGGGTAATTCAAATTCGACCCTCACCATTGGGATCTCGGAAACTATAAGAGATACGAGAAAGTTTAAATTGGGGCAAAGTTGCGCAATTTAAGGCTCAACCAAATGCCGTTTTAAAAATTACGATTTTCCGAGTACTTCCGAAGATATCCGAAAAAATCTGAAAATTTGATTTTTTGTTTTTATTTATTTCTAACCTTATTTGAAGAGATATCCCAAAACTAAAAGCATCTTTTCATTGCCACTTTTTCCTAGCTATTCGATGATGGATTCAAATTTGCCACACGACGTTTCGTTTTTGGTCAGTCATCATCAACTTTCTTGTTTCTTATGGGCGCCATATTGGATTTTTAGCCCACCAAATAGTGCGTTTTATTCTGATTTTAGTGATGTATAATAACTTATGATTTGCTTGATAAATGACAAAATAATTCAATAAAAACTAATTTTACTTTAGTTATTGGCTTTGAGTTAATGGGCCATTTTGTAAAATGTCATTATTTGACAGTATTTGTCAAACACGATAATTCGGACGATCATTAGAGCAAGTCAATCATAGTTAAAAATGAATCTAGAAAAGAAACCCCCACAGAAAATGTTATTATTATACAAGCATTGCTGAACTACTTAGGTTAATCAGAAAAAGAGATTTGTCAGCATTATCTCTAACTTAAACAGCTCATTTATGTTTTCAAGAGAAATATCATCATTTTAGGAACTTTATTTTTTGCCAAATTTAAAATTTTTTATAATGTTAGGTGCAAGTTTATAGTTCTAGTTAGTATCCAGCAAGTGATTTAAACCATTTTTTATTCATTCATATTTATTCGAGTGAATAAACCTGTTTAAGTCACGTGTTTTATACAGTATTTTATTAAATTTGGACTTCTTATATTAAAAAAAAATTAAAATGACAGTTCTATTAAATTTGCATCGCGCCCCGTAGATGTAACATTGATGTTTGTTTATTTACATCTGTAAATAGACGAATGTCATTCAGAGTGATTTAATAGTTATTTATACAGCAAGTGACTTAAACCATTTTTTATTCACGATAAGTACAACTAGGTCCACGAACGTAGAGAGTTCTTCGAGTGAATTTAAGTCACGTGTACACCTTTGTGACTAAGTATGTTCAGGCCAATTACGTGTGACAAGTACTACCAAGTAATCTTCATAAAACGTCTCATTAACAAAGCTAACTAAGGTAAAATTAGTTTTTATTGAATTATTTTGTTATTTATGAAGCAAATCATAAGTTATTATACATCACTAAAATCAGAATAAAACGTACTATTTGATGGGCTAAAAATCTAATATGGCGCCCATAAGAAAAAAGAAAGTTGATGATGACTGACAAAAAACGAAACGTCGTGTGGCAAATTTGAATCCATTATCGAATAGCTGGGAAAAAGTGGCAATGAAAAGGTGCTTTTAGTTTTGGGATATCTCTTCAAATAAGGTTAGAAATAAATAAAAACAAAAAATAAAATTTTAAGTTTTTTTCGGATATCTTCGGAAGTACTCGGAAAATCGAAATTTTTAAAACTGCATTTGGTTGAGCTTTACATTGCGCAACTTTGCCCCAATTTAAACTTTCTCGTATCTCTTATAGTTTCCGAGATCCCAATGGTGAGGGTCGAATTTGAATTACCCTGTATAGTTATTTTAGTAGATCAGTGCCTAATGCATTTTATTCTTGTTTTATTTTTAAAGAATTTTTGATGTATTTTATTTTATGAGTCTAAATAAAAAAATATTGCTGCAAACTGCATTTAAATCAACTGATTTAAATCAGCCCAACCCTGGTTTCAACCATGTGGTATTGTCTAACTGAGGACAAAAGATCACATCAGCAAACCTTTCAGGGCTTGAATGTTTAGACTACCATTTTGCTGACAAATCCACCACTATTATGAAATATCTAAGAAACGGTGCAAGATAGGAAATAGCACTATTTTCAACAAGTTGAAAATAACATTAGTGCGAAATTCCATTTTCCCAACAAACCTTTTTTGTGTGAGACAGAAAACCCAATAAACAAAGAAAAAATTAGTAACTCGTCTCAACAAACATATAGAACATATCTCCTACTTCCAAATTAGTAAATATTTTTTTTATGAAAGTAAGTTTTTATTTTGCCTTTGTAGAACACTTGTCCAAAAAAAAAAAACCTTTTTTTTAATGCTAATACTTTAATTTCCAGTGGTTTGTGGTGTAAGTTGTTTCACCAAATTCACTGAAAATACGTGGAAAACATATTAGAATAATATTTTGAAGTCGTATGTCAATTGCGTAAAAAAAGTTCAAGTCCTTTTAAGCAGCTGAAATGGTTGCAGGTAACGCCCCCTATCAGCTACTGCAAAATAGATGACAGCATCGTATTTACCGGGTGCCAAAACCCCCTTATACAAATTTTCCATTATTTATATAAAAACACCTTGATGATACGATTAAAAAAAAAACAAGAACAAAATTTCAACTTTCACACCCTGTAACTTTATTAATATTAACTTTCGGTATAGGACAATTTAGCTAAATCGTATTATTTTGATGTCAGGAATATGCTGTTGCTCTATATCCGATTACTTATAGTCCACCCTATAAAATTTATAACACAAACAAATGTTTTAATTTTGTTTGTCACTCACAACAACAATTTAAAATGTTTATTCTTGTTCAATTGAATTGTTAGAGACAATTTTCAGATTACAGTTTAGTTAAGATAACAAAAAATGGAGGTAAAAGTTAAAAAATATAAATAAATCGCAGACTATTTAAATTAGGTATTGAATGACATACTTCATAGAAGTTGAATTGTAAAAGCTATCAGAAAAATAAGTAATACACAGGCTGTTCCATCTAAAAAAGTCGAAATTACTTAAGCTGAATTAGTCAACACGGTGTTTCATGGTGAATGCGTTATACAGGATGTTTCACGATAAATGCGTCATATTTTAGGGTTTGATTAAACGTCAAAAAATAACTCTAGTTTTCTATATGTATAAACCATGGACCAAAGATGTTTCATTATGGAGATACAGGGTGTTAAAGTTTGGGTAAAAAAATCTAAATTTATTTATTTCTTCAAAACAATAAGAGATATTTTCATAAAACTTTTTAGGTGTCAACTGTCAACGATAAAGTTCGTTTTTCCATTAAAAAATATATTTTTTTATATTTCCCAGTGGCGTCCAATCGAAAAAGTTATTGACCATTTTTGCAAAAAAAATATGTCCGCCACTGTTTTTCCCTAAAATGCAAATCAGTTCTGAACTCCTTATTCAATTTAACACAGAAAAGGTATCTAGTAACTTTTTGGTACGTCATCTCGTTTTCGAATAAAAAATCCTGCAAAAGTACCATTACAATTAATACTAAATCTTCGAATATCGTTTTTATTCAATTTTAAAATTTTGATTTATTCAGTTTTTTAATGAAAGAATAGGAAAATACTGCTTGTTCCTATCGAATAAAAAATATAATTTTTGAAAAAAACTAAATTAATAAAAATTTAGATATTGATTAATAAACAGTCGACGATTTAGTATTGATTTTATGGGTACATTTTTATGATTTTTATTGGAAAACAGAAAGGTGTACCGAAAAGTTACTAGATAGCTTTTCTGTTCTAAACTGAAGGGAGAATTCAAAATTGAGTTGCGTTGAATGGAAAAAGAGTGGTGTACACATTTTTTTTGCGAAAACATTCAGGAACGTGTTTGATTGAACGCTACTGGCAGAATTAAAAAAATATGTTTTTTATTGCAAAACGTGCCTTATCATGAACAGTTGACACCTACAAAGTTTTATAAAAATACCTGAAACCGGTTTTAAGAAATAGATAAATTTAAATTTTTTTATCCAAACTTTAACACCCTGTATCTCAATAACGGAACATCTTTGGCCCATGGTTTATTTAGCAAACTAGGGTAATTTTTTACTTTTAATCAAACCATAAAATATGACGCATTTATCGTGAAACACCCTGTATTTTAGGGTTTGATTAAACGTCAAAAAAAAAACCTAGTTTTTTATATAAACCATAATCCAAAAATGTTTCGTTATGGAGGTACAGGGTCTTAATGTTTTGATATAAAAATCTAAATTTATTTATAATTCTCAAATCGGCTGCAGCTATTTACATAAAACAAAAATATTTACCAACTCGTTCAATTGGATGCCACTGGCAAAATTGAAAAATATCTTTTTTATTGCAAAGCGTGCTCTATTGTTGACATTTACAAAGTTTTATGAACATAAATATTTGCAGCCGTTTTGAAGAAATAAATAAATTTAGATTTTTTTATGCAAACTTTGACACCATGTATCTCCATAGCAAAACATCTTTGGATCATGGTTTATAAAGCAAAGTAGAGTTATTTTGTTATATTTAATCAAACCATAAAATATGACGCATTTATCGTAAAAAACTCAATAAAAAAATTGAACGCTCTGTAGCATCTAACGCAAATTTATTAGCGTAAATCTAATTTATGGTCCCTGTGCAAACAATGGTAATTGGTAATACAACCAATTTTATATCAGAGTAAAAACTAATATCTTTGAAAAAAAAATGAATATTAGTAAAACCTCAAGTAAAACTATCAGCTTGAAGTATAGACATTAACATAAAACTTTGAAAATTCTACATAGTATCTACAAATGTATTAAAAAATATAAGGTTCTATTTAAAAAAACTAATACCTGGTTTATACCCTCATCCTCAAATTAAAAAATTAAGTTAAAGTTAATTTAATGTAAATTAGTGGGGGTTCATGCCCGGTTTATACCTTCAAATTAAAAAATTAATTCAAATTTAAATTACATGTAAAATTGAATGAAAATGATTGTGATTTATACTTTTCAAGATATGCTAAATTAAATGACAGATGTGCTTTTGACTTTGACGTATTCTAGACATATTCTAACCTAAAAAGGGTGAAAGAGTTTAGCAATAAAATAATCATTTCTAAAATTAAAAATATTAAACAGGGGATCATATCTTGAAACATATAAACCACAATTTTCATTTAATTTTACATGCAACTTAAATTAATTTAAGTTTAATTTAATTTTTTAATTTGGAGGTATAAACCGGGCATTACATGTAATTAAAATTAAATTTAATTTTTTAATTTAAAAGTATAAACCAGGCAAAATACTTTAAGTTATGTTAAATTAGATAGCATAGATGTGTTTATGACTTTGGACATATTCTAACCTAAAGAAGGTCAAAGATTTATGATTTCATTCATAAAAAAGTTCAGGTATAAAATAATCATTTGTAAAATTAAAAATAATTAACAATGGATCAAGTTTTCTTTGGCTGAGACATAGTTTGTGATTACTGCACTAAATGGAATTGGTGTATCCTTGATAAAATGATGGAAAAGAAATTGAAAATTTCATTTTTTCAAAAAATGAGAAAAAATATAAATACAGTTTCACATTTTATAACAACACAAAGTGACAAAGGGTTCACAAATTAGACTGAAATTTACCCAATGTTGAAAGTTGGTCTACTTTTAAGTTAGGTAAAATTAATTTTAATTTAGTGTAATTTTTAAGTATAGCATGTCATATACAAATGCGTAGCTTTAACTTTTGCGTAGAAAACTTTTGATTGACTTTAGTGAAAAGTTAGTTTAATTTTAATTAGCAGGTATACATAGACATAATTATTCACTTAATTTTTGTTCATAACAACACGTAGTAAACAAATTAGTCCAGGTTACTTGTTTACTCTGGGTTGTTATGGACAAGAATTAAATTTATGATTAATACTACAACTACTTGGGTAAACCCTGCCTCATATACTACATATAATACATATTAACTCAAGATTAAACAATGTCTACAAAGTGTTAGTGTACAATGATGATTATTGTGTTAAAGGTAAAACCATAATGAAAACTGCATTGCTTTTTATTTTTGTTAATGTTAATATTGTCACGAATAGCATAAATTGCACTATGTTCCGTTACCTAGTCGGGCCCCGGTCTCCCCTAGTGCACTGTCTGAATCAGCAAGACCGGCAAATTGGGGTCACGATGTGGGTATTTAATCAGCGTCTCAAGCCATCGAAGATTACTGGTCTCTAGGTCGGTCTTCGAGCATCAGTCCGAACTTTCTAGTGCCCGGACGGCTCGATACCTTCTTGGAAATCCAGGCTGAAAAGACGACAGTTCTTACGCAACCCTGAGGTGACCGTCCGAACTCTTGAACCTATCAGTACTTGAAGTAAGTCCTTTGGGCGTGTCGGTCAAAGGGGCTCCCAGCTCCTATCGAGAGGGTTTCGCTTGGCGACACTTCAAGAGGGCTTGCAGGGCCTTAAGTAAATCCTTTGGGCGTGCCGGACATAGGGGCACCCAGCTCGTATCGAGAGGGTACCGCTTGGCGGCACTTCAAAAGGCCTTACGCCCATTCCCCCACACCCACGCATCTACACACCCCCTCTCAGAAAGTGTTCCATGCGCGTCCCGCCTGCGGCGGTGTTATTTCCTTGTACACCAAGTAGTAAATAAAGAAGACATACTTGAGCTACGATTGTTGTTTCTCTTCCTGCGCTACCCCCAAAACGTGACAATATCACTAAGCTGGATTCATAGTTCTAGTTTTGCAAGAAAAAGTAATCAGTATGGTGCAGTAAAAATAAATAATATACTTGTAACACACTAATTCATAGTTTGACAAATAAGTGCAATCCACATTAACCGCAAGCAGTAAGCAGCAAGAAATGAATCATTTTCATTTCTTACCTTGCTCCTTACTGCTTCCATCGTAACCTACTGGTCTTTACCCCCATCATAGATTTTTGGAATATCATTTGACAAATACTTTCTTTTGCTTTTGCCTAAAAATGACAACCCACAAGATAACAAATAAAATTTTGATGGTTTATAAGACTTTGGGGTTATTGGGGTTATTTCTTTCTTACTAAAGTTGAACTAGGAATTGACATGGCTACTACTGCTTGCTGCATGCTGCTTACTTCTTGCGGAATTAGAACTACAAATCTAGCTTTAAAATCAGTTTAACTCACCTTAAAACTTGCTTTTTAATCCACTGTTGTACCTAATGTAGGTAGTTTAAAATATTGCACAGGACGTTATTCTTCTTCAACTTGACTTGATTGCAGTCCCTGGGAAATGTAGTCACTTTCTTCATAAAAGTTGTGCTTTTTTATCCACATGGAAAAGTAGTGATGTATGCAGCATATACCAGTTGCAGATCTGTAAGACTAGCCGAATTAGTTAATAGAACCATCCTTAAAAAATGTTAGTACAAAAATCTGTAGTAATGATGCATCAGCAATAGCATGGTTAGGTTAGGTTAGGTTAGGTTAGGTTAGGTTAGGTTAGGTTAGGTTAGGTTAGGTTAGGTTAGGTTAGGTTGAAATGAAAATGCCATTGTAATCTTACCTAGGCCAACAGCTGTTGTATCCATTATGTCAATCAAAAAATATACATTTACTTGATTTTAGTGTATAATTTTCATTAGTTAAATTGTTGTATTTTGTCATAAAAATATAATTAATTTTAGCAGCATGCTAAAACAAATAAACAAAAGCAAAGTGACAAGTGGGAATTTTACTTGACAACACAACAGACAGATCCAAGAGGGCGGCCCTATCAGCAAAACCTGTTTCCTCGAAACGCTACCTCGCGTGACGTCACAGTGGGTGCTCGGGTGCACAGTATTAATATAATAATAGTATTTATTTAGCGATAATGCTACATGAAAAACAAAACAATACAATGCACACATGTCCCAAAAATTAACCAAAAGACAAAACCAGTAGATATTTAGGTCTACTTTATTCTTAGATAAACAGTTATTATACAGGGTGTCCCAAGTTTGAGTAATAAACCAAACTTATGTTTTTTTAAATACGATGACCAACTTTTTATCCGATATTTGAATTCTACGTCAAATTCTAGGCCTAATTGATGTAAAATGTCTGTATCGATATTCAACTGTTTCCGCAGCAGCGTCGTTGATTGGTTGAATTTTGACCACCCCCTTAACTTCTTTAATTTTGATTTTAGCAAAAAACATTAAATACAAAACTAGTAGATATTTAGGTCTACTTTATTCTTAGATAAACAGTTATTATACAGGGTGTCCCAAATTTGAGTAACGAACCAAACTTATGTTTTTTTAAATACAATGACCAACTTTTTATCCGATATTTGAATTCTACGTCAAATTCTAGGCCTAATTGATGTAAAATGTCTGTATCGATATTCAACTGTTTCCGCAGTGGCGTCCTTGATTGATTCAATTTTGAACACCTCCTTAACTTTCTTAATTTTGATTTTAGCAAAAAACGTTAAATACAAAACTAGTAGATATTTAGGTCTACTTTATTCTTAGATAAACAATTATTATACAGGGTGTACCAAATTCAAAAGAAAGAAAAAAAGAACAATTCAAAATTTAAACTCATTTTATTATAATATAGGTACTTAAAACGATTAATTAAACTATATACCATATAGTTTTAAGTTTGGTGACACCGTATCGTCAGAAATACCAATAAGAAGGGGAGTACGACAGGGCTGTGTTCTCTCGCCTCTTTTATTTAACATTTACTCCGAGTACATATTTCAGCAAGCGCTAGAGGACTGTGAAATTGGCATAAAGGTGAACGGTAAAATACTTAACAACATACGCTACGCAGATGACACTGTCATCTTCGCAGACACTTCAGAAGGCTTACAGGAGCTAGTAGACAAGATTGTGAAATCAGGTGACCAACACGGCCTGAAAATAAATACAGCAAAAACCAAAACGATGGTCGTCAGCAGAAATCAAAATCTACAAGCCAATATACGAATATATGGTACTTCAATAGAAGAAGTGAGAAAATTCAGGTATCTCGGTTGCTGGGTTACCCAAGACCTGGATCCAGAGACCGAAATTCGAGCTCGAATTGAAAACGCAAGAGCCACGTTCGTGAGAATGAAGACATTTCTAACGAATACCACCCTGTCGCTCGATGCTCGATACCGTTTCGTGAAGTCATATATTTATTCTGTCCTCTTATATGGCACGGAATCCTGGACAATGGGAAAGAGGATAATGCAGCGACTGGAAGCATTTGAAATGTGGATCTTCCGCAGACTTTTGAAGATACCATGGACCCGAAGAATAACAAATGAAAATGTTTTAAGAATGATGGGAACAGACAGGGAACTTTTACAACATGTGAAACAGCGCAAAACTGGTTATCTGGGACATGCATACAGAGAAGAAAAATATCAACTTTTGAGACTGCTTATGGAAGGAAAGATAGAAGGCCGAAGAGGACTCGGAAGACGAAAATGCTCATGGCTTAAAAATATAAGAGAGTGGACAGGATTAGACACATGCACCCTATTGAGAGCAGCAAGAAATAGAGAGGAGTTTGCTGGTATTGTCGCCAACCTTCAGTAATGAAGAAGGCACTTGAAGAAGAGAAGAAGAAGAAGATATACCATATATCTGCAAACAGCCTGCCTTTCTGGAAACCGAAAATAATGAAAAAGATGAACTGAATTTTATATGGTATTCAATAATCAGTAATATTTACAGAAAATCCAAATGCATCCGTAAAGGAAGGAAGCTTCTGTAGTTTTAAACAAAAGCTAGTTAAATTTAAAAGATGTAAACAAACAATAGTTGAGTGATACTGAAGTAATGATACGTTTAAATTTTTAAATTTTCAACACTTTCTAAATATCCTTTTTTGCCTCTCAATTGCTGCTAAAATAAATCCTTGCTTTTCCCCATTTAAAGTTGCAATTTCATTTGTAATTATGTCTTTTACTCTGGGCACTGTTAATTCAACTTCCCTATCAAATTTCCCTTTCAGATATCCCCAAAAAAAACTATCCATAACGGTAAGATCCGGACTAATTGGTGGCCAGGGGATAGGGCCGAATCTACCCATCCACTCAGGAAACTGTTCATTAAAATAATTAGTAGTTGCAATAGTGTTGTGGCATGGTGCACCGTCCTGTTGCCAGATTATGTCGACGACGTCCAGGTTATTTATAACGTCTTCAATTAAATTTTGGTACTTTTCGCCATTCATATTCCCGTCATAAAAAATCGAACCCACGACTTGGTTATTTAGTTATTATTAAAAGTGGTTGAAGTTGAACAAAGCAATTTTAAGAACTGGACGTTCTTTTTTAAAGAGAGGTACAGAAGAAAATGTCTCTTTCCAAGTCGACCGATTCGAGAACTAAAAATAGTTAAAGAGCATCCTCGCCTAATTTACTACAGGACTACATATAATGGGATGTGGGAATCCAGCCCTGTAACAGACCCAAAATTTAAACCTACTCAAAAGTGCAGAGACGGAGAATTTGAACTGCCCAATTATTTATACAATGGTACGTAAGTTTTCTACTGATAATATTACAATGGTATAATCATAATTTATTTAAAAATTTTAGAGCTTTTACCAATAAGTCACATTAAGTGGAAAAATCTGCAAGATTTGAAAAAATTTTGTGGGCCCGAGGCGCAGAATTATTTTTCCAATATTCCACATTCAATAAATTAAAATACCTGAAGCCTCTCTGACTCGAAATTAGTTTATAGTATCATGCAGGGTAAGTTTTCTATTTAAAAACAAAAAAAATAATAAAAAATCCTGTTTTTTAATAGATCAAGCATGCAAGTATTTTTCTGAAAACACCATTACTTGAGTGTTTACTTAATGACATGGCGCCTTCTTAGAATGTCGCGCATGGACATGGCGCGTTTTTTCCATTTTTTTTTATGACGTCAAGTGAAAGAATGTTGTTTTTGTAAACCACGCTACATGCTACATTAAAATCTACCTAATAGGTGCTACTACAAATGCTGAGTCGTCATTTCTACCCTAGTTCAAAAATCTAGTTAAAATTTAAACAAGACTGTAAGGAATTAAAACCTTTAAACTGGTTTTTCTCGAAATCGATTTTTTTGACAAAGCGCCTTTTTCCCCTGTGGTCTTCAAATGGAAATATTAATGTCACCTCCTATTAGCCAGCCTAATTTGCTAAATTGCCCAATTTTCCCAATTTAATTTGATTGGTTAGCAAAATGTCATAAAAAATACTTACACCACATAACATGTCAATATCTTTACTGATGTTAAAGTCAGGATCGGCTAGATTTACATGCTCCGGTATCGAAATGCAACTTGAATCAAATGATCTTATCGGCATCGCTTCAGTAATTTTCGGTAAACTAAACAATTTGCTTCTGTTTGGAAACTCCCGATGCGTGATTTTAATGTACACCTAGTTTTATATCTACCTTGCAAAAAGGTATTACTTCCAACACCCGAAACAGGATAATTAAGTTCTTTTTTATGAAAACCAATTTTATTACAAAAGCTCCCAGTAATGAAATTTGATTGTGAGCCTTGATCTAGTAAAACAGTCGCCTTAAACTGTAATCCTTTATTTAGGATGAAAACAGAAGCAGTAGACAACAGCGCATATTTATTAGCCCGACTTATTAACGTAGTTTGAGGCGAGACAAGGGCCGCATTCGTTTTCGCGCTCCATGGAGCGAGCAGAGCGTTTTTGACGTCACAATGACGTAATTTGACAATTGGTCAAATTATGGTTTTCCCAAATTACGTCATCGTTACGTCAAAAAAGCTCTGCTCGCTCCATGGAGCGCGAAAACGAATGCGGCCAAGGTCATCGTTGCGTTGAATACTGTTTCTATCTTCAACCGGGTCATGATTATTCGCAATGTTTGTGTGCGCCCTTCTCTCGTCTGCTCGAGCCGCTCGGCCTGCGTTTATTTCACTTGTTGCAGCACATATTCTACAATTTTCAAATGCATGTTTTGGATTCAAACAGTTTAGATACAGTTTCAGCCTTACCGCTTCGTGCTTTCTTTTATTAGGATCAAATTTTAAAAATGAATTGCATTTAAATATTGAATGACTTGATTTAAAGTAAAAAAAAATTGTTATTGCTATTTGTTAGTGATGAGTACGATTTGTTGAAGTTTTGATTAAAATTTCTATTATTGTAAGTTTTATTTTTATTGCTTTTTGTACTCACAGTTTCAAGATTCTCTAATAACTCACATTCTCTTTAACAAAATTGAGCAAGTCCTCAAAAGAGGGTAGATCAGTATTAAATTTTTTAGATTCCCAATCCTTACGAGTTGGGTGGTCAAGTTTTGTAACCATTAAATAAACAAGTAACACTGACCACTGATCTGTGGGTTGATTTAATGCTTTTAAACCTTAAACATTTTTATGAAATAAATCAAATAAGCTGCGCAATTCAGTGTGTGATTCTTTGACTACTGAAGGCGCTTCAAATAAACCATTGACAAAATTAAAAATAATTAGTCTATTATTTTCGTATATGTGTTTTAACATATTTAAGGCAATACTATAATTATCGTTATTTGTAGTTTTAATCGACTCTAACATTTTAAATGCATCACTTTCAAGATGTGCTTTCAAATAATAAAACTTGTGCAATTCATCCATTGATGAGTTTTGATCAATTATTGAATAAAATGCGTCTCGAAATTCCAACTTATGAATTATTATTAATGTCTGGTAATTTTATTGAAAACCCCGTAACATGTCGCTGGGAACTATGTGATTCCGGTAGGGAGATGTTATCAATTGGCTCTATTTTATGATGATTTGACAATATCAGTAAAGCACGCGCACTTATTTCATCAAATAAATCTTCAAATTATATATATTAAATATATATATATATATTTTATTATATATTATTATTGATATCTTTCTTGTTTGTCTTGACTAATATTATCAGCTGATAATGCCAATTCATCATTTTCGGTGTCAATTAACAATTCTATTTCGTCCTGGTACTCCCTAAACTCATCACACAATGGTTGAGTGCGTGCTAAACGGCTATCTAATTGCATAAAAGCACTATTATCAACTTGGAAGGGATCAAACAACTCAACACATTCTTTGAAACGAGTTAAAGGTGGTTTAAAACTAGCTTTATTTTAAATTGCAAAGGATTAAAATGGTCTCTAACGTCCGTCATTTTGTCTTGATTTTATAATTAAAATGTATTTATTTTTATAAGGCTTTGTCGATTTAAGTTAATGTAAGTAAGTGTTATCAAATTGAGCCAAATTCAAGACTTACTGTTCTATCTGGTAGATTTTCCTTTTTGGTCTGCTTACTGTAACCAATGGTGATCGTCGTCACATTTCAATATACTAGCCGCTGCTGGAAATCCAGGTCTCCAGGTTTTAAATTCCACCCTTCAAGGTTATCGCCGAGGCTTGACGACCTTCTAATCAAAGACTGTAATCTTCCAAAGGCGTTTCGTCTTCTTCGCCTCTAAAGACCATCCGCTATTCGCCTCTAAAGACCATTTTCCTTTTTCAAGTGGACTGTATTAATTAAACTGGTGGAAAAGTCAATTCCACAACTAATAATCTTAAAATTTAATAACGGTTTTAAACCAGAAAGAAATCAACTGTTGTGCGAGTCTTCCCATTCTCTCGCAGACTGCACTTAGAAACTTAAAAACTTAAACTCATTGCGGGTGAACCTCCGCGATGTTGCCGACTTTTTAAAGAGTTAACAATCTAGTAACGAAAGATTTTTTTTTGATAAACAATACCTCACCAATCATGTCGCTGTTTACTGAATGATGCGATATCAATGGTGCTGTTCCTAGATTTTGGGACGCCATTTGAACATTCTAGCTCATAGAGTTGAGTACAGATGTCACCAGATGTGGCACAACAGCTATTGGGTTAATAGGTTGAACGGTTTGGCCGCTAGAGGGCGTCAAAGTTGACTCATTTTTTATGTCTTTTTTGGTGCATCTTCTCTTACAATTGTCAATAACTAGGTTATTTGCAACACTTTGTATAAACTTTTGTATGTCAATGAATAGCCAACGAAATAAGCTTTCTATTGACGTATAAAAGTTGATTATTGCTACGGTTTCCAAGCTAGAGAGCGTCAAAATTTTAAAATGTATAATTCTTCGTTGTTTTCCAATGGATTTTATTTATGATTAAATTTAAATGGAAGATGTTTAAAAATTATTTATAATATAATTAGTACGAAATAGTATTTTTTTATTTGTTTACTTTTAATACTAAGGCTAATAGTTCGGTAGTGGGTTAAAATTTAGGTTAGCTTAGGTAGTTAGTTAGGTTAGGTACTGCAAGTGTATATTTTATTTTTATTTTACATAAAATGGTAAATATCACAGAAATGGATACAGATAGGTATAACCGGAAGTTTTGAATTTTTGTTTCTTGTTTTAGCTTATTGATTCAGTGACATAAGAGAGAACATGATACAAATACACTAGCTTCGCATAAGCTTGCCAGTAAAAACCACAATTTCTGCAGTTAAAGAGTGAAGAATTAATGCAAAAAGAGAAAATTAAATATATGTATCTTATCGTAAATGAACACCACAATGAACACTACAAAAACAATAACTAAAACAAAAAGCGTTAATTATCAAACTTTTGAAACAACACGCAAACTGAACGCATAAAGCTAGCTAACAAAACTGATACCTGAGTTTAGCTGTTACCTTTATTTAAAGAAAGTGTAGTTTACGATTTAGCTCGTTTTATGACAGGACATTCTTTTTCTTTTTTTTTCATTCTTTTTAGTCACGTAGCTGAAATTGTTAGGATAATAAAATTATATAAGTTATTGCGTCATCTTTCGTTCTTCGGGCCTCACCATGGTTATTTCGGTTATTTGAGAAGACCGAAATTTAGACATAGTTGAGCAATTCGAAGTTCCATGAAATGTTGCTTCTTCCTCTACAACATTGCAAAAGTATATTTTTTAGATCCGACGTATTGGTTTTTGGTTTCCACCGTCACTTTTATTTGTCTAATGGGTGTCATAATCTATTTTTAACAATTTTAATTCAACTTGTTTTCTGATTACAGTGCTGTTTCAGAAATTATGTTTTTACAACGAGTGCCTTCAACACAATATCTCAACAATGCTTCTTTAGGTCAAATTACCCTAGTCAACATAATATATTTCCATTTTGCAACACAATGATCATGTGACACGGAGTGCGCTTTAACCTAATCAATTGTTGCTAATCAAAGCTCACGAGCTGTGACCGGTCAGTCAAATAAGAACGTATCAAATTGACACTCCCTGAAGAGAATTTGTAATGTTTTAACCATAAAGCAATAATATTAGATAATACGTAGTCAAAGGCTTTCGTTAGATCACAAAGCAGTCCCCAGCGTCGAAACTGGTATTAACTAATTCCACAAGTTTATTGATAGCCATAGTCGTAGATTATTCATTTCGAAATCCAAACTGACATTCAGAGAAAAGCTTGTGAGTTTCAATAAATTTGCTGATTCTGTTACTAAGTACCTTTTCAAGCAGTTTAGACAATGGCATACTTTAATCCTTTTATATTTAGTCCGCCTCCTCTAGTCAGGATTCCCGAATAGTAAGACAACTCTTTACTTCGATAACCTAGTTTATTCTGCCCTAGTCATGTTTTACCATACATTCACCTGGCCCGCGCTTACTGCTGCCTCAGCGAGTTTACAATTATCGCTATGTAACACTAATAACTAATAACCACAATATACAGGGTGTCTGCCACATACTGCATCTGCCCCGGTTAATTGAAAGAATTTGCATTTCCTTAAAATGAAAATTCTTTCAAAGATCCCTTTCATGTGATATAATGTTTTAAAAATACTTATATATACACCTAATAATCCAATTTAACTACAATTTTTATTAAACTTTGAAAGTATAAACTAAAATAAGTATATATAAAAAAAAAACTTTATATATAGAAAAAGATAGAGAGAAAAGAGGCCCCTTATCTAACTTACTCATAATATTTTACCGTCCTATTGAATATATAACTTAGTTCTATTTTTGTGAACTACATGTTCCTTATTATCTTTCAAGACCACTACATTTGGAGTATCTTCCTTAACAACTATGTACGGACCCAGAAAGCAAGGCGTCATTAATTTATTACCGTCCTCGTTTTTAAGTAAAATCATATACCCTGGCTTATACTCGATAGGGTTGACTCGTTTATCATATATCTCTTTTCGCTTTAATTTCGAACAATATTAGTCAAATTATTGGGAATTTTACACTCTCTGCCAAAAATTAGTTCGAAAGGTGTGTATTTTGTTTCAGTGTGGACCGTTGTGTTATATGAAAAACACCAATAGGGAACCCATGTACTCCATGTGTCATTTAAATTTTCGGTTTGAATTCTTAAGTACGCACCTAATACTTTGTGCGAATTTTCTAATGCCCCGATACTTTCGTGATGGTAAGCTGTAGAATTAATCTGTTTTATATTTAAAAGTGGTTTTAGTTGGTACCGCAGCTAGTTCTGCGGGGGTTCAGCAACCTGCCAGGCGCGTCCCCAGGTGGCGGATAGGGGAACGGCCTTGAGGGCCCTTTGGGGAACTCAAGGTTATCTGGATACATAGCCGGGTCCGAAGGGAATAAAAACCCGGATGAGCCCGGTAAAATCCAGACGTGGACCAGCTACATACCGTAACCCCCGGGGCAACCCGGGGAACGGGGACCTTGGCTTTACTGCCTGGGCCGAGTGGATGTTAGGCACCACTATAAAAAACCTTCTGAATCCCAAGGTATCGTGCGCGCTGACGGGATGGATGGTCAGCCAGGCGGTCTGACATCTAGCGACGAACCTGGGGGCACCTGGCGCACCCCCTTGTATAAATGCCTTAGCGCCGTGTGGGGCTCCACGGCGTCGGACCACATTTCCCCATTACTCGTGGGACCAATATATGGAAACCATAAATGAAATTTCTTCGGAGGACGAGGGGTCTTTGAATTCCTCGGCCTCGACACATTCGGCCGCCTCCAACGTAGGCCCTCTTATTGGGACTACGGGGGGTCCGGCCTGTACAAGTACCTCGATGCCGGAGGAGCCCGTTAAGGGAAACTCGGACATCGAAGGTATATCGAAGGACCTTGGCAAAATCAAGGTCATTGTCAAGCGCGGGAGTGGATCTCAGCGGAAGAAGAGGCGACGCCGACAGGCGGCTGCCGCTTTAACTGCGGGATCCACTGCCGCGATCCCGGGGCCGTCGACGGCGGCTGGGAGCACTGGGGGGCCCCCCGTGGGCGCACCCGTGGCTCACAGCGGTGCTGGAACGAGCCAGGGAGGCAAAGTAGCCCTTCGAAAGAAGAGCAAACAATCTGTCACTGGAGGGACGAGTAGTGCCAGGAACACCGGGGTGGACTCTGAGGGGTCCGGCACGGGTTCCGGGGCCTCACGACCCTCTAGTGGAATTATAAACCCCCCAAAGAGGTCCGGGACAAAACCTGCGAACTCAGAGAGGGGTTCTAAAGGATCCCTCAAGAGGCAAATGCAGCCTGGCATGACGCCTCCTGAGGGGAAATTGGGCAAGCGGCGTCGAGGGGCGGATACGTCCCAAGGCGCCAGCTATTCCCTAATCGTTGCTGAGGACAGGGACCTGCAGGTCGTCGTGACCAGGGAGGTAAATCCAGACCTGGGCTTCAACGGCGACCAACTGGCAGAGTTCCTGGACGCAGCAGGGGAAGCCGTCCCCTCAGAAGGAGGCATGGCTGTCCAGTTCCTCTCCACAAGATTGTGGAGGGGGCAAATTCTGGTGACGGCGGCCAATCAAATATCGAGGAGGTGGCTCCTAGAGACACTTCCTCTCATTAGACCATGGGGACCGGATGTGTCGCTCGTCGCCGCTGATCCCGAAAGGTTTCGGCTGCGGAGGGCCACGCTCTGGATCCCCGGAAAAAAGCACCCGTCGAATGAGATCGCGATGGCTCGGCTGGCTAGCCAGAATCCGAGCCTGGGGTGCTCAGGATGGCGGGTGTGGAGTAGGAAGGAGGAGCCCACAGGCCTCTCGCTGGTAGTGGGGATCGGGGAAAACTCGGTCGCCGCGCTGGCGGGGGTCGGGTACCGTCCTTTCTACGGACTGACGAGGGCGAGGCTGTTAATTCTCTCGCCCTCGAGAAATGAAAACGAGGGTGGTGCCTCGGAGGTAAGTGATCGGCCCCTCGCTCCTGTCGAAGGACAGGGGCAGGTCGCGGCTGTCACCGTCTCGGAGGCTACCTCGGGGACAACCCCGGAGTCGGTGGGAGAGCCCGTGGGAGCGGGATTTCCCCCTGGTTCAGGGGAGGCGGGAGAAACCGAGGCCATGGGCGGGGCGCTGGATAGCGCCCCGATACCGGAAGCCAGGGGACATACCGCCTCGTCGGACGAGGAGTCTTCTGATTCGGAAGACGGCCAGAACAAGACTGTGGTCGAACGAGAGTAGGGCGCGCAAGCGGCCTACTCTCAATGATAAATAATATTTTACTAATGGATAAAACACGCTTTATTCAGATAAACCTTCAGCACGGGAGAGCCTCAACGGCGCTCCTCTGTAGAAGAGTAAAAGAACTGAGCTGTGAGGTGGCACTGATCCAGGAACCTTACCTGTTTCGGGGCCAGATCAGAGGGCTCGGGGCGATGGGGGGGACGGTTCACTACTGTTCCTCATCACCGAATCCTCGTGCCTGCATTGTCACCCGCAGCATACAGGCGCTGCCAATGACTGGTGCTTGCACCAGGGACTTGGTCGCAGTGAGGGTACCATTGTCCATCAATGGCACAATTAGGGACTGTGTCGTCTGTTCGGCATATTTCCCGGGAGACTCGGTGTGTCCACCGGTCGAACTTGAGTCTCTCGTGAGGAGGTGCGCAGAGGAGGACACTCCAGTATTAATTGGATGTGACTCCAATGCTCATCACGAGCTCTGGGGCTCCGCCGGGACCAGCGGGAGAGGGGCGGACTTGCTGGAATTTCTCTGCAGGGAGGGTCTGGGGGTCCTCAATAGAGGTACCGTGCCGACCTTCTTCATGCCGGGGCGGCAGTCTGTCATCGACCTTACGATCTGCGGTGGGCCCTTAAAACAACAAGTAAAGCGATGGTGCGTGTCGGAGGAGGATTCCCTCTCCGATCACCGACACATCCTTTTCGATGTCGAGGGGATAAGCACAATCCCCTCTTCCACTTACAGGAACCCCCGGACTACTGACTGGAGCCTCTACAGCGAGGAGCTGGCCAGTAGGAAGAGGGTCATGTATAAAAGGACGCGCACGGCAGAGGACGTTGAGGCCTCGGTCGAGGAACTCAACGCCGCCGTACTAGCGTCATACGAGCACAACTGCCCGGCTAAGGAACGGGTAGTTGGAGGAACGCCATGGTGGAACTCTCTCTTAGAGAGACACCGTAAGAAGGTCCGTAAGCTTTTTAACAAAGCAAAAAGGATCAATACTGTGGAACACTGGGACAACCACAAGTTGGCTCAGAAGCTCTACAAGAAAGCGATACGAGACTCCCGTAGAGATACGTGGAGGAGGTACTGCTCGGACATTGAGGACACCACTGAGGCGTCCAGATTAACGCGGATCCTCAGGAGGGAGTCGTGCTTGCGCCTGGGCTCTGTGGCCCGGCCGGAGGGGGGCTTTACCGAGACACCGGAGGAGACCCTAGGCATCATGCTTGGGACTCACTTCCCGGGGTCGAGTCAGGTGGGGCCAATACTCACGGAAAGCGGGAATTGTGACGTACGGGCAGACCGTGCGTTTGCAGACCGTATCGTTACTTTTGAAAGGGTGAAATGGGCTATATGCTCGTTTGCCCCGTTTAAGTCCCCGGGGACTGACGGTATCTTTCCGGCACTTCTCCAGAGGAGCCCGGAGGAGATGACCCTGGTCCTGCTGGGGATATTTAGGCGATCACTCACTCTGGGGTACATCCCTGAGGCCTGGAGAAGAGTGAGAGTCGTGTTCATTCCTAAGCCGGGAAAGGCGGATTACTCTAATCCGAAATCGTTTCGTCCCATCAGCCTCTCGAGCTTCATGTTGAAGACTCTTGAGCGCATTGTGGACCGTCATATTAAGGAGGAGCTGCTCACTGTGGCCCCTCTACACGAGAAGCAATACGCTTACAGGGCGGGTAGGTCTACGGAGGCCGCCCTTCATCACCTCGTACAGAGGCTGGAGAAGGGCAGAGCGCCCGGATGCGCCACCCTGGCGGCGTTTGTGGATATAGAGGGGGCGTTTGACAACACCTCCTTTGCATCGATATGCCAAGCCCTTGAGCGGCGTGGGGCCCATCCGGTGGTTGCCGGGTGGGTGAAAACCATGTTGTCCAACCGTTTGGTTTTTGCGGAGCTCAACGCAGTCACGTCGGAGGCGTGGGTCGCCAGGGGATGCCCCCAAGGGGGCGTTCTCTCGCCCACTCTTTGGTGCCCTAGTTGTTGATACTCTGCTGTGGAGACTCAACTCCGCAGATGTCTACGCCCAGGCCTACGCGGACGATGTGGCCATTCTTTCGAGTGGTCGTGCCGTCGGGGGCCTGGCGAGGAATATCCAGGCTGCCCTTCAATCAACACAGGTTTGGTGTGAGGGGGAGGGGCTTTCTGTGAACCCGGAAAAAGTGGAAGTCGTCATCTTTACGAGACGACGAAAACTCGGGCCGTTGCCGGACTTAAATCTGTTTGGCCGCATTCTGGGGTACAAATCCCAGGTCAAATACCTAGGGGTCATTCTAGATTCCAGGCTGACCTGGAACGAGCACCTTGCAGTCAAAATCGGGAAGGCCCGCAATGCTCTCTGGGCGTGCAAAAGGGCCTTTGATACCACGTGGGGACTCCAGCCGAGAATCCTTCGATGGATATACTGCGCTGTTGTTCGCCCAATGATAACATACGGAGCGATTGTTTGGTCCGGAGCTATGGATACGGCCAAGTCACGAGCCTTGTTGGACAGGGTTCAAAGACTTGTCTGTGTCTGTATTACAGGTGCAATGAAAACTGCCCCAACAAGGGCACTGGAGCGGCTATGTGGGCTCGAGCCGCTGCACCTGTTTATACAAAAAGAAGCCGCCAGGGCAGCCCACAGACTGGCAGGTCTCAATATGCTGATTACAGACTCAGCTGAACCGTGGGGTCATCTCGGGGGCTGGGGGGAGGCGTTGAGGGAGTGCCCGGAACTGTTGATGAAGCAGGATCGGGTGCCTCCGACGCTTCTGTCAAGCGGACCTCTAAAGTTTGTAGTACCCGAGAGGGAGGACTGGAATTTCTCTCAAAACTCTATCCTCCCGTCGCATGGAGACGTCTGGTTTACAGATGGATCCAAAACCGTGACGGGGGCAGGGGCAGGTGTGTATGGTGCAACTTCGGGGACGAGGCTTAGCTTCCCTCTAGGCTGCCACTGTACCATCTTCCAGGCCGAGATCTTTGCGATCATCCGATGCGGGGAGTTTATTTTAAACTCACCGCTATACCGGAAGGATATATTTATCTGTACGGACAGCAAGGCAGCAATGGCTGCCTTAAAAGCTGATTCAACGACGTCTGCGCTGGTGCTGGATTGTAAGAAAACACTCTTGTCGCTCGCGCGGATGGCCAAGGTACGCCTAACTTGGGTCCCGGGGCACTCCGGTGTTAGGGGAAACGAGGAGGCGGACAGGTTGGCCCTATGTGGCTCCAAAGAGAGCCCCGTAGGGCCCGAACCTATTGTAGGACTTGCCGGTGTGGTCGGATCCGCCATTGTGGACCGTATCTTCTGGCAAAGATCCGATATTGCTTGGGAGGAGGCCGGAGGCATGCGGCAGTCGCGATGTCTCATGGGCTTCTTTTCAAAGAACAAGTCGAAGTCACTGATGGAATTATCCAGAAAGGACCTCAGATGTGTGACAGGACTTCTCACGGGTCACTGTCAGATGAGAAGACACATGCACATTCTGGGTCTGTCACAGGATCCGATATGTCGCTTGTGTCAGGAAGACGAGGAAACTCCGACACATGTTCTCACACAGTGCCCGGCACTTGCGACGATCAGAAAAGAGCTTTGGGGTAAGAGTGTGATCAACCCCTTAGATATTCAAGGTACCCGGCCAAGGAGGCTCTGCAGCTTTGTCAGGGCCACCGAATTGGAGGGGTACTAGCTTGTGATGGGTCACAATGGGCCCGGCTAGCGGCCTAAGTGTCTTCTCCGTAGGGAGCCCATCAAACTACATTCATTCATTTAAAAGTGTGCATATTTCCTTTACGGTGGAAGATATAAATTCCGATCCCCTATCAGTAGCAATCTCCTGTGGAATCCCGTATCGTAAGATAAAGTTTTCCACAAAAGATCTTGCCACAGACACAGAATCCTTGTTTTTTAAAGGATGATGTGTTAAACGTTTCGCAGTCACTTGCGTCCGTATTTGAACCTACGAAAGGATTTCTCTTCCGCTTCTGATTAGTTTTTCGTCCGCGGTACCGGGGAAATTCAAATTCAGAGTCGCCCGTTTCCTGATCAGCATTGAAAACGTCAATCTCGGGTGTTTTCGATGTTTTACCGGTGTTTTGGTCATTCCAATTATTTTCACATGTACGGGATTCCTTTGCGGCGTTGTGTTTATGTTTATTCTCAGTGTTGACGCTTAGAGATGGCAAACGTTCGGATTTATCAGCATTTGTACGGCCGTTCTTATCATCGGGTCGCAATCTAACGGGTTTTTGTGATTGTTGTGTTTGATTGCTTACCATAGTGATTGGATCTGATTTCTTCAATTTTCCTTCCAGGTAATTGGCCTTCTCCTTCCACAAACTGCAGTTTTCTTCCAATAATGAATACTTCTGTTCTAATTCCTTAATAATTTTCAATAGATAGAATGTTTCATTGCCAATAACATTTTTAACCTCATCGGATTCCACAGCTGTATGTTTACAAATAGCTTTTTTTAAAGATGCCGCCTGGATTAAGCAGGCAGGATGGAAAGCCTCCAGACACTTTGAACACTTTACCGTATTAACCACAGTTTTATTACAATAATTACACTGGATATCGCTTACACTTTTGGAGCGAACTACAAGCGCGTCCTTAGTCGGCGCCATCTTTTTCAGGAAGAATGGTGCGCGGAAAACTGCTTGAGATTGAATGTTGAAAAGACTCGGTTGCTAAACTTTGATAAACAAAAGCAAAACTACTCCCTTTACGTTCCCTCTAAAGGTGGATCTATTCCAGTCGATAGCGGCACAAAATTTCTAGGAGTTTATCTGGAACCACAATTAAATTGGGAAATAAACAGCAAAGTCCTTGTTTCCAGACTAAGCAGCATCTGCGCTCTTTTGCGCCGACTCCGAGATGTTCTGACCTTAGATTCCATTCGAATGTATTACATTTCCTGTGTCCAACCATTAATCTCATATAGTATCCTGTTCTGGGGTTCTTCAGCCGGCGGCTCATCGTCGGTATTCATAGCACAAAAACGCATCATTCGTACTATATTCAATTTAAAACCTACCACTAGTTGTAAATCCTATTTTAGTAGTTTTAACGTTTTTACTGCTCCGGCATTGTATTTCCTGGCACTGGTGGTTTTTGTGAAGAAAAACCCTGAGCTCTTTAATAGAAACTGTGATATTTATACCCCCGAAATGTCGATGGGCACCAGGTGTGCTACTGATCTTCGCGTACCCAGACATCAGTCAAGTTTCTTCGAAAAAGGCCCTTTTTATAGAGCGATCAAAGCATACAACATGTTGCCACGTGATATTCGACGGGTTCGGGTTGCCGCCTCGTTCAGAGAGAGAGTCATCACTTTTCTTAAGGAAAAACAATATTATTGTTTCAATTTTACCAGGTAATTGTCATATTATTAAATGTTGTATTTTAAATATGTACTGTCACTTATACATCAATCTAGTTTTAAATTTTTAAAAATGTAAACTCTACTTTTACTTTAGGTGTTTCAAACACCAAGATGTGACGTTGCTTTGTGATCTTGGTATCATTTTGATGGCAATAAATTTATTATTATTATTATTATTATTATTATTAGCATTTACTGTAATCTATATAAATGATGCAGCGCAGCATTACATTTTAATCATAATTTCTGTCATAACCAGTGCGGTAATACACATATTGCTTTTCGTAATTTCGAGTTTTATTTTTTAAAAACGCTAGTTGCCGAAAAGTAAATAAAATTACCGTTCAAGTTGTTTACATGACTAATTTTGTTCGCGCAGTGCATACACGGAAATCCTTGCTTTACAGCATTAGGGAAATAAATTTCATACGTTCCATTTTTTATTTTTTAGGAATGGAAAATGGATCGTACATACTAACACATAAATAAGAGTTAAAAATGATGCTAAAAATAATTTTGTTATAAGACATGATATTGTATATTAAGCCTTAAGTTGCACATATTAACCTTTGTTCTTATATTTCATGTAACACTGAGGACTATATGAGAAGGAAGCCAAAGCAGACTATGATGAGCTATTATCGTTATTGGAATTCACGATGGGCCTGTACGTTGATGCTGAGGTCCAAGCTAGCCGAATCATCGATTGAATAATCGACCCACACCACAAACATTTATGGGACATTAATCATAAAGGTGTTCAGTGATGTGAGATGCGAAGTTTTGCTCATAGGACTAAGCCTCTATTAAACTTTTCTCAGTGTTGCAGTATTTTTGTTGTTCTGCCATTGCCAGAATCGGATAGATTTAGGGTAAATAAAAGTGCATAATGTTGTTTAGGTATAGTTACTGGAAAGGAAAGATTTTATTAGGTTTCTTGTTAGAATAAGAACTAACTTACTATTAAGAAATGATTGTAACCAGTGTCCTTGGACAAACTTAACTGAGTACCATGTAATACTCACATATGTAAACCTACTAACCATTATTATAATGTCTTCGTATTTATTAGGTAAACGATATATTTTTATTTTTGTTAAAAATTTTAATTATTGTTCATATAAAACTGGGGACCAGTTTTTCTGGGGCGGAGGCATATGTCACGAATGGAAAATCAATTAATTCAAAAGATGGACTTATTGACTTAAAAACATAAGAATATTCGAGGATTGCGAAATATTAAGCGCAAGTTATGTGACGGTCCTGTACGAGTTCCGCTGAATAAGCCAGATGCTGACAATGCAGTTATATTGAATAAAACCATTTTTATGTTAATTATTAAGGGACTTCATTTTTAGCTCTAAGACTAGTTAGATGTTAGATTAACCACAATAAACGTAATTAGTAAATTTTAGTTGTTTTTAAAAACGGCCTTGCCATATCGAAATAGTTAACTGGCGCAGTCGGTAGAATCTGTCAAGGTCCATCTATCGAAGAGTGACTTTTCGTTCAACGATTTATTGGCAGATCGATTTGTTCGCGAGTTCGGTAATTAACAACTTGTTGTTCGAGAGCATATCGACCGGGTTTAAACATTACTGGACAGTGAATCGTAATAGTGGTTTGTTTAATCGATTAACAAAACCATTCGTGGAAAGTGTCACCAAATTGGACATTTTCGCAAGGACTACAATTTTTGGAATGGACCACATCGCCATCCAGAAACTTGGGACCTTATAGTATTGATATGGTCAAGTTCGCCGTAATTTTTATGTAAGTGCAATTTATTTCATGTCGCATTTAGAAACAATAATTGAAGAGTTAAGTAATTTGTCAATTGAAGGCAAAGAGAACCCTTTAACCGACTCTACTCAAAGTTCCAAAAAATTACTTGAAGTTCCATTAGTAACTAAACAAGAAGTCAATAGTTTATCAATTAAAATTTTAAGTAGTTTTAATATGGCACATTTTAAGCCTGAATATTTAAAATGCGTACCCGAATTTGATGGAAACCCCAACGATTTAAACCGTTATTTGTCAACTTGTCAGAGTTTAATAGACAATTTTTATAATACCGCTAATCAGCGTGATTTTCAAAATGTCTTTTTACTGAATAGTTTAATAGGTAAACTAACAGGAACTGCTAAAATAATCGTTAATATTCAAAATGTCACGACATGGGACGATTTAAAGGCAGTATTGCATCGAAATTTTGCAGATCAACGTGACAAATCTTGCTTAAACAGAGACCTAGTAATGCTAAAACAAAATTCGAATGAAAATCAGAATCAATTCTATGATAGAGTATTACATCTATAGAATTTGCTTTGTTCGTACATAGATAGTCATGAAAACTCTGATGCTGGCAGAATTTTAAAAAAAGGTTTATACAACGATTTAGCTTTAAAAACCTTTCTGTCTGGTTTAAAAGAACCATTAGGCACTACTATACGCTGTATGAAACCTAATAGCCTAGCTGAAGCTCTTCAATATGTCACTCAGGAGCATAACAATAATTATTTCCAAAACTTTGCCAAAAATCAATCCCAAAATTTTAATAAGTCAAACTCAAGACCACAACCGGTTCAACAGTTTAGAACTCCTTTCTTGACCCAACCTCAACATCATTTTTCTTCATTTAATTCTCATACCCCTCATAATCTATTTACGCCCAGACCTCAAATTGCGCAAACTTCGCAATTTCCTTCACAACCTATAAACATTCGCCCTAATTTTAATAAAATTACCCAACGATTTCCTACTAATTCTCATGTATTTGGTCGACCAAACCAATCAAATGTTTCCAGACCAAATCAGAATAGACCACTTTCCAACCCACAACCTATGAGTGTCTGTACGTCAGGGCCAAAAGGACCTTTAGTTCCAACTAATAGATTCCAAAGGCCTAATCCTCAAAACAATCAACCAAAATATCTAGTGGAAGAATTATATAATACAGAAATGCAACCTAATTTCGACTATGATCAATACGATCAATTTAATCAATACGGGTTATCGGAACAGTATTCATCAGGAGTTACTGATTATTACGCAAATCCAAGCACACTTGCTAATTCTTGTGAAAATGACGGAGAAAATGCTGAATGTACGTATTCGCAAAATTTTCTGGAAAATCCGACCTTAGACAACAATACCAATGTCATCGACCCCCGAGAACAAAACACCACAAATTTTCAAGTAACGCCTCAGATACACAATCAAACATAGCAATTTCCCTAAATTTAACAAACACCAGTGAACTGTCTTACATTACTCTACCGGAAGATAACATTAAACTTTTAATCGATTCAGGATCTACAAAATCTTTTGTGAATCCCGAAATAGCAAACAAATTTTATAGTAACTACATTGCAGCTGACCCATTTATTGTTAGTACTGTATTCCAAAAATCAGCTCATCGATATAGTGCTTCAATACCTGCATCAAACATTTTCAAATTACCATCTAATCAAAATTTAAAATTTTATTTGTTTAAGTTTCACAATGTATTTGACGGTCTTATTGGTCTCGACAATTTGAAATTACTACAAGCAAATATTGATTTTAATAATGGTTATCTTATTACACCACATACAAAAATCAAACTTATGTATTACCAAACAAAACCTGAACTGAATTTCTCCTCGTACCGAACAAGTAATAAAACTAAAAACTACTCTCAATAAAGGTGAAATAATTATACCTCATCAAAAAATACACAATTGCGAAATCCCTGAATGTTTGACTGTTGCAAAAGATGGATTTGCATTGACCACAATTTTAAATAATTCTTGTATGCCTGTCACTTTAGATTTTTCGGAACCAATACTAGTCGAACAATTTAATCGTAAAGAAATTGAAAATATCGATTTAAATAATTTTGATGAAACAGCCAAACCGAAATTAGACTTAAACAAACTAAGACTTGATCACTTAAATTCATAGGAAAAAGATGAAATATTGAAATTATGTAAAGAATTTTCCGACGTTTTCTATCAGGAAAATACATCACTTACTTTTACTACAAATATTAAGCATCACATAAGAACAACTGATGAAGTGCCTATTTACACCAAGTCCTATAGGTACCCCTTCATTCATAAGAAAGAAGTGGAAAATCAGATTGGTAAAATGTTGAATCAAAATATAATCAGACCATCAAACAGCCCATGGTCAAGTCCAATTTGGGTGGTACCCAAAAAGATAGATGCATCTGGGACTCAAATGGAGAGTAGTTGTAGACTACCGTAAGCTTAATGAAAAAACTATCGACGACAAATTCCCTTTACCAAACATAACCGATTTGTTAGACAAGCTGGGAAAATGTCACTATTTCACAACCCTTGACGTTGCTTCAGGATTTCACCAAATTGAAATGAATGAGGAAGACATCCCTAACACCGCGTTTAGTACAGAAAACGGACATTTCGAGTATTTGAGAATGCCTTTCGGTTTGAAAAATGCCCCCGCCACTTTTCAACGCGTAATGGATTCGATATTACGAGGTATTCAAAACGAAAAATGTTTGGTTTATCTCGATGATATCATCATTTTCTCCACGTCATTACAAGAACACCTTACAAATTTAAAAGCTGTATTTAAACGATTCCGCGACTCAAATTTTAAGATCCAACTCGATAAGAGCGAATTTTTACGTCGAGAAGTCGCATATTTAGGTCATATAGTTACCCCCAACGGTGTCAAGCCGAATCCAGACAAGATTTCTGCAATCAAAAAGTACCCCATTCCAACTATCACCAAACAAATTAAAGGTTTCCTTGGTTTATTAGAATACTATAGAAGATTCATTAACAATTTCGCCAAAATTACTAAACCTCTCACTAAATGCTTGAAAAAAGGAGCCAAAATTCAACATGATAAAGAATTTTTAGATTGTTTCGGAATTTGTAAAAATCTTTTGATAAACGAGCCAATTTTGCAGTATCCGGATTTTTCCAAGTCTTTCAACTTAACGACCGATGCGAGCAATGTTGCATTAGGTGCAGTTTTAAGTCAGGGACCACCAGGTCGTGATCTTCCAGTAGCGTACGCTTCACGTACTTTAAACTATTCCGAACAAAATTATTCCACTATAGAGAAGGAATGCCTTTGTCTCGTATGGGCTACAAAGTATTTCCGTCCCTATTTGTTTGGACGAAAATTCAATATCATAACTGATCACAAGCCATCACAATGGTTGTTTTCACTCAAAGATCCCAGTTCAAAACTGCTACGCTCGCGCATTAAATTGGAGGAGTATGATTACAAAATATTGTACAAAAAAGGAACATCTAATACGAACGCGGACGCATTGTCAAGAATCGAGATTCATGCAAAGGAAGACGAACCGTTTTCTCTTAAATCCTATATGGAAGAGTTTAACAAGCAGTTAGAAAGAGAAACAGAACAAGCATCTACTTCAGCACAACGTCCGACATCACCCCAACTATCAACATCAAATAGACAAGAAATAGATCAAGCGTCAATGTTAGTCCAAATCGATAACCATCAATCAGAATTTGATACGAACGATGAAAGACAAGATAATCAAAATGATGAACAAGACAATGATACTATTCATACAAACAACGATCAAGACTCAATAGTTGGAATACCGATAGCCGATATCCCTGTAAATTATGGGGCTAACCAAGTCAGAAGATCGCAAACATTACACTCGCCGGTAAACCCAAAGTTATCAATTATATTCGAAAAGAAACGCAGCTTGGTTGTACAACTTAGTAAAAGTAATTTCGAAAACGATGTTTTAAAGTTAATCAAAGAAAACATTGTCCCCGGTAAACAATATCATCTGTACTTCGAAGAACCAGGCGTATACAAACAATTTTGCGAAGTAGTGAGAAAGTATTTTAGATGGCCTTCTCTAAATCTCAAGAGATGTTTAAAAAAATTCTAGTTGTAGACCATTTAATATCCCTATACTTTCAAAGAGAGTTATAGATCATTTTGTTTTGAACATAAAAATTCAAATTAATGTAGAATTTTTTTAAGGTTTTTATTGGCCAGTTTTATCCATTTATAGGATATAACAACCAGCAAAAACCTGATGAATATCCATGCACTATGTTTTTGAAAAATAATCAAAACTTTGTTTGCCACCACAGACAAAGGTTTGTTACACAGTGTTAACGTATGCACATTGTTATCAAGTCCTGCTAAATTTATTACATATTGTCTGTTATATAAAATCATTAAAATACTATCTTTTTGCAAGTATCATAACTATCCTGCTGCTAATGTTTATAACCTCTCCTTGTTTCCCCATGTCTATAAAAAACACTATTTATGTTATTATTAAGTTTACCATTAATATATGTGTATGACCATTATGATAGTTACTTAGGACCACCATAGAATAAGCACCTAAAAAGGCATTGTCGATATGACACACATACTTATAGTTACTATGTACATGGTAACATAATTCTGGCATTGTTCATTGCACAACTTGTGTCAAAAAATTACACAATTTTATAAGAAAAACATGGAGAAACCCTATAAAGTAGAATGTGGTGTCTAATTTCCCAACAATGAAAACTCAGAGAAAAAGTCTGTTTCAGTCAGTTTCACTCAAATCTCTGTCAAAGTAATAGGAGTGCTATTTTTTAAATTTGATGGTGTGTCGATAATTTTCTGAAGATATTCATATTTTGTTACCATTTTACTAGGTTTAACAATTATACAGGGTCAAAAACAATGATTATTTTATTATATGCTCATGCTCATAGGAAAAATTCAGAAAAAAGAAAATATACAAAAGCGAAATAAATTTAATGATAATTTATTTTTCTTTAATAAATCAGTAAAAACAAACACAAACAAACCTAGACATAAACATAGCCTAATTAAACTTTTAAACTCTTAAAACAATGTATTAACATAAAAGAATGACATTTCTACCAACTTACAATAGCACATATACTTATAGGTATCAATACTATTTAGTAATACATTATACCTAATTAGTGTAATGGAAACTATAAATTTCATAGATTTATTTAAGTGTTAACTCCCATATGATATTAAAAGTTCTATTATCACAGACAAGTTTATATAGAATCACTACTATAATATACAAACTATAAAAGCATATGTAACTTTAGTTGGTGCTACATTGGTGTGATCTGCATGCAAATCAAAAAAATCATCATTATACCTACACTACAATAAAATGTAGCAATTCATGGATCTAGAAACAAAAAAAAATGATACACAGAGAATATGAGAAGTAGGTATTAACTAGGTAACATATACTTACATACATATTAAACAATGTGTAAATCAACCAGATTTATACCTCAACAGGTATATGCTGAAGCTGGATGCAGTTTTTTCAAATGTATTTGACTCTCTGTGTTTCCAAAAACGGTTTCCATTTGGTTTTTATTAGATACTGTCTTTGATAATAATTGTGTTACTTAATAAAAGTTCCAGTATACTTCATGCACATTGGCTATATGAGCTGTGTGGGCAGATTATCAAAGATTTTCTGAAACAAAAACGAAAATGTTGAAATTATAAGTCCTTCATAATACCATTACACTTACCTGTTGCAACTTTCCTCAGGAAAACTCGGCTGATGATAAATATAAACATGCCCAACTATAAGTAATCGATTTAACTCTGATTTACCAGTCTAAAACTGTCCAGTAATAAAAATCAATCACAATTTGAGTAAATTTCCAATCAACATGTAAACAAAGCCGCCATTATTAAATATGACCTGCTGTCCGCATTCCACAAATTCCACAAAACCGCGGCCTGCCGAACGCCATTCGGATGACGTCACGATCTCGCCCGAAGCGACTTCGGGTCGGTTCCGAACCGTCGCCCTTCTGGCCGGTCGCTGTTTTGGGAAACGCGCAGGGTGTATACTTTTTACCTAAGATAAAAACAAAGTATTATTTAATAGTTAAAGTAAATCTGTATCTATAAGACTATAAGGATTGAATGAAACAAAAGCAGATTTTTCTTTGATTTGATGTATTGCGCAAAATTAATAAGGCATGCATAATCAGAGAGCGCATGAGCGCAATATTATTCATGTATTGTAAGTTCTAAGGTGTGATTTGCTCATCACCATCATTTTTGCTAAGGCAGAAAAACGAAGAATTAGGTTATGTTGACAAAATAAGATGTTTAGTCTTTGTACACATACAATTTACCCAACAAAAAACAGATTGTTTTGAAATTGGATGTCCAGCTTTTTGGGCCTAATCATTTTAGACTGAAATATATCAGAAATAATTCAATAAGAATTGGGGATTTGGAAATATTGGGACAAATTATATCGGAGAAAAATGATGACACTCGTCCAAATAATAATAATATACAAACACATATTGATTAATGATACCTATTTCTTTCAGTATTTATCTTTTGAGTATAGTACACATATTATTAATATTAAATTAAAATAAGACAGGCATTGGAGATACTCTAATGAATACTATCACAAAAATGACTAATAACATACCTAATCAAACCATAAGGAGTAACAGCTATAGTATAGATATATAGCTGTATGACAATTATTATTTAAATAATACAGTTCAAACACTGGTTATTACACTTCATTCTTTAAAATGTTGCCTTAAAAATACCCTCTTCCAAAACATTCCACATTGGATTTCAGTAGTGCCCTGTCAACCTAAACAATACAAAAATAAATAAGTATGTAATTTCAATAAATTCTAGTAAAACTTACCATCTGTAACATTAATGATTGCTCTGGTTTATTCTTATTGTTGCAAAAGACCAAATCTTCAGAGCCTTTGGAGTATTCCTTTATCCTGTAAACATAATCAGGTCAATTTAAGGTAATATCTATTTATTTTCAAATGATTTAATATTATTATTCAACAACAAAATAATACACCTCACTACTTGACGGCTTCCTAAATTAAGCCATTAAAAAGCCCATACCAGCTAAAAGGAATTTCAAATAGTATACCTACTTGTAATTGTTGAAGTCATAAACAAGCATCTCCAAAACTTTAAAATAGTCTGCGCTTTTTCCCGTCCACAACCTGAAAAATAATTACACCAACACGTAGACGAACACCACAGATAGTTTGAGGCCAGAAAATAGGTATATATTGCAGTATCTGTTATTGCAATATTAAAATAATCAAAGACAAGATATTTCCAACCAAACAAAACAATATTTTAATTAATAATAATGTGAGGTTAGAATAGGAACGAAAACCGATGATCATTTGCCATTTCCCCCTCCACCAGTAAAACCGAAGATTGCCGAAGTCGCCCTTACGCTCATCCCGATCTCTCATGTCACTGTTCTGGCCGGTCGCTGTGTTTACCGGTCGCCGTTTTGCGCGTTTCCCTTCGGAATGAGCGTAAGGGCGACTTCGGCCAAGGACGGTAAACAGTAAAGGAGTGCTTAATCCCATAAGCGCAATCTTGCCGGTATCGGCTCGGGCCGGTGACGATTTTTACGTCACCATGGGTCTCTCGCGTTCGCGCGATTGTTTTGCGCGATGCGCGATTGCAGTCGATCATTCACGAATATGATCTCGTACATAGCATCTCGGGCGAATATTTAGCGTATTGTGCACCCGAAGGCCCACTGTGACGTCAGAATTCATTCGCCGCCGGGAAACAAAATCGGCCGATCGAGCAATCCTTGACTGTTTAATATCCTTGGACTTCGGCAACCTTCGGTTTTAAATTACGTTTTGCTCCAGCAAAGCGGTTCGAAATTGAAGTTTTTTACTTTTAAGAAATTGACAATGAAACACCCGTTCCCTCAGACAACTCTATTAAAGCAAAAACTGGGTTACAATAATTTGTTACTAACTTTAAGTCTGACAAAATACTGAACACTTTTCCTTCACCTAGCAAGATTATATATTATTTTAATAGATAAGTTCTGACATTATGCTAAGTATGTAAAGATTAATAGATTAAATATGAATTAAATGCACTGTAAGATTAACTTCACTTAATATCTAACATTACACTACACCTTGTCTACAGATAAGACACGAGATTTGTCATTAAGGCACAAACCACTTTTTATCTCTTTGAAATAAGATGCTTTACCGGTTTCCAGTGGCGGCGCATCTTGTAATGATCAGATCAGAGGCGTCTCATAATGGGTAACAACGTAACTTTTACTGGTGGAGGGGGAAATGGCAAATGATCATCATCGGTTTTCGTTCTTATTCTAACCTCACATAACTAATAAAATATAGTTTGTTTTGTTTGGTCGGAAATTTCTTGTCTTTGATTATTTTAATATTGTAATAACAAATACTGCAAAATACATTTTCAGGTCTCAAACTAGCTGTGGTGTTGGCCTGTTGGTGTGACTTTCTGATTCTAGACGGGAAAAAGACGCAGACATAATTTAAAACTTTGAAAATGTTTGATTAATGACTTCAACAATTAAGTATACTAGGTATTTGTAATTACTTTTAGCTGGTATGGGCTTTTAATGGCTTAATTTAGGAAGCCGTTAAGTAGTGATGTGAGTTATGTTATTGTTGAATAATAATATTAAATCATTTCAAAATAAATAGGTATTACCTTAACTTTTGTTGACCTGATTATGTTTACAGGATAAAGGAATGCTTAAAAGGCTCAGAAGATTTGGTCTTTTGTAACAATAAGAAAAAACCAGAGCAAGCACTAATGTTACAGCCGGTAAGTTTTGCTAGAATTTATTTTAATTAAATACTTATTTATTTTTGTATTGTTTAGGTTGACAGTGCACTTCTGAAACTTCACCCAATGTGGAGAGTCTTGGAAAGTGGTTTTTTTAAGACAACATTAAGTATGAAGTGATTACACTTCCACTAATAACCAGTGTTTGAATTGTATTATTTAAATAATAATTGTCATACAGCTAGATATCTATTTCAACTTAACTAGCTGTTTTGCTCTTTGTTTTTATTGTTATTTGTAAGAAATCGAACCTACCTATCATTATTTTTAGACAAATCTGTAAAGGTAGTGTAGAAGCAGCTTTAATATAAGACAAATTTTGGTGATAAAATTTAAATAGAATAACTCCAATGCCTGTCTTATTGTGAAGTCAGCGTAACACTGTATGACCAAAATATGTGTACTATATATGTATAGTCAAAAGATAAATACTGAAATAAAATACCATTAATCAATATACCTATGTTTGTATATTATTATTTGGACTATTCCAAGAGCAACAACAAACTAGTAGAAAGATAGATGACAAAACTAAATAAAAACATTAAAATAAAAAATAAACATACTACATTTTAATTATTTATTACATTTAAATCAGTTTCAAGTCTCATATCTAGTAAGTTTGTATTAAAAAATACATACCTATTTTGTTTGAACAAAATATGACTTTGAGCATGGTTATAAAGCTGGTCTATTCTAATGAACAATATGTTTTATTTCAATAATCATTAGCCACACTTGAAAGTCAAACAGTTTTATTTGAATAGTAATTCTGCTATATCTGTAATACCTATATGTAGGTAAGGATTACACAATGTAAAAAAATATGTTTTTATTGTTTGGTTTAAAACAAATATAAAATTTTAAATTTTGATACAATTTTTAAAGGAATTCTTGACTTGACTTTTTTTTGGAAACAATATTAGGTCTTATGTATTGTTGTAAATTCAATGCAAGTAGCGCTAAGTTGTAACTGCTTTTTTAAGAATTATTACTTTTCAGTAAAAAATATGTAAACATGAATAAAAAAAGACAATTAAGAATGAAATAACTAAATAATAATGAAAGAAATTGTAAAATTCTGCAGGAATTTTTGATTACATCATTCAATGTATTTACAGTTTGTGTTGTGTATAATTATTTACAGTGTTTTCCAAAAGCGCCATCTGTATGCGGCGAGTTGAGTAAGTTGTATTATATGATGTATATGAAAACATGAAGCGTTATTTTTATAGACACTTGACAAATTAAAGACAAAACAAAGAAAAGGAGAGAGGGAAAATAGTGATGAGTTGATGAGTAAAATAATAATGTAGTATTTTCTGCGTCTGCGCGTAAAATGTCTCTACTTAATTTCTCTGATTTAATTATGCCAAATAAATGGTCCACATTTTCGTTTCAAATGGCGCTACGATCTCAACTTGAAACGCCAATTTAGAGCAAAAAATAGTTTTATTTTATTATGTGACACTTAAAGGGTGGTCCAAATTGATTGTAGAATACTTGAAGGGTAGAAAGTACATAAAAAATAAACGCCAAAGTGTCATATAAACAATGGTTGAAAAATGCCCCCTTTAGGGGCCCTAAGTATATGCCCTAAGAAAAAAATACTTTTATCTTAATTAATGAACTAAAATAAAACTCATATGAAATTTGGCATGCTTGTTCATCATTTATTTGAAGTAATCATTTGGCGTTTTTTTTTTCAATTTTTTTAAATAATCTGGACAAGTATTAATTTTTTCATTATGGATTAGCGTATAAAAATGACGGTATTTGAAAAACTATGCAAAATGAAAACAAATGTTCAGACAAACTTTTATTAGGAAAAAGTATGGGCTACTACATGTGCCTCATCATAACGATCTAAAATTACAGCTTAAAGAAATTTAAAGCTGTCAAACTTTTTGAACAGCACCCGTATTTGTCCACATTATTTTAAAAAACTGAAAACAATTCTAAATGACTACTTCAAAATGGTGAACATGCATGCAAAATGTCATTTGAGAAACTTTTTCGTCTAGGAATAAAAAATAAAAAAACATTTTGTGGCTCGCTTTTAAGGTGCTCTAACTCCGCGAGAGGGCACTTTTTGGCTACATCAGTTTATATGACACTTTGGAGTTTATTTTTAATATACTTTTCACTCTTGAATTACATTCAATTTGAACCACTGTGTATATTTACGAAAAAGGTTTTTTAAACCTATATGGATATATGGGTTATCTTGAAACCATTTGACTTATTTTTTTGACATAATATATTGACACTTTATTCTGCTAACGATTTCAAGTATGTTTCATAAATAATAACTATATAATATTTCATTTTTATTCATAATATTGTTACGGTCTGGGCCTACTATGCTCGATACTTCTTAACGAGCGCTCGCCTCGGGATGAAACCAATGCGCCGCAATATCTGGCCGGGCGCGTATTAAAGTAGGCCACAGTTAGGAACCGAGTTTACCTGGAAGATTCTTGAATGATCAAGGCAACCCGCGAAGCGTTTCGCGGTCATTCTAGAACGTGGTTCGCGAATATAAAAGACGCGGTCTCGACCGCAGTAGTAGTGAATTTGAGAACGCGGTAAAGTTTAAATAGTGAAATAGTTGTGGAATTGTAGTAGTGTTTTAATAGCTGAGTTAATTATTGTACGGAGTGTTTTAAAGTGTAAATAAAGTTATTAATTGTTGAGTTAAATTGACTTTGTGTGAACCCACGGGAAAATCGTAACAATTGGTGTCAGAAGTGCGATCAGACTTTAGTGCGACGTGAATTGGAACTAAACTTCGGGTTAGAGACTTGTGTTCAGAACCGGACTAGAGATATTCGGAACAGTGGTGTGTTAAATTTATTTTATGCCAATAACAAGACGTCAAAGTGCAAACATGGAGGCCCAACTTGCAGCTATTATGGCAATGCTTGGAAAACAAGAAGAGATTCGACAGCAAGACAAAGAAGAACAAGAAAGGATTCGACAAGAACAAGAAAGGATTCGACAACAAGAGAAGGAAGAACAAGAAAGGATTCGACAACAAGACAAGGAAGAACAAGAAAGGATTCGACAAGAACAAGAAAGGATTCGACAACAAGAGAAGGAAGAACAAGAAAGGATTCGACAACAAGAGAAGGAAGAACAAGAAAGGATTCGACAACAAGAAGAAAGAATTCGACAACAAGACAAAGAAGAAGATAGAGAGCGGCAAGAAAAACGTAACGTAGAAATATTGAACGGTCTAGCGGGGACCAAAACAGAAATCCAAGAGTATGTATCCCATAGTCTCAAAAAGATGGAGTATGACGTTCAGGTAAAATTAGACGATGTTCGGGAGGACATGAATAAAATTCAGAACGATGTTCGGGAGGACATTAATAAAATCCAGAATGATGTCGAGATAAAGTTACGTGACTTAGAGCAGAAAATTGACAGCAGAGGAGCCAGCTCTACAGTGATCACCGGAAACGGGCTCAACAAGATCAAGCCTCCCACATACGACGGTCAAACTTCATGGGCAACGTACCAACTCCAATTTGAGGCCGCTGCAAATGCAAATAGATGGAGTAACGAGGAAAAGGCTGTAGCACTGGTGGTGGCATTACGAGGACCTGCATTGGAGCTGTTACAGACTCTGCCTATCGCCCAACAAAGCAACTATGACGCATTAGTAGCTGCATTAGAACGACGTTATGGGGATCAGCATAGGAAAGGAGTGTACCAAACACAATTAAAGGCAAGACTGCAGAAAACTGGTGAAAATTTACAAGAGTTTGAGGCCGAAATTCGTCGCCTTGTGCATCTGGCTTATCCAGCCGTCCCGGATGAAATCCAAGAAGAACTTGTGGCACAGTGTTTTGTAGATGGGATTCGAGATCTGGAAGTAAAGAAAATGCTGAAGATGTTCAAAGGAAGCAACAGCAGCGAATTACTAGTTCGAGCGCTGGAAGTTGAAGCTGCGTGCAATGACTTAAAGCCAAGGATCAGGGCCGTGACTATTCAAGAGGAGAGAGAACCGCCAGCCGATCATGCTGCTACACCAATGAATGAAATTAAATCAATGTTCGGCCAAATAGTGCAACAAATGGCAGCATTAGCAAATGGCCAGTCCACACAGTTAGAACGGTCACGCCCGATCACTAGAGTGGAGTGTTATCGATGCGGACGTACGGGACATATTAAACGAGATTGTCGAGTAAGGATACCGTCCCGCTCTCCAACGAGGGACGTACAACCATCCAGAAGGGACCAGGAAAACTCCCACTAGTCAACATTACGGGGCGAATGTTGACTAGCGAAAACAAAGCCCCCAGAATTATCTCCATCAGAAGCCTGGGTAGATCAATGGGAAGCCTGAACGTAGATGGAAAGGTGGATGCGATGAACGTTACTTTTACTTTGGATACCGGTGCGGCAGTATCTTTGATCCGGTCAAACCTTGTGGATAAAAGTCAAGTTAAGCCTTTACGAAGAAGTATTCTCCTGCGCACTGTGACTGGAGAATCGGCTAAAGTTTTAGGAGAAATAACAGTCAAGATTTGCCTTGGAAGGATTACGTTTTACCACACTGTGCTAGTAGCGGATATTGAAGATGAATTTATTCTGGGAATGGACCTGATTCGTCAACATGGATTTTCTTTTGATCCCGAACAAAATATCCTAAGGTTTGGAAGTGAAGAGTTCATCCTGTCAACCAGTCACCGCTGTGAGTCACCCATTAAGGTTTTGGCATCTCAGACAGTAAAAATAAGCGGAAATTCCGAGCAAATAATTATTGGACAATTGGAGCAGAATTCTGGGAGCTGTGTTGGACTTGTACGAAACCCGGACCGACCAGGAAGATGCCTCATTGGGAAATCACTTGTAAATGGAGGAAGTGAAGTCCCAATAAGAGTTGCAAACATTTTTTTCAGACGACGTAAAAATCAACAAAGGCGAAATTATTGCGGTATTCGAGCCTGTAGTCAAAATAACCAATTGCGATGGGTTACCAGAACAGGAGGAGCAGTTGGGGGAAAACAAGCTCTTAAATGAACTTGAAAAGACCTGGAAACATCTGTCAACACCACAACTGAAGAAGGCTCGGAAACTGATTTTGGACCATGGTAGCATATTTGGAACACCGAACAATATGGGAAAAACTACCATTGTAAAACACCGAATTAACACCGGCAATGCACAACCAATTCGACAACCACCTAGGAGACTACCAATAGCCAAACAACAGGAAGTGCAGGAATTAGTGGACAGGATGCTTGACGACGGAGTTATAGAAGAATCCTGCAGCCCTTGGTCATCACCTGTTGTTCTGGTCACTAAGAAAGATGGATCAAGCAGATTTTGTGTAGATTACCGAAAACTGAATGACGTGACCAAAAAGGACAGCTATCCACTTCCCCGTATCGACGATACACTGACGACTTTGGCAGGATCCTGTTGGTTTTCCACTTTAGATTTGAAGAGTGGGTACTGGCAAGTTGGCATTGAGGAGCAAGATAAGGAGAAGACTGCTTTTTCTGCTGGAAATGGGCTGTACCAATTCAATGTGATGCCCTTCGGACTTTGTAATGCTCCTGCTACGTTTGAAAGACTAATGGAAATTGTGCTTCGTGGCCTTAACTGGAAGACTTGCTTGGTTTATCTGGACGATATCATGGTGATGGGAAAAACTTTTGAAGAACATCTGGACAACTTGCAAGAAGTATTTGCTAGAATAGGTGGTGCCCATCTTCGATTGAACGCCAAAAAGTGTTGGTTCTTCCAAAAGCAAGTCGAATTCCTTGGGCATGTGGTGACGGTCGACGGAATCCAGACGGACGACAAGAAGATCCAAGCAATTAGAGAATGGCCAGTACCAAAGGATAAACACGAACTCAGAAGCTTTCTAGGACTTGCCACCTACTACAGACGGTTTGTGGAAGGATTTGCCAACATCGCAGCTCCGCTACATCAACTTACTGAGGACAAAACACCCTACTGTTGGAATACCCAATGTGATCAGGCGTTCAGAAGGTTAAAGGCATCACTTTGCTCCAGTCCCATCCTCAGTTATCCAGAACCAAAAGGAAAGTTCATTTTAGACACAGATGCCAGTAATTCTGGTATTGGAGCTGTGTTGTCTCAAGTCCAAAACGGAGAAGAACATGTCATAGAATACTTCAGTAGGAAACTTACCAAAGCAGAACGGAACTACTGTGTAACGAGAAAAGAGCTACTGGCAATAGTAAAATCAGTCGATCACTTTCACAAGTACTTGTACGGACAGGAATTTTTGATAAGGACTGACCATGCGGCACTCAAGTGGCTCCTCGGAATGAAACAACCGGAAGGACAAGTAGCAAGATGGCTTGAAAAACTCCAGCAGTATAATTTCAACATCAAGCATCGACCCGGAAAGCTGCATAATAACGCAGATGCTCTATCAAGAAGACCTTGCGCCGAAGAATGCAAACATTGCCAGAAAGCGGAACAACGTGAAGGCGTTGTGCCCATCAGAATGGTTCAGCTGAAGACCGATGATGAATGGAGTCCCGATGAGATTAGGAAGGATCAACTAGAAGACAGCGACATAGGCCCATTGTTGTTGAGAAAGGAACAAAGCGAGCCAAGACCGACATGGCAAGAAATCTCTAGCAAAGGCCTGACGTTCAAAGCACTTTGGGCTCAGTGGGACTCGCTTGTGGTTGAAGGCGGCTTGCTAAAAAGAGCTTGGGAGAGTGCCGATGGAAAAGAGATAAGGAAGCAGCTGGTAGTTCCCAGAGGAAGGGTCGACCACGTACTGGAGGAAATGCACAATGGAAAGACTGGTGCTCATTTGGGAGTAAATAAGACTTTGGACAAAATCCGGCAACGCTTTTACTGGGTGAACTACTGCCAAGACGTGAAATCATGGTGTCGACAATGTTCCATTTGTGCAGCTAGCCACGGACCACAGACGAGATCCCGGGGGCCTATGAAGCAGTACAACGTAGGATTACCGTTCGAACGTTTAGCCATAGACGTTGCTGGGCCTTTTCCTGAGACCAACAGAGGCAACAAGTACATTCTTGTTGCCATGGATTACTTTAGCAAATGGCCTGAGGTGTTTGCGATTCCAAATCAAGAAGCCAGCACAGTCGCTGATATTCTCGTCGAAAATGTCTTCAGTAGATTTGGTGTGCCGTTGAAGTTACACTCTGATCAGGGACGAAACTTTGAGTCCAAGCTCTTTCAGAGGCTCTGTGACCTGCTAGGCATTAGGAAGACCCGAACAACGCCGCTTCATCCTCAGTCGGATGGCATGGTCGAGAGATTTAATAAGACCATAGAGCAACATCTCTCAAAGGTTGTTGATCAGCATCAGAAAGATTGGGACCAGCATATTCCGCTCTTCTTGATGGCTTATAGAGCAGCAGTCCACAACTCAACGGGACAGTCACCATCTAAAGTTCTGTTTGGTCGAGAACTGCGACTTCCATGTGATGTGGTGTTCGGATCTCCAACAGGCCAAAGCACGAACATTGAGAACTACGTTGACGAGTTGCAAGACAGATTACTGAACATCCATGATCTGGTCAGGGGAAGTTTGAATCTAGCTAGCGATAAGATGAAAGCTCGTTATGATCTGAGGGCCAATTCGGGAGGGTTCCAGAAGGATGATAAAGTTTGGTTGTTTAACCCTCAGAGGAAGAAAGGCAAATCACCGAAATTAACACCTGTTTGGGAGGGACCTTACAATGTGGTAAAAAGGTTAAACGACGTGGTGTACAGAGTCCAACACAGCCCCAAAGGCAAGATGAAAATTGTCCATCTGGACAGACTCAAGAAATACCAGGGATTAGATGAAGCGGATCGGGACGATCAGCTTTAAGAGGGGGGCAGTGTTACGGTCTGGGCCTACTATGCTCGATACTTCTTAACGAGCGCTCGCCTCGGGATGAAACCAATGCGCCGCAATATCTGGCCGGGCGCGTATTAAAGTAGGCCACAGTTAGGAACCGAGTTTACCTGGAAGATTCTTGAATGATCAAGGCAACCCGCGAAGCGTTTCGCGGTCATTCTAGAACGTGGTTTGCGAATATAAAAGACGCGGTCTCGACCGCAGTAGTAGTGAATTTGAGAACGCGGTAAAGTTTAAATAGTGAAATAGTTGTGGAATTGTAGTAGTGTTTTAATAGCTGAGTTAATTATTGTACGGAGTGTTTTAAAGTGTAAATAAAGTTATTAATTGTTGAGTTAAATTGACTTTGTGTGAACCCACGGGAAAATCGTAACAATATGTATATCTACCTGCAACAGTTTTCGAGATATTGACGTATAAAAAATGACATTTTTACATTTTGGAATATCGCAGCTCCTAAGCAGAGCTCCTGAGTTAGAACAAAATGGCTTGCATGTTCATATCTTAACTATTTCTGGTGTATACTAAAGGTCATACTGCAAAATTTGACAAATGTTCATAAAAGTAAGGTAGAAACATATGCAAGCCGTTTTGTGCTAATATCAACCGTTTACCTGCTACGGCCTTCCAAATACTAAAAATTTCAATTTTTAATGGTAAATATGTCAAAAACGACAAAATGTACGACAAATAAACTTTTTAGAAGAAAAATTATCGAGACCAAGTATTAAATGCCAAGCGTAGCAAAACTGTGAATTAATAGTTAATAGTACAGTAGCGACTATTTTTTTTATGCCCTACTTGCCAAAGTATAATACGGCAGAAGAGTGACTATTATTAATTACATTACGTTCACGAAACGGCTACTATAAAGTTATGAACTTAAAAATAAAAATATATGTATTTGCTGACGTCATACGTTGTATACTCCGGTTTATACCGGCAACCGGCAATAAAAACAATTTGCACCGGCTAATTGCTAAAAGCACCCTCCAAACTCCAATTCCGACACCTAAAAAATGATCGGAGAGAAAGCCTACTAATTTCTTGCATGCTTGCATCCTTGTTTTTTAATTTTTCTTCTCTCGAATCTAATAGCATTTTCTATTGGTGATCGTTTAGAGTATTTCCGTCCTGCTCTATACAATTTCATTAAAACAATGCAGCACAATACGAGTTTCGCTATAAACATATCAATGGAAAACGTCATCAATTTCAAAAATGATTGAATTCATAACACCAAATCAATTATTAGAAAATTATGGGACAATTTTTAATACAAAAATCACTAATGGAAGCGAACTGTTTTTTTTTCTGATACCTGAAATCTTATTTTTCTATTGTTAGTTCATTTGGTTATGAATGCATATTCCCTATTCCCTTTTAAGGTAACATTTCCAGAAGTAACTAACTTCAGGTTTTTTGCCCCAAGCATCCAGCAGGAGTAGGAGAAAAAAGACCTGCAGTTTGAAGTAACGGAAACGGATAGATCATTTCTTTCCGAATTGTCGAGCTTTATAGATGTGATAGATTTTTTATCCATTACCATCCAAGCCACATTTTGTTGAGAGAAATTTTTTGCTCAACGATTTCGATCTGAAAGCGATTCCACACGATTTGCGATTATTATTTTTTTACAAAGAGTCTATTTAATCGAATTTTATCGAAATTTTATTTTTATTTGTTAATAATTTGTTGTCTAGATTTTTTTTCAGTTAGATTCAGGAATCCCCCCAGAGCCATGGAACCAGCAAGGAGGAAGCGACCAAGGTTTTGCCATAACGACTACTTCTACAAATTACGAGCAAATCATAATGGTAATCGGTGAGTACTCAAATATTGGTTCAGAATCGTAAAACCCCCACAAACTATTATTAAATTAACCATTGTTTTCTTTGTATAGGTACTACACCTGTAGCCAATACCCTCACACTGGATGTTCAGCTTCAGGAAAAGTACAAGGCGAAGGAGAATTCCAGGACATCAATCCCCACCACAAGCATCCAAGAGTCGACGGAGCAGCAGCAGCCTAACTTTTGAGGACTCAGCTAAGAAATGCCTGTACTGTGGAGAGAGGAAACCTCAAGAACATTTATGATAGAATTTCCTTAAAGTAGGTGTACATAAAATATATTTTTATATTATAAATAAAGAAAAAAAAAATAGTAATAATCTGATTTTTCTTGCAGCAATGTCGAAGGAGCTGAATTGGTGACATTCAACTCCATCAGTGTGAATGAGGAGATGGCGGCAGATTAACACACCACACATTCCCCAAGCGCTAGCGGACTTGTCCCAGATTTTGAATACAGCTGAGTGACCTAGATACAGCAACTGTGCTAGTGGTTTGTTTTTTTCAGGATCTGTGAATGCTGGAGACGCTGAAGCTATTATATTTGGAAACGCCGACTTTCTACAGAACTTCGTGGACTCCCAATACATCTTTATAGATGGCACCTTTAAAGCTGTACCGAAAAGACCAAGATTTTCCCAGATACTAACCATTTTTGGAACATGCATGGACCATGTAAGTTTCATTAAGTTTTTTAAATTGAATTGTGTTTAATAATAATATTACTAAAATATTACTCACCTTTTGCTTGAAATGTGACATAACTCTTAAAATTTAAAAAAACAAAATTTTCTGTATGAAATCAAAAAAATCAAAAATTACTGAACAGCATTCTGGTAAAAATAATAAAATACAATTTTTTGTCACATTCTAAATGTTAATATCCCAACAAGGCTGAATAATATTGTGATATCAATTTCATGGAATATACACTGTATTACAAGACTCACAGATAAGCACACTGGCATGTTATGTTGTCATTGTCATACAGAAAATTTTTTGGTAGATATAAAATTCTTGGTTAAATATTTTATTTTTTTATGATTGATTTTATTGATTATGAACAACTTACCATGAATATGATTTGTGTCGTCTGTTTGTGCCATGTTCATTGTTTTATCAAATAGCAACAAAGCCAGTGGTGGTACAAATTCTTAGTCAAACAACTGTCTGCCACACCACATCAGGTAAATATAATATGTTACTTTATTGCTTATATTTTTCCTTTACAGTACAGTAAATGTAATGTATTAGCACTTTTTTACACAGTGCAAGGTAACTGATGAATTGAACTGATTCACTTTGACTATTCCATATTATAACATTTAATAACTTATTGAACTTTTTTTATCACTTTGATAGATTTAAAACTAATTTAAAGATTTTAAACAAAAAAATAATATTAATTTTGATCTTGTGATCATAGAAAAGCAACTTTTAAATCCTTTAATTTCTGAAGTAAAATATAGTTAATATATAATTATACTGTATTATCTGATGGCCTAGTGTCTACTTCATAAACCTTTTATTATTGAGTATTTTCTGTTTTTTAAATCGGCATTTCCCTTGGTCCATGTATTCATGGCCAACCGGACCAGGACACTCTATGACGCAGTATTTGACTACATCGCGAGGACCTTTCCAACCTGCATCCGAGGGACTGTCGTTACGGACTATGAAGTGGGACTATACGAATCAGTGAAGGCAAGATATCCAGATGTGACTCTACAAGGTTGTTTTTTTCATTATTGCCAGGTATGCATAAATGGTGTCATTATTTGCTGTTTGTAGAAAAATTAGGAACTAGGTGTAACCCGGCAATTCAAGAGGAGGCAGCCCATAAAGTTTACCTGAGGAAGCACTACGCGTTGGCACTTCTACATGCGGACAGGATTATAGATGCACTTAATTTGTTACAGGTTCTGCCCATATAACGGATATTGATAAAGAGCTACTTACAATTTTATCTGTTATTAGGATCGGGAACGGGAACCAATTTTCGGCGAATTCAGGAACTACATCAGACGACAGTGGATTGGACGAGTCACCCCCCCAACATTTCAGCGTTTACGGACAGAGGCATCGGACGAACAAAGTGATGGAGGCTTACCACAGGCGACTAAACATTAAGCTGGTGAGACATCCTGGTGTCTGGGACTTGATAGGTATTTTTGAATACAATGTTTTTCACATTTCTGGTATACATTCAGCATATTTTTGTAATTTAGAAGTCCTAATCGATGTTCAAGATATCGCCACTTTGGAGCTAGGTCAATTGGAGCGACATCCGCAAGTATTCAGGGTTGCCAGGAAGAATGTCATTTTCGACGCACGGATAAGGCAGGCATGGGACAAATTGGCCGATGGACGTTTTACAACTGGAGATTTTTTGAAGTACCTTTAGTTATATTTTAAAAGGAATAAAAATATTAAAAAATGCACTGTTTAGGCAAGCGGTACACTTTGTACAAGGCATGGAGGGACAGCTACAAATGTGGAATAACGTGGATGAAGCCGCTGACATCGAAGAAGCAGGACAGCAATTAGTGGATTTGTATCATCAATTATTTAATAACCCTATTCCTAATCAACTTCCGCTTCTTGTCCCTCTCCAACGCCCAAATGTCCCTCAAAACCATTACCAAATCCTAGATAATCCTCCGCCTCTTGTCCCTTTCCAACACCCAAATGTCCCTCAAAACCATTACCAAATCCTAGATAATCCTCCGCCTCTTGTCCCTTTCCAACACCCAAATGTCCCTCAAAACCATTACCAAATCCTAGATAATCCTCCGCCTCTTGTCCCTTTCCAACACCCAAATGTCCCTCAAAACCGTTACCAAATCCTAGATAATCCTCCGCCTCTTGTCCCTTTCCAACACCCAAATGTCCCTCAAAACCATTACCAAATCCTAAATAATCCCCCTCCTCTTGCCCCCTTTTTAAATGAACCTCCCCCTCTAGCTCCTTTCCTACGGCCAAATCTCCCTCAAATCCTAAATAATCCCCCTCCCTTTGCCCCCTTTTTAAATGAACCTCCCCCTCTAGCTCCTTTCCAACGACCCGTCGTTCATCCTAATCCAGTTCCAGCTGAACCCATAATCCCAATCCCGACCTAAATCCTGATGAACCTTCAAGATCCCCATCTCCTTTTTATCTCCCCGATTCACCCCGTCGCGAGCCTCTTCCTCCCGACCCAATTATTCCTCCACCCAGTCCTCCTCCTGAAATACTTAATCCCGATCCCGACCTAAATCCTGATGAACCTTTAAGATCCCCATCTCCTTTTTATCTCCCCGATTCACCCCGTCGCGAGCCTCTTTCCCCCAACTTGAATAATCCTCCAAGTCCGATTCACAATTTTAATTTTCCAGAAATACCCGCCCAAATTGAAAGATTTTTCGCCGCCTTACGAGATGACGACGAACCGGATGAACTGCCTAGTGTTGACCCATGGGTTCCAGCCTTAGAAGCCACACCCTACGACGACGAGGATATGACTCCGGAACTACAGTGTAAGGTATGCCTATCTAATAGAATCCAGTATGTCATTGAGTGTGGTCATGCACTTTGCTCAATGTGTACTGCGATTTTATTCAATGCACAATCTCCACGATGCGCTGTGTGTCGAGGAGATTTGCATAGAGATAGGCAGCCCATTGCACTGTATTTGTAAGTAAGAAAATCTTTTTAGTTTTGTATTTTTGGTTAGGATTTTACTATTTATGTTATGTTTATCATTAATTCCTGGTAAATTTGATATATACATATATTTTTGTAGTTTGGGTGGTTTCAAAAAATGTTTGTGTCCCCTATGTACAACAATTTTTAAATTGACGTACATAGGAATGAGCCAAAGTAGTATAATACATATAATTATGCAGCTTATTTCTTATTATTTTGGCACTGTAATTATTAATATCATTTAAATATTTAGATTATATTTTCAAAATTTTTAACATCAAATATTCAACAGTTATTATGTATCACATTACTGGGTGAATAAATATATGATCATTTTGATCATATAGTGAGAAATTCGGACATTTTGCCGTAAGGCATTTTTTTTCAATATGTTTTTGGATTTTGGTTAGAATATTTATTTTTGTTTCTAATTATATTCCTTGGTCAAATGACTTTCTAGTTATACATATGTTTTTGTTGTTTGGTTGCGGTTTCAATAAATAATACTTTGCATGTGTCCCCTATGTACAACGATTTTTAAATTGATGTACATAGGAATGAGCCAAAGTAGTGTAATACATATAGTTATCAGTCAGCTTTCTTATTATTTTGGCACTGTAATTATTAATATCATTTAAATATTTAGATTATATTTGCAAAATTTTTAACTTCAAATTTAAGTCAACTGTTATTATGTATGACATTACTGGGTGAATAAATATGATCATTTGATCATATACTGAGAAATTCGGACATTATGCCGTAAGGCACATTTTTTTTTCTTTGTTTTTTGTTTCATTTTTGTTAAATATTTAATACATTATATTATGTCATACATGTTTTATTTGTTTATTTGCTCATCCATTTTAATTAATTTTATAGTTTATTTGTATGTGATAATAAAGTATTTTATAATATATTTAAATAATGTTTGAATTTTCTTGTAATATTTAAAAATTTTGTTTGATCAGTTGAGTCACTCACAGTAAAAATAACCCAAGCTTCAACTTAAGTACCTGGACTGTTCACCGAAAAAGAAAGATTGATATCTACTTATTTGCATAGGTAAAAAAGTGATAGGGCTTACTTCAAATTGTTATTAAAAAGCAAATTAGATACTAGAAAAAAAACAAAGTCCTGGCATTTTTCATCTAAATTAGTGGGTTCCTCTGACATACCTAACAATCATGTAATGGAAAATGTATAGTTCAATTGTATCTATATACATGAAAAATAAGTTAGCACCAAGAATATACCTCAAACAATGCCTTTTGAGAGGTTTGGAACACTTCAACAAGAAATCCTTTAAGATAGTTCTTCCTACGAGTGTGCCCCAGGATATGCATCAGTAATTATGTCTATAAAAATAACTTTAACGCCTTCCAAAATATGTTTATGTTAAATATATCTACTAATATTCAAAATAATCGTTTTCTAGGTTTGCTCTCATAAACTTCCTAGTTATAGGTATATGTTTATAGTATCCCGTACTTATTTTGTAAAAATTACTAAAATGAGCATTAGCCCATTTAGGACACAAAATTGCATAGTAAACCTTCCTGTCTACAATATTCGAATAGGTACTTGTTAAGAGCAAAAGTACGAAATCCACTCATACACATTTAAACTGGTTGACATAAGAGGTTAAACCGCACATATTAATTATCCCAATAAACAATTATATCACAATCAAAAATAGGCAAAAATCCAAATTATAAACATTATATTTGTTTTTGTTTACATTTATGTATGTCATGTCATACTGAAAAATGTGTGACCTATAACCTATAAAATTCATCTGTCGTCTGTGGTCTGTATAGTAACCTCAACATCGTTCATATACTTCACATAATAAAGAAGGCCAAACTATCAACATATCCAGAATAATGAAAAAAACACCAAAAGCAACTATGTTGCGCAATCAACTGAGGATATCCTTATTGCAGTACTTGATTCTCTCCAGATTGTTCAAGAGTTTACTACATCTAATATTCCTAATGAATCTAAAAATGTCCAAACAGCATTATTTACAATTCATAAACATGTCACAACACTAGCATTCAGAATAGGACAAACAGAAAAAAATAACCTTGAATTGAGAAATCAAATTAGGGAATTAACATTAGGCGTTGGAACTGCACTACACTTGCAAAGCCCTTCACCAAGTATGTCTCCTACTCCTCAGTCAACCGTTAAACCTGACAAACCATCATTTAGCGATATGTTAAAGTTTGTCCCAGCGCGTAACAACCCTGGATCTCCGGCAAGTATCACTGAATGGAAAACACCACCCCAGTCTAAAACCAAACACGAGACAATAGTAAAAATCAAAGGACAAACTGACCCCAAGGTTGTTTTACAGGAATTAAAAAATAGTATAAAAACCTCAGATGTACCTGGTACTTTTAAAAGGGTAAAACAACTACCAACTGGAAGCATTATCATTGAATGCCAAAATGCATCTCAGCAAGAGAAACTAAAAACTAGTCTTGCCAGCTTTGACAAAAACATTGAAGTTAAGACGATTTCAAATACAGACTTTATGATAATGATTACTAGAATCCTAAAAGGGTATACACCGGAATTTTTTATTAAGGAATTTGTCAATGAAAACCCAGACATGACAGTAACTTTTGGTTCCGATGTAGCAAACCATTTTAAGTTTATCACCAAAAGGGATTGTAAAAACAAAACAAAAGAAAATTGGATATTTCAGACACCACCTGACACTTTTAAATGGTTGATTAGGAATAATAACCTTACTTTCGACCTCTGTCCAGCATATGTCCAGGAATACACGAATGTTGCATTGTGCTTTAAATGTTGTTTATTTGGTCATGTTGCAAAGTATTGCACATCAAATGAGTGCTGTCATAAGTGTGGGGAAGCACATAGTTACACTAAATGTGAGGTAACTACCTATGACTGTCCTAACTGTAAGCGCTACAAACTAACCAACAGAAATCACTCAGCTCGAGATCCAAATTGTCCCATCTATATTCAAAGAATTAAGCGAATGCAGCAGCACACAAATTACACAAGCTCAACTTTTTTATGTTAGATGCAGACAAAGGACCAACAGAAAACTCACTGACTGCGGAAAATTTAGTATCTACTGAAGTTTCTGACTTAACATTTCAAATTGTGTACCAGAATGTTCGCGGCCTAAATAGCAAAACAAAAGACTTTTATAATGCAGTGCATTCAACTGAAAATGAGTATGATGCAATAGCTGTGACCGAAACTTGGTTATCAAATAGTGTCTATGACAGTGAATTGTTCCCAAAAGAATTTCAAGTTTATAAAAATCGAAATAGAAGTGACAGCAAACGTGGAGGGGGTGTACTGATAGCGGTAAAACGATGTTTTAAATGCACTTTACTGGTATTAGATTATGTGTGTCCAGACATAGACTTAGTAGGTATTAAGATAATTTCATTCATTCATTAAGTTTCATGTATGTATTAATTGTTGATATTACACCTAGTTGTTCAGCTGATAACAGAGATACTTTTTTTTTATATATTGAAAGTCTTGAATTTCTTTATCAAAATAATTTTATAATACTTGGGGACTTTAATATTGCTGACTTAAATAAATATTACTTAAATAACTACACAGACAATAATGTGGAGATGTTGCTAAATTTTATTGATTTTTTTGATTGTCAACAAGTGAATCGAGTAGCGAATTTTAATAATCATATATTAGACATTGCCATAACTACACATCATTGTAATGTATGTGAGAGCTCTTATGGATTAGTGGAAGTAGACCGACATCATCCACCTTTAAGGATAGAAGTTTTACTCAATAACAATAAAACTAAAGACAAACCTCTTGTACATTACGATGTCAGTCATTACAATTTTAGAAAAGCAGATTATTGTGCCATGTATCAGTTGTTTTAGAATACAGAATGGAACGATTTAGAAACCTGTAAAGATGTCAATTTGGCTGTCGACATTTTTTATGTAAAACTAAATAATATTTTTGATATATGCGTGCCCAAAAACAAGCCTTGTCCCAAAATATATCCTGTATACTTCACCAAAAGCATTATCAAAAATATTAAATTAAAAGAAAAGTTAAGAATTAAAAGCATATTTAATCCCGAAATTCGCCATGAGTATGCCCAACTACGCTCCCAAATTAAAAGGGATATTAGCGCAGCACATAAACAGGATCTGAATAAAATACAATCTGACATTAGCCAGGATTCACGGTCATTCTGGCAGTACATAAAAAGTAAAAAAGAGGCGCCTGATATACCAAATAAGGTGTGCTTTGATAACGTTGAGTACACTGATGGAACATTTATAGCAAATGCATTTGCGGCATACTTTAGTTCAGTCTACACAAAAGAAAATTCAGATATACCAGAGAGCTCTCATATGCACGAGGCACCTGAAGTGCTATATATTAGCGATATCAACAATGAGGATGTCTGTGACGCTATAAAAAAATTTAAAATAAATAAGGCCACTGGACCAGATAACATACCATCTTATATATTTAAAGGAATGGTTGGTTTTCTTGCAGAACCGCTTAGAATTTTGTTTAATAAATGTCTTAAAACAAATACTTTTCCAGTAAAATGGAAGGAGACCAAAGTGTGTCCAATATTCAAAAAAGGAGAAACATCTGATGTGCAGAATTATAGGCCTATTTCCTTACTATCATGTCCTGCCAAGTTATTTGAGTCCATTATATGCAGATATGTTTGTAGTTTTGTACACAACAGAATCAGTGTGTATCAACATGGATTTCTTGCCAAAAAATCTACAACTACAAATCTGTGTAATATTACCCAGTACATTGCTGAAAACTTAGATAACAAATACCAGGTCGATGTGATCTACACTGATTTTGCAAAAGCCTTTGATAAGGTGTCACATTCTATACTATTGAATAAATTGAAGAACGAATTTTGTTTTCATGAGAACTTAGTAAAATTTTTTCAATCATATTTAAGAAATAGGCAACAAAAGGTAGTCTTAAAAGGATTTCAGTCAAAGTATTATTTGACCACTTCAGGTATTCCTCAAGGTTCGAACCTTGGGCCTTTGCTTTTTCTTATGTTTGTTAATGGTATAGTGAATGAGATTACAAATTGTGGAGTATTGATGTTTACTGATGATTTGAAATTATACTCCAGGGTACGTGATGAAAGAGATTGTCAAATTCTTCAAGAAAACTTAACCAAAATACATAAATGGACCATTATTAATGAACTTAATATTAATGTTAGTAAGAGCTGTGTACTTCAGTTTTCTAGGAAAAAAAGTCTAACTAAGTTCACCTACAAAATAGGCGGAACAGCACTGGCTCATGTTTCGGAGATGCGGGATCTCGGAGTGACTTTTGATTGACGGTTGACATTTAGGTCTCACATACACGAGATAACAAATAAATCTTTAAAAATGTATGGTTTTATAGTTAGGAACAGTAAATTATTTGTGAATACCAATTGTATCCGTATGTTATATGTTTCATATGTAAGACCAATATTGGAATATTGTTCAATTGTATGGAGTCCATATTATAACAATCATAAATACACCATAGAAAGAGTGCAAAATAGATTCTTAAGATATATATATTATAAGGAAACTGGTAGGTTTGAAATCCATATACCCAAAATTGATGTCATGAAAGCACATAATCTCAAACCTCTAGAAAATCGTAGAAAAATCGCATCTATTGTCTTCTTGTATAAACTAATACACAATCTTATAAGTGATCCTGAACTATTGGCTAAATTAAATTTTTGTGTTTCAACTTACAGAACTAGAAAACCATCAACATTCTATGTCGATAATACTAGAACTAATTACTATTGCAATTCTCCTATCAATGTAATGTGTAGTCTATATAACCAAATTCAGGATAATATTGATATATTTAGTTTAGGCTTTAACTCATTTAAAAGAGAAACAAATGAATTAATTTAAATTAAATTAGTTATAGGCAGTAGTTAGAACAAATGTATTTTCTTTTTTTTTTTTGTCTTTGTTTTTCGTTTTGCCTACTCTGTAATTGGATAGTTATATCTGTAGAGTTTGTAGTAAATAAATAAATAATGCAGAGGGTAATACCATTGTTTTTATAATACGTAATACTCAGTCCATCACACCAAACATTAAACACTACATATCAATCTCATAATAGTAAACAAACAAAATAACTGTTTTAAAGTACATATATGATTATATTTGCAATCTGTCCATTCAAGATAATATTTGAAAAAGCATTTGTCTTTATTTGCAGGAATGCTTATCATATGCACAGCAATAATTACCTAGCCCTACCTTTCATGCACCCTTAAATACACATATGATCAATAACTTGATTTTGTCAAAAATAATAAGATGTTGATTTTGAACCTATTATGTATGTCATTATAATAAATATATGCATATTTTTTAAAACGGTTTACTAAACTAAGTTTGCTTATTGGAAAATAATACAACCATTAATAAATAATAATTTATTTGTATTTGTACTTAATTTTTTAACAACAATAATATTAAGTTGACAATATAACATTTCAAATTACAAAACAAGTATAATTTCTAATGTAAAGTTGTACAACCCCAGACATAAATTACATTTAAACCAACTTACAATACTGTGATACATGCCTACTTATTTCTAGTGTGTAGGTAATAGAGACTATATATAATTTTCATAGATTCATTTAACTGTTAACTAAAATATTACATATTATAAGTCCTTATCACAGAAAAGTATGTATAGAATTGGAACGTATATACAAACCTACTATACCGTAAAAGCAGGTAACATTGGTTGGTTACACATTGGTATGACCTGTATGCAAATAAAAACAAATCATAAGTATTCACTAGAAGAAAATGTAGCAACTTTACCTTGAAAACCATATTGAACCACTACCTAAGGTGTCCCCAAGGGTGTCCCTATATACCAAATACTTAAAGAGTATTATTCTTTATATCAGATACTGGTAAATCTCTGGGTAAGAGTTAACTAAATCTAGAAACAAAAAAATTAAATGTACACAGAGAATATGAGAAGTAGGTATTAACTATGTAACATATGTATACTTACCATATTAAAGCATTGTGTAACTAAATCAACTAGATTTATACCTCAACAGGTATATGCTGAAGCTGGATGCAGTTTTTTCAAATGTATTTGCCTCTCTGATGATTTAAAACTAGGTAGATTTCAAAAACGGTTTCCATTTGGTTTTTATTAAATACTGTCTTTGATAATAATTGTGTTACTTAATAAAAGTTCCAGTATACTTCATGCACATTGGCTATATGAGCTGTGTGGGCAGATTATCAAAGATTTTCTGAAACAAAAACGAAAATGTTGAAATTATAAGTCCTACATAATACCATTCCACTGACCTGTTGCAACTTTCCTTAGGAAAACTCGGCTGATGATAAATATAACCATGCCCAACTATAAGTAATCGATTTAACTCTGATTTACGTCTAAAACTGTCCAGTAATAAAAATCAATAACAGTTTGAGTAAATTTCCAATCAACATGTAAACAAAGCCGCCATTATTAAATATGACCTGCTGTCCGCATTCCACAAATTCCACAAAACCGCGGCCTGCCGAACGCCATTCGGATGACGTCGCGATCTCGCCCGAAGCGACTTCGGGTCGGTTCCGAACCGTCGCCCTTCTGGCCGGTCGCTGTTTTGCGCGTTTCACGGCCAGAACAGCGACATGAGAGATCGGGATGAGCGTAAGGGCGACTTCGGTATACTTCGGTTTTACTGGTGGAGGAGTTACATTGTTACCCATTATGAGACGCCTCTGATCTGATCATTACAAGATGCACCGGTAAAGGATCTTATTTCAAAGAGATAAAAAGTGGTTTGTGCCTTAATGACAAATCTCGTGTCTTATCTGTTGACAAGGTGTAGTGTAATGTTAGATATTAAGTGAAGTTAATCTTACAGTGAATTTAATTCATATTTAATCTATTAATCTTTACATACTTAGCATAATATCAGAACTTATCTATTAAAATAATATATAATCTTGCTAGGAGAAGGAAAAGTGTTCAGTATTTTGTCAGACTTAAAGTTAGTAACAAATTATTGTAACCCAGTTTTTGCTTTAATAGAGTTGTCTGAGGGAACGGGTGTTTCATTGTCAATTTCTTAAAAGTAAAACTTCAATTTCGAACCGCTTTGCTGGAGCAAAACGTAATTGGCGCAGTCGGTAGGATACCCGTACACAAAATTTACGCATAGTGCCTGTGGATAGTGCGTGAATAAACTGGTGATTTTTAAATCTTTAACGGGATCTTGAGTTAGTGTTGGACACAGTGTTGGTATAGCCAAATAGTGAGCCAAACACAGGATTACAGTGCTGGTACAACCAAATAGTGATCAAACCAGATCATCGTGTTGGGACACCAGAACATCACACACACCAGAGTAAGATTTTCTTCATTGCTTCCTTAATTCCATGCAATTTTATTATTTTTCTACCTTACATTAAGAGTTATTTGGTCATCGTTGACACACTCATGTTATGCTTAATAAACTTAAAGTAACTGTGCGCAAAAATCGAGAGTATAGAAAGCTGATACATCCACCTTTTACTCAATCACAATCTACTGATTCAGATTCTGATTCAGACCTAGATAATTTAGTTGCTGAACTAGATAAAATTAAATTGCAACCAAATTTACATTCAGATTCAATTGAGATCATGTCAGAAATAAATTATTCTGAGGTACGTCTTTTTCTGGACATAATTCCATGTTTTAATGGTGAACCTTGCGAGCTTAATAACTTTTTAGCAGCTTGTGATGATGTGGTATTACATTATGCAACTAATCAAACATTAACCAAGCTGATTTTTAGAGCGATATAAGGAAAATTAAAAGGAAAAGCTTTGATAATAATTTCAAGCAGAACGGAATTAAATACTTCGACTGAGGTTCGATTTATTTTAAAACAAACATTTACTGACCAAAGGTCATTTAATTGTCTTTTGCAGGAATTGCATTCAATAAAACCCCATCCCAAGGAATCCTCATATAGTTTTGGCGTTAAATGTCAATACTTAAGAAGTTTAATTAATTCTTCTATTAATAATGACAACACTCTGTCACAAGAACACAAATTAGCTCAAATACTAAATATTGAAGGTTTAGTTGTTATCACGTTTCAAAAATATTTGCCAACTCAAATTCAATTAGCTATTCGGCTGAAAAATCCACGTAATCTAGAAGAAGCATTACAATATTTCCTGTCCATCGTAAATGAATCCAAATTTAAACACCCCGTGTTGAATGGTAATCGTAATTTTAACAATTTTTCATCAGGAATTCCTATGCCAAGCATCCAAACTCCAATATTTCAAAACCAACCACCACCTTCTACACCAAGGCCATTTCCAAGTCAACCAATTGCTATAAATCCAAAGCCAACCCCTCCACAAAGGTATTTTACCAATGAACAAGTATTTGGAAAACCTCGTAACAACCCTAACGTAAATGTTTGGAAACCCAGAGGAAATACAAATCAACCTAGACCAATACCTATGTCTGTTGTGACTAAACAAACCGTTCCTAGACAACATCCCAGGGAAACATTCGAAATTTACACAAAAGCCAAATTATTTTCAGTCTCATTTCCAACCTAGATCAAAACCAACATTTACTTCTGAGGAATTATACAGGGTGGACCATAAGTAATGGGACATAGAGCTACAGCATATTCCTGACATCAAAATAATACGATTTAGCTGAATTGTCCTATACCGAAAGTTAATATTAAGAAAGATACAGGGTGTGAAAGTTGAAATTTTATTTTAGCTTTTTTGTCATATCTTCACGGTCTTTTGATATAAATTACTGAAAGTTGGTATAAAGGGGTTTTGGCAGGCGTAAAATACGATGCTTTCGTTTGTTTTATAGTAGCTGATAGGGGGCGCTAGCGGTAACCATCTCCGTCCCTTCAAGAGGCTCAAACTTTTTTTTACGGAACTGAAACGGCCATATGACTTCAAAACATGATTCTAAGATGTTTTCTACGTAAAAAAGGTATACTTGTTGTAAGTCTTAAAAGTCGACCGTTTTCGAGTTATTTAATCTTTTATTATTGCATGCATTTACATGTACAGCAGATGTTAATTACTATTTTTTTTAAAATTCTAAGTAGGATTTGATACAAAAACAAAAAGGGCGTTCATAACAACTAGCTTTATTTTAAAGTTTACAAACATTTTTTAAACGGTCAAATTTACATACAGAAACTGTTATGTGTGTAACTTAAGAGAATACAGCACATATCGTATTAACATACGACAATGCATGCAATAATAAAACATTAAATAACTCGAAAACAGTCAACTTTTAAGACTTACAACAAGTATACCTTTTTTACATAGAAAACATCTTAGAATCATGTTTTGAGAGCATATGGTCGTTTCAGTTCCGTAAAAAAAAGTTAGAGTCTCTTGAAGGAACGGATATGGTTGCAGCTAGCGCCCCCAATCAGCTACTACAAAACAAATGAAAGCATCGTATTTAACGCCTGCCAAAACCCCTTTATACCAACTTTCAGTAATTTATATCAAACGACCGTGAAGATATGATAAAAAAACTAAAATAAAATTTCAACTTTCACACCCTGTATCTTTCTTAATATTAACTTTCGGTATAGGACAATGCAGCTAAATCGTATTATTTTGATGTCAGGAATATGCTGTAGCTCTAAGTCCCATTACTTATGGTCCACCCTGTATAGCATAGACAATTTTGAACTTGAATATTTTGATGAAGTTCCTGGGAAACTCATGAAAATTTTGAAGAAATAAATGAACAGACCCAAAATTATTGTGATGAAAACATCAGAGAAACTACTAATAATTCTCATGATGAGTCATCGAGTCAATCAGACTACCAAAATTTTCCGAAATTAGCCTTCCCAACCAATCCAACATAAATTTCCAAGATTTTTCTGATTTTGATACTTCCTCGGATACTTCTCAAAATATGACTGATAATAATGTAACTAATGATCTATATAACATTGTAGATCCATATAATCAAAAATGTCAAGATATTGATCAAAGAAAACTTCCATACATACAAATTAAAGGATTTCCAAAACCATTAAAATTTCTTCTTGATTCTGGCAGTCACATATCTTTAATCAATCCAATTTTAGCAGAAAAATATTTTTATCAAGAGATATTAGTTAAACCTAACATTATAAAAACATCATGTGGTCAAGAAAACACTAAATATGAAGCTCATATACCAGCTTTCAAAGAATTCAACTGAAATGAGAAAATTTGTTTTACTTTATATAACTTTCATAACTTCTTTGATAGTCTCATCAGTTTTCGCGATTTACGTAATATGGGTTTTAATTGGCATATTCAAGAGGGATATTTAGAAAAAGCTAACACAAAAATCCCAGTTCATTTATGTTCACCATCTGACTATGAGTGTAACAATATAACGTTAACAGGAAATGAAATTGTAAGAACATCATGTGTCTTTAATGTAAATTCTAACGGTGAATATTACGTCCCTGAAATAAAATTTGACGAAAATTGTTTCATTCCGGAAGGTATAACAAAGATAGAAAATAATACAGGAGTTGTGGAAATTCATAATATAGGAGATGGGAACACTTATATTAGCCTACAACAACCACTTGAAGCATTCCCCTTAAATCAATACAACACATACCAAGGCAAGATCGAAAATAATCAGGACCATTCCATGTTAACTGATATAGAACAACTTTTAAGATTAGACCATCTTAATGCTGAAGAACGGAATAAATTGATTAAAGTCTGCAATGAATTCCATCAAGTATTCCAACAACCAAACCAGCCTTTATCAGCAACCACTCAGACTGAACACATAATCAGAACAGTAGATGAAGAACCAGTTTACACAAAATCATATAGATTTCCGCAGATTCACAAAAAAGAAGTTGAAAAACAAATAACCAAAATGCTAAATGTTGCAAATGCAGGAAGTATAAGTGCGCGAGTGGAGGAAAAGACGAAAAGGACGATCACGACGAACGTAACCTAAAAAGTGTGCCGTGTGCAAAACCAAGACTTGCACAGACTTTTTAAGAAAACGTGTTCACTGTCACCTATTTCTTTGTTATTAAAGTGGTTTAAAGATTTTCCAACGGTTATTTTTTAGTAAAATTCAAAACCAGATCTCCGAAAACCCGGCGATTCTGTACATGGTCCTTCGTCACGGATTCACGATTCACAGATGGTGTATGCTGTATAGTCCCTTGAAGATATTGGTTGGTGTTCTACGTAAAAACTGAAGTTGCAACTACAGGGGTGAGTTCGTTCCATTTACATTTGTATTTCCATGAAAATTGTACCCTGTTTCTGTTTGCATTGATTTTTTGAAATTCACTATCAAAATGAGTTCTCAAGAAGAACAAATAAAAAATATGTCAAGGGCTAAGGCCACCTTAAAAAGTAAGTTGACAAGATTTAATAATTTTTTAAATAATGAAGTTGTGCCTAATTTAAACAGTAATTTGCCACTCACTGAGGTAGAAGTATTAGATGTTCAGTCTCGTTTAGACAGAGTTCAACCATTTTTATTAAATGAGTTTGAAGAATTGCAAACTAAGCTGTCTCTGTTGTTTAATGATGAGGAATATGATAGAAAATTAAAGGAGCTGAATATAGAAAGTGAAATTTTTGAAAGTTCATACTTTTCAAGTGTTGGCAAAAAGATTATAAATGATCATAAAAATCAAAATTTGTTAGTGACAAATATTCAACAGGTTGGTGTTTCCACAGTGTCATCAGAAAATGATAATCGAGGTGATAATATTGGTTTAAAACCAATTGATGTACCAAAGTTTGGAGGTAAGTACGATGAATGGTTAGAATTTCGGGAAATCTTTAGTTCATTGATTCATACAAATAAAATGTTGCCAAATATAAGAAAGTTTCACTACTTAAGAGGTGCTTTACAAAATGAGGCTTTACAAGTGATACAAGCAATTGAATTTTCAGACAGTAACTACAATACTGCCTGGCAAGTGCTTTGTGACAGGTATGACAATGACAGGTTACTCATTTTTAGACATGTTAAGGGCATATTTAACCTTGAAACCATTCAAAAGCCATCTGCTGAAAAAATTCGCAGTATGATTGACTCCCTGAATAAACATTTCCGTTGTTTAAAACAATTAAATGAACCCACTGAATATTGGGATACCCTTCTTATTTACTCACTTTCTCAAAAGTTGGACTCTTCAACCACTAATGTTTGGGAACAAAAAAAGAGCAGTTTGCCAGAGAATCCAACATTACCTGATTTTGAACACCGCAAATCTTTCAGTTTCAAATTGCGCGGTGTAAAGTAGATTTTTATTTTCGTTCCATGGATTCGTGTCGCATCTCGTGCCGTGTGTGGCTGTGGCGCTTGGGACGTATCACTTTGCAATGATGCCAAATATCAATTATCATACTGAAGATGGGAAACTTTTTCACTTTGCGTCATTATCTTTGTGTTTATATTAAAGTTATGTAAAATAATCATTAACTCGTTGTTATTATTTTGGTATTTAATGTGTTTAAACGAGTTATTGCACGTCAAACGACATTTGCTTGTGATTTTACAAGAATGAAAATATACTAGTCGAGTTTTAACACAACTAGCAAATCGCATACGCGGAACGACAAACACGTGACGTTGTCGGTGTCCAATCCAAGGATCCGAATTTGAAATTCGAAAACGAAAGAGATCTTACGGCTTTCCGCCATTTTGTTTATTTAAGTTCGTTCGGCCGGCGCGGCGTCCTACTCTCTAGCTTAAAGTATTTTATTTATTAGCAAGCTTTAAATTTGCTATTTGCATGTTGTGCAGTGAAAACGATCTGTTTAATACATAACAACATAACATTTTCCACTGGTAAGTACTGTATACGTATATTATTGTTTAATATGTCTAAGGTCCGACCGAAAACGATTTCTCGTAAAAGTTATAGAGCAGCCCACAAAGAGACAAACGATTTCTTGAATAAAATTCGATCCAGATCTCCTCTTTCTGAGCCTGGTTGTTCAAATTCACATACTAATGCATCTGTTATCACAATAACATCATGTCTACAAGATCATTCATCCTCGCATTCATCGTTCAATAGTGAAACTGAAACATCTGACAGTGAAATTTCATACTCATTTGAGGATTGCACAGATGGACAACCTACCAATCCACCCAATTTTATAGATACCTGTTCACACATAAGTTCACACCAAATTAATGACAATTTTGAAAATGGTTTTAATATTAGACATGAACTGTCCAAATGGAGTTTGAAGCATAATATTACTCACACAGCTTTCTCAGATTTATTGAAATTATTGAAACAATTAGTTCCAGATCTACCAGGAGACTCAAGAACTTTATTAAAAACACCGCGCATGACCATAACCAAAAATATTAGTCAAGGACATTACTTTCATTTTGGATTAAAAAGTTGTCTTGAAACTTTAGTGTCCAAATATTCAAAATTTAGTAACCCAAATTGTTTAGCTGTGTTTATTAATATTGATGGACTTCCTATAGCAAAAAGTTCTTCAAATCAAGTCTACCCTATATTATGCAGTCTTGCAATAAATCCTACCATTGTGGAAGCAATTGGAATTTATCAAGGATTAGAAAAGCCTAAAGATGCAAATGCCTTCTTAGAAGACTTTGTAAGCTATACATCTTATTGAAAATGGACTGACAATTAATTCTCATAAATATTCATTTGAAATAAAAGGTTTTAATTGCGATGTCCCTGCAAAATGTCATATTTTGTACACCAAAGGTCATACAGGGTATTATTCTTGTTCAAAATGTGACATTGAAGGTGTTTATTTCAATGGAAGGGTTTGTTTTCCAGACTTGACTATTAATCTTCGGAATAATGCCAGTTTTCGACAAAGAACACAAGAAGAGTATCACACTGGTACTTCAATTTTAGAAACAATCCCAAATTTTGATATGGTTCAAAGTTTCCCGCTGGATCCTATGCACTTGCTTTACTTGGGTGTTGTCAAAAAACTAATTTTACTATGGTGTCATGGTAGTCCACCTACAAAGTTGTCAGGTAGACAAATGGAAATGATTTCTGAATCATTAGTTTCATTAAAAAAATGTATTCCTTGTGAGTTTAATAGAAAACCGAGACCAATCACAGAATGCAAAAGATGGAAAGCAACTGAATTTCGACAGTTTGTTTTATATGTAGGTCCAGTTGTGCTACAGCATGTACTCAAGAAAGATCTCCTTGCTAATTTTCTTTGCTTACATTCCGCAATATTCATTTTATCAAGCAAAAAGTTGATTCTTGCATTACGATCATACGCTCAGTCTTTACTTGTATATTTTGTTGAAACTTTTGCTGCAATATATGGAAAAGCAAATGTGTCACATAATGTCCACAATCTGCTTCATATTTGCAAAGATACAGAATATTTTGGGACATTAAGTGAATATTCTGCATTTCCATTTGAGAACTACATGCAGTCAATTTTAAAGTTGTTGAGAAAAAAAGATAGGCCTCTTGAACAAATTGTTTGCAGAAAAACAGAAAGTGCACAAGTCACAGGTAATGTAAGCAAAAAGGCTGCCTCTGCTAGGTTTTCAATAAATTATTCAGATGGTCCAATTCTAAGACCGAATTGTACTCAATATAAACAAGCTTGTTTTAATGATTTTACTCTTAAACTTGATGACGCCAATAATTGTTGTTGCTTAAAAAATGGAACAATTATATCCATTAAGAACTTTGTCAAGCAAGATAATGTTGAATATGTTATTGGTACTGCTTATATTAATTTAAGAAATCTGTATTTGATACCCTGCCCATCATCAGAATTAGGCATCTATGTAGTTAATAATGAAGATGTAAGCCAATTGCAAGAATGGTATGCAGACGATGTTGAATTTAAGTGTATTAAACTTCTAACTAACAATAATGATGTTGCTATTTTTCCTCTGGTGCATTTAATATAATAAATTCATCATGAGGCTACATAAAGTTCACTTTATGTAGCTCATATGAACTTAATTTTGTTACATTAAGTGTCACTTATTATCCTAATAGAATAAATATTTATATAATCAGATTTTTTTAACTTTTAACTGACCAACTATAATAATTATGATGTTGTCTAAAATGTCTATAAGTCATAACATAATAAAGATAGTTACTTATAGGTACCTGTAGAACATATTAGCCTTTTCTTTTATAGAAAAATTTGTAGAAAAATGTTTTTCTTATACTTGTAGAATATAAATTTTGTATACTATGTATTACCTACTTTCTAAAGTTAGTTTAGTGTTAAGCTTTTAGTATTTTTTAATTTAGAATATCATTTATCTTAGGGTTTGGTTATAATGTGGACCATAGTAGAATTTACCGAGAGTAGAACGGTTGAAGCAGTGCCTGCAAGTTGGATATTCAAAAATGTATGTTACTGGCCAACGTTATCGAGAGATAAACTAATGAATGAAATCAAAAATAATGCACCACCCAACACAAACTGGCCATCATACGAAATTAGGACCTTCAAAGATGGAACATATGGTAATTTACCAAATAATAACTTTCCTATGACTATATTTTTCATTATTTCAGATAACTATTTGCAAGCCCGCAAAAAATGCAAGAGAGCAGAGGAAACTTCAGATTTAAACTCTGATGATAATGAACACCGGCGGAAAATAGTTAAAAAGAAACTATCAGCATCAAGCAGTGAATGAAAACCAAAGGAAAAGAAAACTACTCGTAAGTATAATAAATGTACTTATGTTAAGGTATTTAATCATTAAATATTATTTTGTGTTTCAATAAGACATACCCAGAGACATACAAAAGCAAATTCCTACTCCAGCAGAGCAACAAACTGAAACAAATGAACCAGTGATAGAGACAGGAGCACAAGTACACCCTGAGAAAGGAGATAAAGCATTAGAAGGCAAGAAGGGGTCAAGAGAAATGGCGGACATTACCATTTCGGCGGTTGAGGCAGGGGAGAAAACACCCGCACTACCTCAATTCATCAGCCCACCAACGTTCAACCCGGGCAGTGATTCAGCCCCTCAGTTTATCGGCACATACGAGCGAACGGCAGTGGCCAATAGCTGGAACGATGCGTTAAAAATACTATACTTTCACTCGTACCTGCAGGGCGCCGCAAACATTTGGTATAGAGAATATAAAGCAGCAAACCCTGACAGCAACTGGCAACACATTTGTCAAGCATTCAAGACTGAGTTTAGCGACGGTATCAACAGTCGCCATTTGCTTGCAAAGTTAAGGCAAAGGAAGCAAAGGGACCTGGAACAGACAAAGAATTATTTCTATGATCTAAGGGTCCTATACAAAGAATACAAAGAAAACGTGGATCTCGACGAATTCGTAGATATTTTCCAGAGTGGGCTAAAAGATATACCAAGAGCTAAATACTACTGGCTCACAAATTTTCCTAATAACCCACCTAGGAACTTGGACGAAGTCAAAAAACTTTGCATCACAATAGATAACGCTCCTGAAAAGTTCTCGACACCACTCACTTTTAGACCGCAGCATCAAATAGAAGAACAGGCCGCTGGACCAGTAGCACAAAGACAGTCACCTTTTGGCAATCCCCGCCCTTACAGAACCCCGCCACCGCTCAGGAGAGACTATGGCACAAACCACGCCAGTAATCCAGAAAGACAGTACCAATCCACGAGGACATATGACAACAGGCTCAGGTGCTACAACTGCGGTAAAATAGGCCACTTTGCTGCTGTGTGTAGAAGTAGACAGCAGCACCCAAACTCCAGGGGGTGGCAAAACTAAGCCCCGTCACCCTCTCCACTCGGGGCACAACGTGCTATAAGATACTATACATAAATGCTGTTGTGAACGATTATTACGTACCGGCGATTATTGACACAGGTGCGGAACTAAATGTGATAAGCCATCTCCTGGTCAACAAAAAACATAGGATCAGAGACCCACCCACGTTGCTTGTGACAGCTGGCGGTCAGAAAGTAAGAAGTCTAGGCGACACATTGGCATCACTGGAGCTCAGAGGCAATTACGAGAAAAAATTAGAAATTAAAGCAACAATATTGGAGAATACACCACAACCCCTTATTTTGGGCATGGAGTTCTTAAGGGAAATGCAGGCAGCAATTTGCTTAATATCCAACATACTCACCCTAAATCAAGATTTGGTGATACCGCTCGGGGCAAAGCAAGATTCTGCACCCAAAAAACCATGCAAAACACGAAGCTGGAGAGAAGTGATCCAAGAAATACCTGGGTCCATCTTCAGTCTTCCAAGCAGCACTGCATGGGCCGTTGCAGTCTCTTCGGCTCCCAGTAGAGATAGAGGAGTAGGAAAAGCCATCAGGGACCATTTGGCAGATTACAACACAGAAAAACTACCCGTAGGGAGCGTGGTCAGTTTGTTTAAGAAAAACAGACATACCCTACAGAGGATAGTAAAAGAAGAGGGTAGCGAATATATCCCTACTCATACGCTCCAACATTGCTGTAGGAAATTGAAAGATTGGGCAATACGAAATAAAATAAGTGAGGTGGCTATACCTAGATTGACATCCGCAAACGCAAACAGCGAGTCAGATTGGGAGAAGCTTAAAGACTTGCTGTATGAGACTTTCAAGGAAACGAGTGTGACGGTGCTGGTTTCAAAAAATAGAGAACCCCGACCAAGAAAGACCAAGACACAAGAAACCAACTCCTGGAACGCCCTGCCGAACTACATAGAAAACGATGACCGCTTGATAATTAAGTTGAAGGCAAAGGAAGATTACACTCTGAAGCCAGGAGAGAAAAAATCCATCAAAACTGAACCAAAAATACCCCTATCTACAGAGATGTTATTAGTACAAAACGAGGGATGGCTAGTACGCAACAACCTACTATGCAACCTAGAAAGAGCCGAAAACTCTATATCATTGACCCTCGAGAACATAGGGCCAACTAGAAGGGTTATTTACAAAGACACAACGGTGGCACGGCTAGAAGAGCCCAGTGGTTTGAGCACCACAGCACTCTTTACAACACAGAGAATAGACGAAGAAGTGGTGACATTAGAAGACCACAAACTGGACCACATTAGGGATAAGCAGTTCAAAAGGGAACTAGAGAGTCTACTAGTTGAATATGAGGATGTGTTTTGCAAGTCACCAAAATATATGGGCAAAACACAACTTATAGAGCACAAAATAGAAGTGACAGAAGATAAACCAGTAAAATGCCGCCCTTATAGAGTATCACAATCCGAGCGAGAAATCATTGACACACAAATAAAAGAAATGCTCGATTGCGGAGTAATAAGACCATGCCACTCGCCATGGGCGAGCCCCGTTGTACTGGTGAAAAAAAAAGATGGTACCACGAGGTTCTGCGTGGATTACAAAAGAACTATAAACCCAGTCACCAAAAAATCATGTTACCCGATACCACAAATCGATGACATTCTCACATACATGGGAAATGCCAAGTACTTTACAACTTTGGACATGTTCTCAGGTTATTGGCAGATACCTATAGAAGAGTCATCCAAACAATACACCGCTTTCACGGCACAGGGACATGGATCATACGAATTCAACGTGTTAAGCTTTGGTCTATGCAATGCACCAGCAACCTTCCAACAACTTGCAGATAAAATATTTAGGGACTTAAAGTGGAAGGACATACTAATATATCTAGATGATATTATTATTTATTCAGAGAACTTAGAGGAACACTTAGCAAAATTACAAAAAGTATTCCAGAAAATGAGAGAAGCCAATCTGACCTTAAAACCGAGTAAATGCGAATATTTACAGGAAAAGATAAGGATTTTGGGCTACACAGTAAGCAAAGAAGGAATAAGCCCAGAGGAAGAAAAACTTGCAGGGATTAAGCAATTCCCCACACCCAAGAAAACAAAGGACCTACAAAGCTTTTTAGGATTATGCAATTTTTATAGGAAATTGTAAAGGATTACGCGGTATTGGCACGGCCCTTACATGAGGCCACAAAAAAGAACAAATTCTGCTGGGGTGAAGATCAAGTGAAAGCATTTGAGCTGCTGAAAGAAAAACTCACGTCATCCCCAGTATTAAAACATTACAATCCAAATGTAGGATGTACAATGCACACGGACGCCTGTATAGATGGAATAGGGGCAATTCTGCTCCAAGAAGGCAGTGACGGTCAAGACCACCCGATAGCTTATATAAGCCGGGCCTTGTCAAAAGCTGAGAAGAACTATTCGATCAGCGAGCTGGAGCTATTAGCAGCAGTCTGGGGGATGACCTACCTAAGGCATCTAATTTATGGTCACCCTGTAAAAATCGTAACAGATCATCACGCTTTACGTTGGATTCACAATGTGAAAGATCACTCAAGAAGATTAGCACGTTGGGCTCTCAAGTTGGCAGAATTTGACTACACGGTAGTCTACAAAAAAGGCAGTAAGCACCAAGATGCGGACTGTCTATCACGGAACCCGGTGGCTAATTGGACGATATACCCACTTTCACGATATCAACGTTAGACATAGGAGAATTGCAGAATAAGGATAAGGCCATACTAGAATTAAAATCAGCAATAAGCAACCCCGAATCAACAAACGTTGACGCACTGACACGACGAAAAATAAAGAATTTTAGGCTGAGGGAGGGCGTTCTGTATAGAGCAACACAAACCAAGGAAGGACTGGAACACGCACTCGTGATACCCCGGTCACTTAGGGAGGAAATTTTGTGGGAAGCTCACAACGCACCTACCAGCGGACACATGGGGGTAACAAAAACTCTAAGTAGACTTACTCCCAAATACTATTGGGATTCTATGACTAAGGACGTCAGAAATTACGTTAAAGGATGTAGGGACTGCCAGGCGAGAAAAGGGCCAACAAATGATAAGCCATTGGGGTTACTCCAGCCAATAAAAGTGGGCAAGGTATTTGATAAAGTAGGGATAGACCTACTGGGACCATTCCGGAGGAGTAACCAAGGCAAGACAACGATAGTAGTGGTGACAGACTACGCGTCAAGATACGCCATTACAGCGGCCCTGCCTAACGGGAAGGCAGGACCTGTGGCAAAGTTCCTATTAGAACGAGTAATACTAATTCACGGCGTTCCTAGAAGCATCCTCAGCGATAGGGGCAAGGTATTCCAATCCGAACTAGTGCAGGAACTACAACAGATTATGGGTCTGAAAAGCAGTTTTACAACGGCATACCACCCCTCGTGCAACGGCCTAACTGAACGCTTAAACAAAACGTTGGCAGACATGCTGTCACTATACTGCAACACAGAGCAGACAGATTGGTGCACTTATCTGCCTTTCGTGACATTTGCATACAATACGGCCAAACAAGAGACGACACGTTTTAGCCCATTTCAACTAATATTCGCAAGGAACCCCACACTCCCACTCGACGCCACCCTTTTAGAAACTGAGGACGAATCGAACACAAACGAATTACGAGAGAAAGCTTTATTGTTAAGGGCAATTGCTGTAGATAATATCCACAAAAAACAAGAGAAGGACAAGGACATTTACGACAAATATCACAGAGATGGTGAATTTGAGGTAGGAGATAGGGTGAAAATATTCATCCCAATCAGGAAAGTGGGAAAAAGTGAGAAACTGCTGCTACGATGGTTCGGACCCTACAGAATAATAAAGAAACTCAGTGAAGTTAACTATGAAGTAAAACAGGAAAAAGGAAAAAAAAACGGATATAGTGCACATAGGGAGGATTTTACCATTTTACGATGAATGGACTTTGGGGGATATATCCGATGTGGATTCAGACGTAGAAAACAAGGAAGTTGAACAATAAAATAAGTTGTAAGGGTAACATTTTGCATAAGTAGGGTGCAAACTCAGTATATTTCATAAAGCTTACATAGTCTAAACAATTATTAAAGTAGGTTGACCAATCATTACGCCCTCTCCCGCCAGGACAGCACAACCTAGAGCGACCATCCCGCGTACTTCGAAGGTGACAAGGAAAGTCAGTCCAAAGGGGCGCCACCACCCGCGAACTGAGTAACGGGTGCTCTGGCGCACAGGAAGGCAAGACGAAGCAGGACAAGGCCGCCCTCCACGAAGGAGCGACAGATTCCAGGAGAACCACAGGGGAGATAACAAGGGGAGCGTAATAGGACATAAGTTACGATTGATCACACGTTGTAAATAAAGCCATGGGGCATGTAGGTTATTTAGTTAAGTTAGGGTTAAGTGTCCGGGGCGAACACTCTTCAGAGGGGGGAGATGTCACGAATAACATAAGTTGCACCATGTTCCGTTACCTAGTCTGGCCCCGGTCTCCCCCAGTGCACTGCCGAATCAGCGAGACCGGCAAATTGGGGTCATGAGACGAGTATTTAATCAGCGTCTCAAGCCATCGAAGATTACTGGTCTCTGGGTCGGTCTATCGAGCATCAGTCCGAACTTCCTAGTGCCCGGACGGCTCTATACCTTCTTGGAAATCCAGGCTGAACAGACTAGAGTCCTTACGCAACCCAGTGGTGACCGTCGGGACTCTTGACCCTTTCAGTACCTAAAGTAAGTCCTTTGGGCGTGTCGGTCATAGGGGCTCCCTGCTTGTATCGAGCGGGTTTCGCTTGGCGACACTTCAAGGGGGCTTGCTGTGCCTAAAGTAAATCCTTCGGGCTTGTCGGACATAGGGGTTCCCTGCTCGTATCGAGCGGGTTCCGCTTGGCGGCACATCAGAAGGCCTTACGCACACTCACACACACACACACCCCCACGCACCCCCTCGTAGAGAGTGTTCCATGTGCGTCCCGCCTGTAGCGGTACTAGCGGCCCTCTTAATCTGGGGGTAAGATTTAGTTAGGCAGTATCTTCAGTATAAAAATAAAGGAGACATACTTGAGCTACGTTTGTTGTTTCTCTTCCTACGCTACCCCCAAAACGTGACAATATGAAATTAATGATATGAAGAGAGTAATATTAAGGTTGGTCAAAAAGTTAAGTGACATCTGAAACTACTGGAGCGGAAGTAGTATTTGAAAGTTAATCACATTACCACGTTAGCAGAATACCTGATTGATTTCTTGTGTGCAACAAATACAATCTATTTTATTTATTAATTTATTTAATAAATAAAAATTTAATAAATAACACATTCGCTGGTAAAATGACAGATGTCACATATGAAGTTTTGCCTCATCTTTTCTCTTCTGACCACTAACTAAATTAGATCCCTAAATTTTCACTACTGAATGTAGATTTGTTTTTTAATTACAATTTAATTCTTATGCAATTATAGCAGGGCTGTGTTTTAAGAAATATACCAGGTGTCCAAGAGCACCCTGGACATACGAGATTAACATGGGAAAACGGTTTTGATTTTTTTGCGCCTGTACGGTTGATTTGATTGAAAAATCGTAATAATGAAAGTTGTAGTACCTATCACGGACTAGTTTTCTGTATTTTTTTCAGATCTGTAGCTTGAGCCCTTTCGTCGTAAAACACGAACAAAAATGCGAAAATTTTAACTTTTTACCTGCACTGTATAAGCGGTTGTCGAGCAACCGTACCAGCAACAATGACCTGTTTACCCGTTGCCCGGGAATCGCCTATACAGTGCAGGCCAAAAGTTAAAATTTTCGCATTTTTGTTCGTGTTTTACGACGAAAGGGCTCAAGTTACAGATCTGAAAAAAATACAGAAAACTAGTCCGTGATAGGTACTACAACTTTCATTAATACGATTTTTCAATCAAATCAACCATACAGGCGCAAAAAAATCAAAACCGTTTTCCCATGTTAATCTCCTATGTCCAGGGTGCTCTTGGACACCTGGTATGTATATAATACTTATTCTACAATGGGTTATATTTTATTTTCCAACTTCCAACAAAATAATTTATAATAAATACTAATTTTTAATAGTGACCAATATACATATTAACGATAATGTTTGATAAATGCCATCCATTGTAATTCCTGTGGCAATCCAAAGCATGTAATTGAGCGTCCATTCGATGTCCATTTTTTGATCCATTAGATGTCCATATTGTGGATATCCACTGGACTAATAATTCTTTGACAAACGTAGGATCCAATGGACATCCATTGTATGCCCCACGTCCAAACTGGGTTTTCCAGTGGACAGCCCTGATGTCCAAATGAGGATATGTAATGGATATCCATTGGATAGATCTGTGCTGTTTGGGAGGTTACCAGAGAAGATTCAAAAATTAAATTACATCAAACTACTAAAACCTTTTATACTGAAAACCAAGCAAGACCTTGTTTATTTTGTAATCAAACCTCTCATTACATTCAAAATTGTGATAATTTTTTAAAGTTATCTCATGGAGACAAAATTGAATTTATTAAAAACAAGCGGTTGTGAATGTGCTGTTTGAAACCTGGTCATCATAGCAAAGTTTGTAGAGCCAAATCATGTTCTAAATGTCGATACAAGCATCATGTGATTTTACATTTAAATAATTCTCAAAGAGTGGTGAGACATGATGCTGAAAATGTACCAGAATCAAATAGGCAAATACACACCACTGAAAGTAATGAGGACATACATCAAGCTGTAGTTGGTTTAACAGCAAACACAGTGCAACAAGTGCTATTGTCAACAGTTTTGGTAAAGGTTTATGACAACCACAATCAAAGCCACATTATAAGATGCTTATTAGATAATGGAAGTATCCCTAGTTTTATAACAAAAAATTTGTGTTATAAACTTGGCCTTCAAACAGAGTCAATTGATTTTTGTGTTTCAGGAGTCAATAAAGTGACATCCCAAATTAATGAAAAATGTCAAGTGGAAATAAAAGATGTTCATTCGGATTACAAGATTAAATTGACTTGTTTAGTGTTACCAAACATTACTTCAAACATTCCCAATCATAAAATTGATTTAAAAGACCTAGGTATACCCAAATCGTTTGTTTTAGCTGATCCTAGTTTTCATGTACCGTCTAAAATTGACATGTTGATTGGTGCAGATGCATTTTGGAAAATTTTATGTGTAGGGCAGCACAACTTAGGCCATAACAAGCCCATTTTACAAAATACAAAGTTAGGTTGGGTGGTTAGTGGTCCGCTATGGTCAAATATGAACACTTCGGTATGTAACTTTGTCACTATTAATAAAAATGTGGAAACTTTAGATATACAGCAACAGTTAACCAAATTTTGGGCTTTAGAAGAGTGTGGACCATCTCCAGCTTTATCTTTGGAAGAAAAGGAAGCTGAAGAACATTTTGGAAAGCATACAATTCGTTTACCAGATGGTAGGTTTGAAATAAACATACCATTTAAATCAAACTTAAGTCAATTAGGAAATTCATTTTATAAAGCTAGAAGACAGTTTTTTGTACTTGAAAAAAGGTTAGATAAAAATCCCACTTTAAAATCAAATTACTCAAACTACATGAAGGAGTTTGAAAGTTTAGGTTTCATGAGAAAACTACAAAACTTTAGTGAAAATGAATTGTGCTATGTAATACCACATCATGGAGTTCAACGCCCAGAGAGTTTAACATGTCCTCTTCGAGTGGCGTACAATGCAAGTATGACTACTGTTTTAGACAATAATTCAACTGGGATATCATTAAATGATACACAAATGGTTGGTCCTGTGGTCCAGGATGAGTTACTTACAATTCTCATTCGATTTCGTCAGTATAATTATGCAGTGTCAGCAGATGTCTCAAAAATGTATTGTCAAATTTCGGTAAATCCAGAGCAAAGAAAATACCAACGGATTTTATGGAGGTAAGATTCATCTGAGAATTTGATCATGTATGAAATGACCCGTGTAGTTTTTAGTATGGCGTCTAGCCCATTTTTAGCAAATACTCGTTGTCTAAAACAGTTGGCACTTGATTGTAAAGAATCGGTCAAGAAGATCAAGTTAAGTAGTCCATTCTCCAGAACTGTTCCAACACGAAAGTGACTAAGCCAGCCGCTAGAAAATGCTAAGTCCTTAGCTTATGAATCTATGTAAGTACAATTGTTAAATTGTCAACTTTTAGTGTGTTTATAACCGTATTGTGCAGACCCATTTGAGTATACCGTATTTAATAGATTTAAGTGTTTAATAGAAAACTCAGTGTTTGATTCCATCCTTAAAACTGAGATCCCGGCACGACGTTTAACGTCGTGAGTCAGTTTAATTAATGAATCCGAAAGGGCTCATAAATTAAACGTGACAATACAACCATTAACAAATAATAGTTTATTTGTATTTGTACTTAATTTTTTAACAACAATAATATTATGTAGACAATATAACATTTCAAATTACAAAACAAGTATAATTACTAATGTAAAGTTGTACCCCAGACATAAATAACATTTAAACCAACTTACAAATAATATGAACTGTGATACATGCCTACTTATTTCTAATGTGTCGGTAGGTAATGTAGTGTAGGTAATAGAGACTATAATTTTCATAGATTTATTTAACTGTTAACTAAAATATTACATATTATAAGTCCTTATCACAGAAAAGTATGTATAGAATCGAATGATATATATACATACTATATAAAAGCAGGTAACATTGGTTGGTACCGCATTGGTATGACCTGTATGCAAATAAAAACAAATCATAAGTATTCACTAGAATAAAATGTAGCAACTTTACCTTGAAAACCATATCGAACAACTACCTAAGGTGTCCACAAGGGTGTCCCTATATACCAAATACTTAAAGAGTAGTATTTTTGGTAATATTCTTTATATCAGATACTGGTAAATCTCTGGGTAAGAGTCAACTAGATCTAGAAACAAAAAAATTAAATGTACATAGAGAATATGAGAAGTAGGTATTAACTATAGGTATACTACTTACATAGGTATTAAAGCAATGTGTAAATCAATTAGATTTATACCTTAACAAGGTATATGCTGAAGCTGGATGCAGTTTTTTCAAATGTATTTGCCTCTCTGATGATTTAAAACTAGGTAGATTTCAAAAACGGTTTCCATTTGGTTTTTATTAAATACTGTATTTGATAATAATTATGTTACTTAATAAAAGTTCCAGTATACTTCATGCACATTGGCTATATGAGCTGTGTGGGCAGATTATCAAAGATTTTCTGAAATAAAAATGAAAATGTTGAAATTATAAATCCTACATAATACCATTCCAATTACCTGTTGCAACTTTCCTCAGGAAAACTCGGTTGATGATAAATATAAACATGCCCAACTATAAGTAATCGATTTAACTCTGATTTACCAGTCTAAAACTGTCCAGTAATAAAAATCAATTACAATTTGAGTAAATTTCTAATCAACATGTAAACAAAGCCGCCATTCTTAAATATGACCTGCGGTCCGCATTCCACAAATTCCTCAAAACCGCGGCCTGCCGAACGCCATTCGGATGACGTCGCCGATCCCGCGCGATGCGACTTCCGGACGCTTCCGAATCGGTCGCTGTTTTGCTCGTTTCCCGTTTTGCTCGTTTCCCCCAGGGCCCACCGAACCATTTCGAACGGCTCCGGACGGCCCCGACAACATCAACGCCACGACGGCCGCGGTCAAGCACCCAGCAGAGAAGGTCACGCGTATTTAAGAAATATAATTAACAAAAATTTAGTGACTTCGTTACAACTTAAAAACGATTTACTACAGAAAAAAACGAATTAGATATTTGGATTCTATGTTAAATTTTCTATGAAAAGTCATGTGTAGCTTTTATAAATAACACAAAAAACAAAAAAATCCATACAGAATCAAAAATTAAGTTGTTTAAAGTAGACAACTGATTTTTAGACTACTTTGAATACATGAATTTACTACCATAAAAATCGCAATAAAAAATAAAACCTTTTATTTCAAAACGTCATTAAATCCTATTATCTATCGAGCTTCAATGTTGTATGTATTTTTCATGGGAAATATGTTGATGATGTAAATTATCTCAAGTTTAAAATTTTGAATATTGCGATCTAACTTTTATGAGAATATCCAGTTTGGTTTCTTAAAGGTAATAAAAGATGCAGACAGAGGAAATGTGTTTCTTTGACACTCTTTCCGACGGCTTCCAAGTCGTAGTTATTGTATTGTGGCCTTTGTCGCAAGAAGTAATAAATGCTAAAATATTGTAACACTGTTTGGATCACATTGTCACGACTAACACACAGTTAACATTACCATTAAATTTATTAAATAAATTCCCTAACCTAAACAACTCATAACTTACTAATAAAAATATTCGGTTTTTTAACCCATTAAAAACGTAACTAACTTCCAATAAAATTAATATTAACTGTGATGAACGAGGGCACATGTTGGTCTTAATAAAAATTGTCTTTGTACATATATATATTAATGTGATCAATAAATGTATGCAGTGCCCATTGAAAGAGTCTTCTTCAAATCCCAAGAGCCCAAGACACAACAAATGGCGACGAGGATGGGATACTTAGCCGAAAACTAGTAAAGGGCTAGGATCCCACGAGGGGATGACCGACCGGACCGGCGATATTCAAGATGGCAGCCTTGATCGGATCCATGGCGGAATACAACCATGCCACCGATGATTGTCAGATATACCAAGAGAAATTGGACCAGTACTTTGCCGCCAACAAAATAATTGAAGAACCTGTAAAAACTGCAACCTTAGTGAGCCTAATTGGAACATCCACCTATACCATATTGCGTGAACTGACTTATCCGGCATTACCAAAAGACAAAAGGTATGCCGAACTAACCAGGCTACTCTGTGGTCACTTCAGCCCCATTGTATCCGTGTGGCGCGAGAGAAGCAAATTTTGGGCGGCCACTCAGATGTCTGGCGAAACCTCGCAAGAATGGTACGTGCGGGTGAGAGGACTTTCCATTAACTGTGCTTTTGAAGGAAATTTGACCTTCGTTTTGAGGGAGAAGTTTATGGCAGGATTGAGGAAGGGCTCAATACTGGACCGATTATGCGAAGAGGATTCAGATAGGACCCTAGAGAGTCTTTTAAAGTTGGCGGTACAGAAGGAAGTAAAGAATGGAGAAAGTAGCCAGCACGAGCGTGAGGAAGTCAATTGGGTTAGAAACGGAGCGAACAGTGGCAACAGGGCGGACCGTCACCGAGGAAGATTTGCTGCTCGCGCAGGCATAGCGATGGGCATGTCAGAGGGCGCGCGCAGCCAGTTCCAAGATGGAGGCGGCAATGGCGACAAGTGGAAAAACAATAACAAAAGTGCTAAACAGATGGGAAATCCATCAAAGTGCGGAGTGTGCGGCAGGAACCACCCAGGAAGCTGCCGTTATGCAAACTACAGATGCAGAAGATGCGGCGTAGAGGGCCATCTGGAGAGAGCTTGTCGCAGAGCCACAGTGAGGGGACAAAATGCTCTGATGGAGGCAAGTGAAGAAGCAGAGGTCGCAAGGGACATGTTTAAGGTAGATACACATAAGGGTTGTTCAGGGGGATTTGTTGCTCAGGTTGAAATTATGGGGAAAATGTTCAGCATGCAAGTTGATACTGGATCATGTGTGACCACACTAAGCAGGTCAGTGTTTAAAAAGGGTCTTCCAAATGTTCAGCTTGAAGTAGATCACATACTGCTGCGTGGTTACACAGGGTCAATGATTAGGCCATGAGGATACTTTGTGACAAATGTAAGAGCCTTCAGCAAAGTAAGAACAATAAAGATTTATGTAGTTGATAGCATAGGACCTTGTTTGTTAGGCCGGGACTTTCTCAGTGCTTTCAATATATCATTAAACGTTAATTCAGTCTTGCAGTGTTCTCACAGGAACAGGCTGTTGAAGGAATACCCCGATGTCTTGACGAATCGTTTGGGAACTTAGAAATACGACAAGGTCACAATACCCATAGATCCGCAGGCGAGACCCATTTTTCTCAGGCATAGACCAGTTCCCCTGGCATACAGACAAAAAGTGGAAGAGCAAATAAAGAGGATGGTCGAGGAAGGCATTCTAGAGCCGACGACAAATTCAAGATGGGCAACTCCGATAGTGCCAGTCAGGAAGGACGGTAAGAATTTGTGGCGATTATAAGGCGACTGTGAATAAATGTTTAGACGAAAATATCCACTACCCCTTACCTCGCATAAATGAGATCTTTGATCAGTTGTCGGGCGGTAACTTGTTCACTAAATTGGACCTCAATCAGGCATATACACAGTTAATGCTTTCAGAAGAGTCAAAGGAAGCAATGACACTAACAACTCATTTAGGTCTTTTCAGGCCAAACCGAATGCTTTTTGGGGTGTCTCCAGCAGCTGCTCTTTTCCAGATGACGATAGAGCAAGTTCTGCAGGGATTAAAAGGCGTGGCCGTGTTTGCAGACGACATATGCATCACTGGCGCGAGCACTCAGGAGCACATTAGGAACTGTGAAGAAGTGTTACAGCGATTGAGGGAAGCAGGGCTTACCGTAAGGCCGGAAAAATGCAAGTTTTTCCAGAGAGAAGTAGAATACCTGGGACACGTAATAGGCGAAGAAGGCCTAAAGAAGTGCGAAAAGAAGGTAGCAGCAATAGAAAATGCAGCAAGGCCGACCACAGTAACACAGGTGAGATCTTTTTGTGGGCTGGTGCAATACTATGCTAAGTTCATACCGAACCTGGCAAGCATAATGAAGCCAATTTACGAACTTCTGAAGAACAACGTAAGTAATAGTAGTAAAGCTGTAAATTGGAACACCACATGTGAAAATGCCTTTAAGTTAATAAAGAAACTAATTAGCCAGGACATAGTATTAACCCACTTCGATCCCTCTAAAACTACGATTTTGGAGACTGATGCCTCCGATAGTGGCTTGTCGGTGGTGTTGCTCCATAGACAGGCCGACGGAAGTGAAAGGCCAGTGGCCATGGCATCCAGGACTCTAGCTGAGTCCGAGAAAAAAATGGCTATAATAGATAGGGAGACAGCGGCCCTCATTTTTGGACTGAAGTATTTTCAGCAGTTCTTGATCGGGCATCGTTTCATCGTGCGTTGCGATCATAAACCACTGTTGGGAATTTTCGGCGAAAATAAGGGCATACCAGTAAGAAGTCGAGATCGGTTACAGCGTTGGGCGTTGTACATGTCTGGGTTTGATTATAGCATAGAATACATAAAAGGCAAAAACAATTTTATCGCCGATTGTTTATCTAGATTACCAGACAGCAAGAACGAGCTACCGCCGGACGTGGGAGAGATTGAGCCCGAATGCTTCATAAGCTTTGCCGAAACCAGCAAGCATTGGCCACTCGACGCGCAGAAGATTAGAGAGGAGACTAAGAAAGAGAGAGTTTTGAAGAAGGTAGTAAGATACGCACAGACAACATGGCCATGCAAACCCAAGGAACTGCAGGCAGAAGAGAAGAACTTATACTCAAAGAGGGATGAACTTCATGAGGAATTGGGCATGGTTATGTGGGGCCACAGAGTGGTGATTCCGAGCTCATGCAGGAAAGAGGTATTAAATCTACTTCATACCAACCATTTAGGTATTGTTAAGACCAAACAGCTGGCTAGATCATATGTTTGGTGGCCCAACATCGATAATGATATAGAAAACCTTATAAAATCATGTGTTGCATGTCTCAAGACGCAGCCTGACCCACCAAAGGTCGTAACTCCATGGCCAGTAGCTGTTAGACCGTTCCAGAGAGTTCACATAGATTACTTGCTATTCAAGAATAAAAATTACTTGGTGCTCACGGACGCATTCACCAAATGGCCAGAAGTAGTACCTGTCCAGGGTATGACTGCGTCAGAGTTGATCAAGCACATCAGAAGAGTGTTTTCATGCTTCGGGTTGCCCGAGTTGGTCTGTTCAGACAATGGCAGAACCTTTGTAGCATCAGAGACTGAACTATTCTTCTCAAAGAATGGTATCAAACATGTGACAATCCCTCCTTATAATAGTCAAAGCAATGGAGCAGCCGAAAACGCAGTGAAGACCTTCAAAAACAAAATTTCAGCTGCGCTGAACGATCAGAGGAATAGCAACACTGACATTGACACTATAATTGCAAGATTTCTTTTGAAATTACAGAACCACTCCCCATTGCATTACCAAAGTGAGCCCAGCAGAGTTGATGCTTGGCTGCAAACTGAGAACCTTACTGGATCAAGTAAGAAATAGGGTAGTAGATCCAGCAACGCAAAGTGCAACATCCGCCAGGGAAAATATGGTAAAGCATCAAGAACGTGAGACAAGTAAAAGAAGACAATGCAAGCAAAGATTTGAGAAGGGAGAGGAAATAATGGTAAGAGACTATAGAACAATAAATAAGAAAGCTTGGACTGAGGCAGTCATTGAGAGAGTGATAGGAGCAACCACGTATTTGTGCAGATTGCCGACTGGATAGCTGTGGAAGAGGCACAAAAATCAGATAATCGTGAGAGGCGCTGTTGACCAAGCGGACAACAGAAAGTGCTCACAGGCAGCAGAACCGCGACAACCCTCAATAAAACCGGGAAAAATAGCAGCAGGGAGGACAGAAGAAGGAAAGCAGAGTAACTACCACCAGGATGCCACTCCTACAGGAAACTCGAATGAGACACCAGTGGGGCATCTTGACAGCGAAACCTCAACAGATGAGGAGGTGTTCGTAGATGTAGGCTCTCAAACACCCTCAAAAGCTGCAACTGAAGACACAAGAGCTGGTGCCGGCGCCGGATTACAAAGTCCAGGCGTAGAAACCAGTCAGAGAAGAGACAGCATTATCATAGAGTGCAGGTACGACAAGCGTACACAGGCAGGGGGTGGACCTGCGGCTAAGGGTGGCGTCACCACAAGGTCGGGGCGCGCGTCGAAACCGTCTGTTCATCTGAGACTTTATCAAGGATTAGGTAGGAAGTCCCGGACTCTTTAGTTGAGTATGCTAATTAGTATTGTATGGGGTAGGCCTGGTTACCTTTCGATTGTCATGGCTCACATATGTGTTGTCTCATATAGTATAGTTATAGATTAAGAAGGGAGGGAAATGTGATGTATTGCGTTCCCTCGAAAAGCGGCAACACTGGACAGTGGGGAAAGCCGGTGGACGACCGATGGGCCGCCAGCTCTCTTGCTACTCAACCATGAACGAGGGCACATGTTGGTCTTAATAAAAATTGTCTTTGTACATACATATACAGTGTGGAACAGCCAAATGGAATAAATTCGATAACGAATAAATGAGAGTGTGTTGGGAAAAACGATTGGACACGTCGATTTGTAATTTTAGATGCGCATTTATTAAAAAAAATAAAAATTATATAGGTTGTGTCATGTGACAGTGGCCGATACCAACTTTCTTATTTTAAATACAACCCCCTGTATATTATAATTTTTTTGGATTCTTCAGAAAATTCTAGACATAATTCATGTACAATGTCCCATACCTATCTTCAACTGTTTCGGAAATATTAAGTGTTTTCAGATGTATTACTAAAATTAATATTAAAAAAAGAAAATTATTTTATTTCACAAATAATGTAAAAAAAACAAAAAAACATTAATTTCAATGTAAGAGATGTTCAAAATGTTCGTGAAAATAAGTATTGAGTGTAATGTAGCGAATTTGTGAAATAAAATAATTTTCTTTTTTTAATGTTAATTGTTGTAATACATCTGAAAACACTTAATATTTCCGAAACAGTGGAAGATAGGTATGGGACATTGTACATGAATTATGTCTAGAATTTTATGAAGAATCCAAAAAACTAATAATATACAGGGGGTTGTAATTAAAATAAGAAAGTTGGTATCGGCCACTGTCACATGACACACCCTATATAATTTTTATTTTTTTTAATAAATGCGCATCTAAAAATACAAATCGACGTGTTCAAGCGTTTTTCCCAACACGCTCTCATTTATTGGTTATCGAATTTATTCCATTTGGCTGTTCCACACTGTATATATTAATGTGATCAATAAATGTATGCAGTGCCAATTGAAAGAGTCTTCTTCAAATCCCAAGAGCCCAAGACACAACAATTACAAAACAGCCTCTTCAAGCTTTAGTAAACCTTACCAAATCAGAAGTTAATCCTTGCTGGAAAATTAATCAAAGTCACATTGATTGCGAAAAAACAAGAAGACAAGTTGTCAGAATGGCAGCTGAACTTTTATCGAACAATGTCTCTACTGCGCTAATTCGTTATACACCCGGCCCTAATAAAGAAATGGCAAGTGCTCTAGGTCACTTTATTGGAGACATAAATATATGGTTTGATATATTTAACAGTTACTTAAAATATGGCTCAGTCCCTTCGAAAAATGCTTATGGTCTTAATTTAGAAATGCAAGAAAATCACTTAAAAAAAATGATTGAAGTCATTATGTCAATGCGAGCAATAGGAAAAAATACCTTACAGACATTTCAAAAAGGTATGATCATCTCCATGAAATCTCTTCAGATGTTATATAGAGATATGAAGAATACGTATAACATACGATATACAGGGTGGACCATAAGTAATGGGACATAGAGCTACAGCATATTCCTGACATCAAAATAATACGATTTAGCGAAATTGTCCTATACCGAAAATTAATATTAAGAAAGATACAGGGTGTGAAAGTTGAAATTTTATTTTTGTTTTTTTATCATATCTTCATGGTCGTTTGATATAAATTACTGAAAGTTGGTATAAAGGGGTTTTGGCAGGCGTTAAATACGATGCTTTCATTTGTTTTGTAGTAGCTGATAGGGGGCGCTAGCTGCAACCATATCCGTTCCTTCAAGAGACTCTAACTTTTTTTTACGGAACTGAAACGACCATATGCTCTCAAAACATGATTCTAAGATGTTTTCTATGTAAAAAAGGTATACTTGTTGTAAGTCTTAAAAGTTGACTGTTTTCGAGTTATTTAATGTTTTATTATTGCATGCATTGTCGTATGTTAATACGATATGTGCTGTATACCCTTAAGTTACACACATAACAGTTTCTGTATGTAAATTTGACCGTTTAAAAAATGTTTGTAAACTTTAAAATAAAGCTAGTTGTTATGAACGCCCTTTTTGTTTTTGTATCAAATCCTACTTAGAATTTAAAAAAAAATAGTAATTAAAATCTGCTGTACATGTAAATGCATGCAATAATAAAAGATTAAATAACTCGAAAACGGTCGACTTTTAAGACTTACAACAAGTATACCTTTTTTACGTAGAAAACATCTTAGAATCATATTTTGAAGTCATATGGCCGTTTCAGTTCCGTAAAAAAAAGTTTGAGCCTCTTGAAGGGATGGAGATGGTTACCGCTAGCGCCCCCTATCAGCTACTACAAAACAAATGAAAGCATCGTATTTTACGCCTGCCAAAACCCCTTTATACCAACTTTCAGTAATTTATATCAAAAGACCGTGAAGATATGACAACAAAGCTAAAATAAAATTTCAACTTTCACACCCTGTATCTTTCTTAATATTAACTTTCGGTATAGGACAATTCAGCTAAATCGTATTATTTTGATGTCAGGAATATGCTGTAGCTCTATGTCCCATTACTTATGGTCCACCCTGTATATGTACTCACAAGCTCAACCAAGATGGACTGGAGAATTTTTTTTGCCAACTGCGCTGTCGTGGACCTAATGAACATCCTAGTCCGTTAGAAGCCATCTATCGAACTAGAATGATACTTTTAGGTAGAAATTCAGGTATTTTGGGAGCAAACGTTAATACTGAAGATATGGTCAATGAAGAATACATCACACCTAGTATTTTGGAGAAAGTTAACTTGATTTCTTCTGAACATTCTGTTTTAGATCAAACAGAGAAATCAAGTTCAAGTAGCTCATTTTCTTCAGTAGGCTCTCAAAACGCCTCTTTAATAAAAAAAGACGAAAAAAATTTTCCAGAAACAACTAATGACGCTCTAGAATATATAGCTGGATATCTCGCAAAAAAACATAAGCAGGATAATCCCCAATTGGGAGACTACATTTATAAAATCGAAAATGAGCATTCCTTTAATATTCCTTCTTGGGTTCAGCAATTATCTTTTGGTGGACTTATCAAACCAAACTTAGAGTGGCTTCAAACGGTGAAGCTACTATAAATCTGGGACCAGGAGTTGTAAAAACACTAGCAAATAAAATAAAAAAGAAAGAACCTAATTTCCCTTTTAAAATTATTTTTGATTTTTGCAAGCTAAGGCTTATTATTAAAATTAATTAAAACAACTTTCAAGCTAAATTCAAAAAAGACTTAAAAAGAAAATGTTTAACCGATAATAATAGAAGTCAAAGTCGAAAATTAAAAAAAATTGTTCATTAATTATAGTATTATTAATTATTAAGTTTGCCAACAGATAATAATAAAACGCTTAAGTTTCTAATTATTTTGTTACTATACGGACGATCAAAATTTCCTTTGGTATTATAATTAGTTATTAGTTTTTCATAAACATTTATATGGTATATATATACAGGGTGGCGCAACGAAAACGAAACAGCGACGTTTTCAGGCACCCGGTATATTGTTTCGAAAAACGCTCGGACACGTCAATGTTATTTTCGAGGGGGAAACATTTTTAGACTATAAAGGGGTTCCTACCTGTCACACTCTGGTCAGGGCGGAATCCACCCCCAAAATCTTAAATGGAATGGTAGGTCGAGTTACACATCATTTGATAGGTCTTTCGATTCTCTTTACAAAAATACCTGGTTTAAGGACTTTTACTTCAGCGGTTCTCAAACAACAGACTATTTTATTAATTTACACATTTTATTGGAAGAAATATTTTTTACCTCGCCGCAGCAAAAAAATGACCATTGCAAACCTTCTTTATGGTTCCACTAACAAAACAAAACAGTATCGTTGGTATTTCAAATCCAAATAAAAATAGACGACGAGTAACAAAGCCTCTCAGTCAGATACCAGTTAAACTTTGAGTGAAGTTTAGGTATTGCTTATTGTATTTTGATTTTTAAAGAAAGTAATAAAAATGGTTTATACCCTGCAAGAAAGAATCCAAATCGTTGAGCTGTTTTTTTTAAATAACCAAAATGCTCTTCGGACAGCTGAGCTCTTCAACGAACGTGGAGAAAATAGAAATGTGCAAAGGAAGTATGTTTTAGAACTGATTGCAAAATTCAGGGAAACAGGATCAGTGGCTAATAAGAAAAGAAATGTTCAAAGGCCAGTAAGGAACGAAGTTACACAAGTTGCGGTTTTGGGACACGCTATTATGGATCCTAGGCTAAGCACCCGGCAATTAGCACTTGTGTCTGGTATTAATCGCCGAAGTGTACAAAGAATACTAAAAAGTAATCATTTTCACCCGTATAAAATAAAGCTGGTGCAGGAGCTCAATGAAGATGATTATGACAGACGCTTAGAGTTCTGTGAAACAGTAAGTGAAAGAGCATCAAATAATCCGAATTTTGTATTTAATACTTGTTTCTCGGATGAATGTTCATTTTTCTTAAATGGCACTGTAAACCGACATAACTGCCGTTATTGGTCTGACAGCAATCCACGAATTTACCGCGAAACACATACGCAATATCCACAAAAATTAAACGTTTGGTGTGGTGTCTTCGGAAACCATATCGTTGGACCATTTTTCATCGATGGCAATCTTGATGGGGACATGTACCTTAGACTATTGCAAGAAAGTATCAATCCAGAACTAACAAATATCATTGCAAATGATAATAATCTTCAATACGTCGAAGATGAGGTGATATTTCAGCAGGATGGAGCACCTCCGCATTATGCAATGGCTGTCCGCAATTATTTGAACGAGGTATACCCTGGTCGCTGGATTGGACGGAGAGGCACTATCGAATGGCCTGCACGATCACCAGATTTGTCACCTTTAGATTTCTTTCTTTGGGGTCATATTAAAAGTAAAATCTACGCTACCGAGCCAGCTTCACTAGAAGAATTACGTCAACAAATAACTTTTGAATTCCAACAGATAACTCCTGAAATGTTATCCAACGTGCGTGAACGATTTGTACAAAATCTGTATTATTGTATGGAAGTTAATGGAGGACATTTTCAGCATCTGTTGGACTAGGTTTAAGTTACGTTTGTAATTAACTTCTTTTAAATTACGATTGCTAATTGTAAATATTTTTATTAAAATACCTAATTTTACCTCATGAAGATTCAAGATAGTGGCTGGTAGATATTTTGTTCTTCTTTGGACGAGTCTTTGGATCATTTACTTTTGATAAATTACTTTATGGTAAATAACATTAATAATCATTAATAAACTAGCTTTGTTACTCGTCGTCTATTTTTATTTGGATTTGAAATACCAACGATACTGTTTTGTTTTGTTAGTGGAACCATAAAGAAGGTTTGCAATGGTCATTTTTTTGCTGCGGCGAGGTAAAAAATATTTCTTCCAATAAAATGTGTAAATTAATAAAATAGTCTGTTGTTTGAGAACCGCTGAAGTAAAAGTCCTTAAACCAGGTATTTTTGTAAAGAGAATCGAAAGACCTATCAAATGATGTGTAACTCGACCTATCATTCCATTTAAGATTTTGGTGGTGGATTCCGCCCTGACCAGAGTGTGACAGGTAGGAACCCCTTTATAGTCTAAAAATGTTTCCCCCTCGAAAATAACATTGACGTGTCCGAGCGTTTTTCGAAACAATATACCGGGTGGCTGAAAACGTCGCTGTTTCGTTTTCGTTGCGCCACCCGTATAATAACTGTAATAATAATAACTGCCCTGTCTATATTTCTACAAAAACGTCTTAAAACAGAGAGTAATAAAATACTCGTAAAAGCCATCACGAGTTACAAAAAGTAAAACATTACGTCACTGTAGTATCAGTGTTGAGATATGTCATATTGTAAAAAACTCATTTTATGATATATTTTTCCGGAGGTTGAACTATTGCATTATGTATCACCAACATTACATATTAATAAAACCGATCAATAACCTATGTTTACAGACATGCATTTTCTATTTTACATTAAATTTGCGGCCTCTTATTAACGCAACACTAAAAAATATATAAAAATAGTGTGAGCAACAATAAAAAATACCTAAAAAACACTGTAACCGCATAAGTTTAAATACCCTATTATAAAATTCTGCCACAAATGACGTCACGCGTCGCTTCGCTTCGGGGAAACAAATTCGGCCGATTGAGCCATCCTTTACGTCTACCGTCCTTGGTGTACCCCAGCGTAGCATATCTGCTCGTGTTTCCACGTAAGTATTTATTTTTGCTAATTTACTATTATCAATATAAGTTATTGAATCACATTGTTTTCTAGTTGAATATAATTTTTTAGAATACCTACGCATAAAATGGCTGCTCTAAATAAGTATTTTAGAAAAAACTGGCACTTGATTTAGTGAAACCTCAAATGCAACATCGCTTGGAAACTCCGACTTTGGGGCGTGAACTTCGCCAAACCAATTGCAATACACTAAAAATAACAAACGTCGTAGAAGCAGCACCTAGACCAGCTACTACCACAGGTAGATGCACATTTTGTCCGAGGCGCGAAGATCGAAAATCCAGGGTTAGTTGTGCTGTATGCAAAAATTTTATTTGTTTACAGCACCAAAAGAAAATATATATAAAAACCGTTTTTGTTAAATAAATCAAATATTTGGAATACTATTCTAGGTGGTTTTTCTGTTATATACCTAATTTTTTTCAAATAAGTTATTTATATTTAATTTTGGGGGCAATCCAGGGTTAATATTAATTTTATTGGAAGTTAGTTACGTTTTTAATGGGTTAGAAAACCGAATATTTTTATTAGTAAGTGATGAGTTGTTTAGGTTAGGGAATTTATTTAATAAATTTAATGGTAATGTTAACTGTGTGTTTTATTTCACGCTGTGTTAGTCGTGACAATATGATCCAAACAGTGTTACAATATTTCAGTATTTATTACTTCTTGCGACAAAGGCCACAATACAATAACTACGACTTCAAAGCCGTCGGAAAGAGTGTCAAAGAAGCACATTTCCTCTGTCTGCATCTTTTATTACCTTTAAGAAACCAAACTGGATATTCTCATAACAGTTAGATCGCAATATTCAAAATTTTACTTCCCAAACGGTGAGCGGAGAACGATTGGGTGACGATTCGGGTTGTTTGCGGGCCGCGACTGTTTTACCCTTGTCTGCACGGTCATCTACCCCTCGTTCCAGTCGTTCCATTGTCCACGTTCTCGAAGAAGCGCGAAAATCGTTTACGTTTCCGCGTGCTCGCCGCGAGGGATCGGACGTGAACGGGCGACACTCAGATACATTGCGCGGAACGTCTCAGTCACGGGCTGGATTGCATTCCGCGCTCTCTTGTGAGCGGAGGGATGAACGACGCCGCCGAACACCGCTTGAACGCCTCCAACTGTCAATGTAACGTCAAAACTGTGAAATTAGAGTAAGTAGAGTAACGTTTGGCAGCTAGAGGGCTACAAAGTTGATTATTTTTTCTTCGGATATTTTCATGAACATCTCGAAAACGGTTTGAGTTAGCAGTGTGAAATTTTTACCATGTATGCTCCTCAAAGAGACGCAATTTTTTTTATTAAATATGACATTTTTCCGTACAACTCACCGGTTGATCTTGAAAAATAGAAAACTAGATTTTTGACAATTTTAATTGGGGGGGGGAGGCGGTTAAATTAAAAACAATTGCGAAAATCAACTTGCTAACGCTGTAGCTTTCGTGAAAACTCGTTTGACCGGAAAAACGCGAAGTCTTATTACGAATGAAAATACAATTGACGACATAATTATTAAACTTCAAAATTCGATTAAAGGCGAAACTTCACAATTATTGACTGCAAAAATTTTACATCTGAAACACAACGATAAAGAAGCCGCAAAATATGCTTCTGAAGTGGACGCATTAGCGCAAAAATTACAATCAGTCTATATTACAGAGGGCGTACCAGCAGAAGTTGCCCAACGGTACACGGTTGAAAATACTGTGCGAGCATTTAGCCAAAATGTCAGTAGTGAAAGAGTTCGATTAATAATGGAGGCTGGCACGTTTTCTTCGGTACAGGAAACTATTACTAAGTTTGGGAATATTTTTCAGTTTAGGCAAAACAATTTTCATAATGCGCGACGTCACTTTAGGGGCACAGGTCCACGTAATAATAATTATAACCAGCATTTCGATAGGAGTTTCAATAGATATTCTAACAGTTACAATAGAAATTCTAATAATTTTGGAAACAATATTAATAATTATAGAGAACAATTTCGAGGCAGTAATAGAAGCAGAGGCGCATTTAATAGAGGTTTTAATCGTGGTAACACATCTGCTAGGTACTATAGAGGCTCTAGTCCTAATTTTGTTGGCTTTTCGGAGTCGGGAAACGGATTGGAGCACCAATCGATCCAAGAAGCGGCTCGGTTGGGCGATATGTAACCATATATAGTTTTAGTCTGACATTTTCAAATTTTGTGAAAGTTGAGTTAGAAATGACTGGTTCAGTTAGTACGCTACTAGTAGACACCGGAGCTGACATATCAATTTTTAAACGTTTATCAGTAAATCCTGATCAAATAGTTGATTTTACTCGAGCCACTAGCATCAAAGGTGTCACAGAAGACCTAACTAATTCAACCGGAGACATGTTAGCAACGATTCTCGGCAACGAAATCGGCAGTTCGTTTTTCCACCAGTGGTCGCGCGTATTCACTTTACGCTTTCTACCGTTTGTTCTCCCGTCTAGCCTGCTCTTGCTATAACTACTGTAGAAATATAAAATACAATTAAATAATTAAAAATGTATTATAGTAATTATTAAGTAATTATTGTGCATCATTCTAGGATTAAGTCAAAGATGCAAAGATAAGTTAATAAACTTGTTTTTTTTTTAAGGGTTGAACATCGACCGTTGCTGGGGGTTTTTTTCACTAAATCGACTAAGAGTAGATATAGGAATAATATCCTGTCAAAAACTCAGAAAGGCCGGGTACTTTAAGGGAGTGAGGGTTAATCAAATGGGAAATATTAAGAAAAATAAACCCAGTATTTTGTTTAAACATTTTTTAAGGGTTGAAAATGGACCGTTGCTGGGGTTTTTTTTCTCTAAATCGACTAAGGGTAGATATAGGAATAATATCCTGTCAAAAACTCAGAAAGGCCGGGTACTTTAAGGGAGTGAGGGTTAATTAAATGCGAGGTGGTGGAAAAAGTAGAAACATTTTACAATTTAAGTTGTTTTTAAGGGTTGAAAATGGACCGTTGCTGGGGTTTTTTTCACTAAATCGACTAAGGGTAGATATAGGAATAATATCCTGTTAAAAACTCAGAAAGGCCGGGTACTTTAAGGGAGTGAGGGTTAATCAAATGGGAAATATTAAGAAAAATAAACCAAGTATTTTGTTTAAACAGTTTTTAAGGGTTGAAAATGGACCGTTGTTGGGGGTTTTTTCACTAAATCGACTAAGGGTAGATATAGGAATAATATCCTGTCAAAAACTCAGAAAGGCCGGGTACTTTAAGGGAGTGAGGGTTAATTAAATGCGAGGTGGTGGAAAAAGTAGAAACATTTTACAATTTAAGTTGTTTTTAAGGGTTGAAAATGGACCGTTGCTGGGGTTTTTTTCACTAAATCGACTAAGGGTAGATATAGGAATAATATCCTGTCAAAAACTCAGAAAGGCCGGGTACTTTAAGGGAGTGAGGGTTAATCAAATGGGAAATATTAAGAAAAATAAACCAAGTATTTTGTTTAATTATTATTTAAGGGTCGAAAATGGACCGTTGCTGGGGGTTTTTTTCACTAAATCGACTAAGGGTACATATAGGAATATTATCCTGTCAAAAACTCAGAAAGGCCGGGTACTTTAAGGGAGTGAGGGTTAATTAAATGCGAGGTGGTGGAAAAAGTAGAAACATTTTACAATTTAAATTGTTTTTAAGGGTTGAAAATGGACCGTTGCTGAGGGTTTTTTTCACTAAATCGACTAAGGGTAGATGCAGGAATATTATCCTGTCAAAAACTCAGAAAGGCCGGGTACTTTAAGGGAGTGAGGGTTAATTAAATGCGAGGTGGTGGAAAAAGTAGAAACATTTTACAATTTAAGTTGTTTTTAAGGGTTGAAAATGGACCGTTGCTGGGGTTTTTTTCACTAAATCGACTAAGGGTAGATATAGGAATAATATCCTGTCAAAACCTCAGAAAGGCCGGGTACTTTAAGGGAGTGAGGGTTAATCAAATGGGAAATATTAAGATAAATAAACCCAGTATTTTGTTTAAACATTTTTTAAGGGTTGAAAATGGACCGTTGCTGGGGTTTTTTTTCACTAAATCGACTAAGGGTAGATATAGGAATAATATCCTGTCAAAAACTCAGAAAGGCCGGGTACTTTAAGGGAGTGAGGGTTAATTAAATGCGAGGTGGTGGAAAAAGTAGAAACATTTTACAATTTAAATTGTTTTTAAGGGTTGAAAATGGACCGTTGCTGGGGGTTTTTTTCACTAAATCGACTAAGGGTAGATGCAGGAATAATATCCTGTCAAACACTCAGAAAGGCCGGGTACCTTAAGGGAGTGAGGGTTAATCAAATGGGAAATATTAAGAAAAATAAACCAAGTATTTTGTTTAAACATTTTTTAAGGGTTGAAAATGGACCGTTGCTGGGGTTTTTTTTCACTAAATCGACTAAGGGTAGATATAGGAATAATATCCTGTCAAAAACTCAGAAAGGCCGGGTACTTTAAGGGAGTGAGGGTTAATTAAATGCGAGGTGGTGGAAAAAGTAGAAACATTTTACAATTTAAGTTGTTTTTAAGGGTTGAACATCGACCGTTGCTGGGGGTTTTTTTCACTAAATCGACTAAGGGTAGATGCAGGAATAATATCCTGTCAAAAACTCAGAAAGGCCGGGTACTTTAAGGGAGTGAGGGTTAATTAAATGCGAGGTGGTGGAAAAAGTAGAAACATTTTACAATTTATATTGTTTTTAAGGGTTGAACATCGACCGTTGCTGGGGGTTTTTTTCACTAAATCGACTAAGAGTAGATATAGGAATAATATCCTGTCAAAAACTCAGAAAGGCCGGGTACTTTAAGGGAGTGAGGGTTAATTAAATGCGAGGTGGTGGAAAAAGTAGAAACATTTTACAATTTAAGTTGTTTTTAAGGGTTGAAAATGGACCGTTGCTGAGGTTTTTTTCACTAAATCGACTAAGGGTAGATATATGAATAATATCCTGTCAAAAACTCAGAAAGGCCGGGTACTTTAAGGGAGTGAGGGTTAATTAAATGCGAGGTGGCGGAAAAAGTAGAAACATTTTACAATTAAAATTGTTTTTAAGGGTTGAAAATGGACCGTTGCTGGGGGGTTTTTTTTACTAAATCGACTAAGGGTAGATGCAGGAATAATATCCTGTCAAAAACTCAGAAAGGCCGGGTACTTTAAGGGAGTGAGGGTTAATCAAATGGGAAATATTAAGAAAAATAAACCAATGTGACGCTATTTATTCGGGAGTTCGAATTAAAGTATGTTCTAGAACAAAAGTTAATGAGAATTGCCTCGGGCGCCACCTGGTTTTAAGAAAGTATTTAGAGTTTTCGAAATGTGAACCAGGAAACACAATTCGTATGCCTTGGTAGCTTTTAAACAGCTGGAGACAAGGTTTCCGACAATCTGTGGTAACAGTGGTTCAGTTCGTGACAACGCAAATAAAAGCCAAAAGTACCAATCAACTAACGTATATTCTCTGTGATTAACTTAAAATGCCAGCAAACTTAACCAAAGCAAATACTTATGCAAACAAGCGTATCTTAAATCCCCCCTCCCCTTAATTAAACAAGAACGAGAATGAGAGGGTGCAACTTAGTTACGGTACGGGTCGGATGCGATGCAAAACAGGTCAACGGTATAATGCAGAAAGTTAAAAAGCCACGCAATGCAATGAATGTTACAGGTACAAGATGAATCAAACTTAATTACAGGGACAATGCAGGTCTACGTTTACAACTAAGCAATTAACCGTCCTAGTGCAAATACAGTTACGGTGTCACGGGTCGGTACAGGGTTGGGAAAGGGTATTACTGAACCACCCGGTCTATACGAGCCTTGTAGTGGTTCTTGTTGGCAATAGGATATAGAAACTTGCCTCCTACGCCCGGTCTAGCGAACCATGTAGCGTAGTCAACAAAAGACAGGGCCAGGAAGTGCGGCCGGACTACTAAATGACACAAACGCCCGGTCTAGCGAACCATGTAGCGTTTGTGTTGAATACGGAACTATCGTGTAGCGCCCGGTCTAGCGAACCTCGACGCTACAGAGTGAACTAGGGCCGGAAATTGGCCTATCGGGGAAAAGTATACAAACACCCGGTCTAGCGAACCATGTAGTGTTTGTACAGAAACCTACAATGCCGGAACTATGGCGTAGCACCCGGTCTAGCGAGCCACGATGCTACTGAAGTAAAAGGGCCGGAAAATGGCCGGGCTGGGAATAACGGTGCAAACGCCCGGTCTAGCGAACCATGTAGCGTTTGCAATGAAAACAGGTGACGTGAATGTCACAGCAGCGCCCGGGGGTTGGAGTAAACAAGGAACGAACACCCGGTCTAGCGAGCCTCGGTGTTCAAATAACAGGTACACAGTGCACTAGGAGAGCTAACCACTAAACAGGTATACTTACTGTGTTGCGGCGGTGCTGCTGGGAGGTTGAGATGTTGCTCGGGGGAGCTAGCGATCTCAACAGAGAGCGAACTGACGGCGCACGCCAGTTTTATAGACAGTCCGATTCCCCACTTTCGGGTAGTGGGAAACACGGCCCTACTCGAGTGACGCGTACTGAAACGCAGTACTGCAGGAAAACGGTACGCTTCGGCCAACCTAGCCAGCTACGTCAACTCGCGAATTACAATTACAAGGAAAGGCGTAAACCACTAATTTCCTATTACGCGCTATCATACTGCAGCGTTGCTGTAAACCCTGTAATACTACCAATGGTTTCCAACAAGAATGGTAAAAATTGGACTGGCCAATCCTGAGAAAATATAATAACTTAATAATACGGCTTATCGTATTTTGGCAACGTACTAACACTGGTTACTTTACTAAACGGCTTCTATTAATAGATCCCTTATCTGCATATCGCCGCAAATCCAACGGTACTAACGGACGGCTTAGTAAACCAAACAGAAAAATATTCGTAACTTCGTTACACCAAGTATTTTGTTTAAACATTATTTAAGGGTCGAAAATGGACCGTTGCTGGGGGTTTTTTTCACTAAATCGACTAAGGGTAGATATAGGAATATTATCCTGTCAAAAACTCAGAAAGGCCGGGTACTTTAAGGGAGTGAGGGTTAATTAAAACTTTGTTTAAACATTTTTTATGTTCAAGGTTTGTTTAAACATTTTTTACTTTAAGGGAGTGAGGGTTAATTAAATGAGAGGTGGTGGAAAAAGTAGAAACACTTTACAATTTAAATTGTTTTTAAGGGTTGAAAATCGACCGTTGCTGGATGTTTTTTTCGCTAAATCGACTTAGCAGTTCATTCAGACATTTTCAGTAATTGTAGGTTATGGTTGTTGACTCATTTGCCATATCAATCATTATTGTATTTGTAATACCACTTTTAAGGGTATCTAGATCCTTTATTTAATTTTGTTAACTATGACAACACTGCAGACATTTCGTATTTCAAGAAAATTTGACTTCTTTATATCAAAGGAGCGCCGACAATGATTATGGAACGCCGCGTGCCGGTGGGGGACGCACTTCTTTTTATGGAGTGTAGGATTAAGATAATAAATTAGGCCAGTCAGCTTTTGTCTTCGCCTATTTTTATATTTTTTAACGGTCATTTTAACATGTAAATTATTAATAAACATTCGCTTCTTGTACGTTGTTGTGCTAACTGGGAATTGCCTACTCGTTTCCCAAGTGTCCCAAGGGAGTTATTTCCAAATTGTTCATCTAAGAAAACTGTTTCTTATTCGCAATGTAAGTATGTTTGAGTAGAAATAAATTACAGTTTAGCATAAAGAAAGTTGAAAATATCACAAATTTGTAACTTATATCGGGTGTCCAGGAGAACACGGGGACATAACAGATTAACATTGAAAATCGTTTTTTTCTTGTGTCTGTACAGTTGGGTAATTATCGTAAAACTTTTTAAATTGAAGTCGTAGAGCGTCTATAAAACTATTAAACTGAACTGGTCATGTTGAGGGTTGTGATCATAATTTTGATTTTTTATTAATTTTGGATTTTGTATGTACTTTCTACAAACTAATTGTAGTTTTATCATTCTTGAAAATTTATTAAAATGCTAAATAGACTGAAAACAATCAAGATGCCTGTTTCTTGTCGACGGTAAAATTGCAAGATTGAAATTTAAACTAAAAGTTTTTAGTTTTCCAACTAAATCATCCTTACAGAGGAATAAAAATAACCATATTAACCTCTCTTGCTTTTTCTGGACACCCGGTATGTGGTTTTACACAAAACTCAAGATAGATCGTTCTTATAGTGCGATGTTATTTTTTTTACAAAGTAACGAATTGTAAGCATTTGAATTTTTTAGGAATAGGATCAAGGAAGTCGAATTTCGACATTTTTGGGTTGCGTTCAATAGAGGAGAAATAAGTCCAGCGGCTGTACTTTCAGAGGTCGAGAGGGATTTATTTTCTTTTCACCCCGAGTATGCTCTGGTACACTGCGTGTCTGCCGACTTAAAAATGTCCAAGGGCATTGCACGAAAAATTAGGTAATTTTTGTGTTTGCTATCTCTTATTTTTATAGATACATTATTGCAGTTTTAACAACAGTTTAGTACATTTTCGTGTAATTTACGGATGTGACCAGCAATTTTTATTTTGGTTTTTACTACAGGGTGAAATTGAAAAACTGTACTTATTTATAGACATTTACTTTAATAAAACTTGAAGTATTTTTTTATAATAAAAAAGGTGCGCACTACACACTATACGTTTTCTGTTTATGCTCACTAACAGTAACAGCTTTTTTGTGGTAGTATTGAGCGCTTTTTTTGGTTTGAGTAAAAGGACAAAATGTATCAGAGACAATATGAAAGGTGGGTTTATAAAATCAATAAAATAAAATAATTGTTGAAAGTTGCTGTTTGCTATGTCGATGTCGTTGCGTTGCGTTTATAAAAAAAATAAATAATATATAAATAAGAGATAAGATAAAATAAGATAAGCTTGCGAACTCATTTTAACTTCCTTTTTTGTTTTTTTTTGTTAACCTTAAACACTAATTTTGATTGGTTCTGTTTTGAATAAATTAAAATTTTAAATCGGGAAGTCCTTTAAAAGCAATTATTTAAAAACAAATTAGGATTAAAGCAATTTATTTGCTGGACTTAATTATAGATAAAATATTATTTTGGAAATCACGCTACAAGACATACAACTACCTGTACTTCTTTTAGGGATGGCATCAGCTGAGGTAATAATAAATATCTGGTAGTTTCTCTATAGTAATTTTTATTTTGTTCTGTAAACCCTTTTCAACCACGGCAAATCATTTATATTATTCAATTATTTTTATTTTATTGGTTTTATAAACCCACCTGAAGTCGAGTTGTTTTCGGCTGAATAAATACCTGTATGTTTTATGTTTTATTTTATATTTTTAGGTCAAAATTTGGTGTTGGTGGTTTTACCCATTGGCCTCAGCAGGGCAAAGTGGGCTATGCACTTCTGCAGTTTTCCAAGGGTTTCAAAATAATTCATTTGATCACAAAGCCCAAATATTTCCACAAACCTAAATATTTGTACTTATGGAGGGCATTGGTAGATTTACGGCAGTTGTGCATCTCACGAAATTTAAAAAAAATTGTTATGCCAAAAATAGCGTGTGGATTAGATAAAAAAAAATATAAAATCGTGAGATGCATGATTGCTTTCATTTTCTACCAGTGCCCTATGAAAATTATAATTTGTAAATTTTAGTTTTATTTTTACTGTTTTCAAGATTCCCATGCTTTACACATGAACTTGTTTCACACTATAATGTATTATTTATTTTTGTTTTTTGGGCTTCGCGTCAAAATCTATTGTTTTATTTTTAGAACCATTCACTGCAACAATAGTCGAAATATTTATGTCAATTTAATTGACAAACAATCTTTCTCAGAATTCAAAATTACTAAGTATCAGGTTGTTTATTTATTATAAGTTATTGTTTGCTGTGTTCTGCTGTTTTTTATTTTTCAGATTTCTTGAAGTTTTTCAGGTTCAAGACCGAACCTAAGTCAGTGGTCTTGTGTTGGGACGACTAGGTTAATGTTATTTTCTACTTAGTTAAAAATAGTGCAAAATTTCATTTTCCCAACAAACCTTTTTGATGCGGTGAGACGCAAAGCCCAAAAATCGAAAATAAATGAATAACTCTCTTCAACCAACTTATAGAACATAGCTCCAACAATTTATTATGTTTATATTTCAATAATATACAGGGTGTCTTAGAAATAAGTACCGTAAATTTAGGGATAAACTGAGCTGGCCCAAATATGAAAAAAGTTAAAATATACGTGGATCCGAAAACTTCGTTTTCGAGATATAGAGAGTCAAACACTCTAAAAAATACAAAACTATAAACTTCTGCAAAACCGTCTCATCAATTTAACTCAAACTTTGTGGGTAGTGAAGGTTGTTTATTTTCAATAATTTTATATATTTTTTAAATACATTTATTTGTTTTATTCTATTTATTCTTTATTTATAATTACATGTATTTCTGAGACACCCTGTATTTTTATATTTTATTAGGAAAATAAGTGTGTTTGTGTCATTTCATACAAATTTTTATTAAACAAATAGTTTTATAAAATGATGAGTCAATAGAGCCCGTTTATGTGCCTGATTTTATGTACAATTGTAACTGGATTATATACATTTAAAAATAAAACAAAAACCTACGATGTTTTCAATTTGTCAATGACGTTGAGAATTACTTTATTTTACTAGTACTATTAGGTCTACTAGTTTTTATTAGGTTAGGTTAGGTATTATTGTAACTCGTATTGGGTGTTTCAACCACGGAGTATAGCACTCATAACAAAAATAATTGTAAAGTAGGCGTCGTGACATAAGATGACAATGTAATAGAAAAGTTTGACCCTTACACTTTGACTCTTGCCATATACGCCCCACAAAAAAGACGCCAACAGTGACAATTATACCTTCACTAAAACTGATGTTTGAAAATAATAAGTGATTTATAAAGATTTGTGTAAAAGTATAAACCTGTTTTCGTTTTAATTATGTTACTTTATTTGCAAATAAATACACAGAACGTTAAAGATATATATTTTTCGCGTTTCTATCACCTCCATAATTTTTTAGTAAATTTCCGAGTCGACACTACTAGATTATAAGTTGATGCACAAGCCGTTGCGCTAGTCACCTAGTGCTTTAACTGAAAGGAAAATATATAGTATAAGTATAAAAAATACAATGCCTACTTGGTTTTTCTTCCATCCACCATTGTTTATTTGAACAGACCAAGCCTTCGGTGCTCCGGCTTTTCTCATGATCTCTCCAGAGTAGGATGTATAATACTAAGAAACATAAGATGTTATAAAATAAATGATCAATATTACATGAAAAACATTCTTATCAGTGATACTTTAAAGTCGAGCGCAAATGGGCTCCTCTCTCCCCTACACCCTTTCCAATCCCATCCACTGATTTGTTAAAGTCGAACGCAAAAGGGCTCCTCTCTCCCCTACACCCTTTCCAATCCCATCCACCGATTTGTTAAAGTCGAACGCAAAAGGGCTCCTCTCTCCCCTACACCCTTTCCAATCCCATCCACCGATTTGTTAAAGTCGAACGCAAAAGGGCTTCTCTCTCCCCTACACCCTTTTCAATCCCATCCACCGATTTGTTAAAGTCGAACGCAAAAGGGCTCCTCTCTCCCCTACACCTTTTCCAATCCCATCCACTGATTTGTTAAAGTCGAACGCAAAAGGGCTCCTCTCTCCCCTACACCCTTTCCAATCCCATCCACCGATTTGTCGAAGTCGAACGCAAAAAACGGTTTACGGCTTGAAATTTTGACAGAGTTTAGAAATAAAATTTTCCGGTTCAGTAAATAAAGAATCGTAATCATAAATGCAATTTTGATGCCACCACCGGTTACACATTTCACACAATAAAGATTTTGAATTAGACTCATTTGTATCATTGCCGCATTTTAGGCATAACTCTTTCATATTTCCTGCAGAATTAATAATAAAATTTTGAATTTCGAGTCTATATATATTTGCATCAAAAATGTTTGAATTTATACTTTCTTGTGATAAATAACATTTACTTATATATACCAGGTGTCCAAGAGCACCCTGGACATAGGAGATTAACATGGGAAAACGGTTTTGATTTTATTGCGCCTGTACGGCTGATTTCATTGAAAAATCGTATTAATGAAAGTTGTAGTACCTATCACGGACTAGTTTTCTGTATTTTTTTCGGATCTCTAACTTGAGCCCTTTCGTCGTAAAACACGAACAAAAATGCGAAAATTTAAACTTTTTACCTGCATTGTATAAGCGGTTGCCGAGCAACCGTACCCGCAACAATGACCTGTTTACCCGTTGCCCGACAACCGCCTATACAGTGCAGGCCAAAAGTTTAAATTTTCTTATTTTTGTTCGTGTTTTACGACGAAAGGGCTCAAGTTAGAGATCCGAAAAAAATACAGAAAACTAGTCCGTGATAGGTACTACAACTTTTATTAATACGATTTTTCAATCAAATCAGCCGTACAGGCGCAAAAAAATCAAAACCGTTTTCCCATGTCCTCCCCCCTCCTATGTCCAGGGTGCTCTTGGACACCTGGTATGAGAAATACTCCACAATTATACGAATCTTTTTGCTGAGGAACTGCAATGCTCTCTAAAACGTATTTTGTTGGTTTCTTATGTGAAGGAAATTTTTTATTAAATATCTGTATAAAGTGCTCGAATTCATTTTTTTTCTCAATTTTTTCTTTGAGGTTACTAGGGTGTTCTGCCGAATTTAAATAATGAAATGTCCCTTTTTGAAAATTTACGTACACCAAAGTCCAGTGCTGGCCTCTCTGGTTTATAGGAATTAAAATTTCTGTGGCTTTTTCTAATAATGCCAAGTTTGCATCTTTTGCTTTGGGTATAATACCTTCAGAGTTCTGCTGAGGAAATATAGTCGTTCCTTCGTACCAAGATAGCACAGTAATGTCAGAATTTAATTGAATTTTATATTGTTCCAAAACTAAGTCTATAGCAATATTATCCAGCCAGTATATGTCAGTATACATCTCGTCCGATTGAGGTATTTTTAAAGTTGAAAAACTTTCGTAGTTAATAAAATTGATGCCTAAAAACCTGCTACTTTGAAACTTGCTCACTACAAAATTAATATTGATGTTTTGCTGATAATATCTAATGTCATTTACAAGCCCATTACATAAAAATTTTTAATTTGTAAAATCGTTTAATTTGCTGAAATCTTTTTGGTTAAGATAAATTTTACTGTTAGCTGCCTTATAATACGAACCAATCTTCTTTATTCTTTTAGACCAACTTTCTATATGTTCCTTTCGTTTTCTTTTATTTACACCGCACGATTTTCTACTAATCTGAAATTGTACCGTCCGATGTGTAGCCAAAACATACTCCCGTACTTTCCTACAAAACCTTGAAGGTTTTTGTCGCAGTTGTTTCTGAAGGATTTCATTTTTTAAGTAATTAAAATAATTTTCTATTGGCGCATTCGACATTCGCGGTTTTACTATAATTGCCGTCCACAAAGGCAAATAAGTAACGTATCTTTTTAATAGAATATTTAAAAAAATCGGATTATAATATTTATTCAGATTATTAACGCCATCGTTACATATAGTTTTTGAAATACCCTCTCTAATTGAGGAAAAGTTCAAAAAGAACTTCGATTTACTATAGAAATTATCTCTTTGATCAAAAATTGTTGGTTTTTTCGGCTTCGTCTGAATAAATTTCATCTTTTAGATGTACGTGCGAGTGGACGTTAAGTTCTAATATACATTTTTCTGCGTTTTCCACTGATAAGCAGTTAAATTTCGAGTCAAGTAAAATGGTGAGGTATTCAAAAAACATTTCTAACTCATGAATGAATGTTGCTCATGGTGGTCATTGAGGCTAAAGTTTCTTTGAGTAAATTCCTAACATTTTTTTCTTTAAAATGTTCATTTACTAATGATGAAAAAATTTTCATCATATGGGCGCAACACAACTGTATTGGAGTAATATTGCTGTTAATAGAAATATTTTTGTAACTTAATTCATAACAATAGTTAATATACACTAAGAGTGTCTGTTCATTAAACGAATTACATACGGCATGTATTTCCGCAAGAGAAAAATCTGTTACTATTCGATCAAAAATTGGCCAACTATTTTTAAATTTAAGCCAATAACTTTTAAATTTTAATAACCAGTTACCTATTGAATTGGTATCATGAGTGGACGAGATTAATTCGATCACTGGACATACGCATCTGTTACCCAATTTGGCCGATCCGATTCGAATAACACCGGCGTAGTATAATATGTTCAAATATAGATGGCTGTCTTACTACAGTTCCAGTGGCGTCAAGAAATAAAACTGTTTTCTTATTTTCTGATTTTTTCATTTCGTGAATTATCATTTCATTTTGTTCCTTGCTAAATATGTATACAGTTATTGGTTCGCCAGTAAACTGTATATACTCTCTATGTACTCTACCTAGCAGATGAATGTCTATTTTATCGTCATCGTCCCGGTCTTTCCTTCCGATTTTATATTTTTATAAACACTATCAGATTTTATTCCTTGCAGATTTTTTGATTCTAATAATGTTGTATCCGCAACAAGCACGTTTCGCATTCTTATCTGAACCATATTTTTATCAGAATACAGTTTTCCAACTAAATTTCTTTCAACTCCTCTTACTTGTCGCGTTAAGTTATCCGTGTGTGAGAAATTAAACGAAGAACTATATACCTTAAATTCGTATAAACCGGTCACTGTAGGGTTAATTAAATTGCAAACAACTTTAAATGTTTTACAAGAGTAATGCCCGCAATACCCGTAAACTTTAATCGATTTTAAATTAATTCGATAAGATTTACTATAAAAATTACACGTGCTATTGACTTCTTTTATTTTTTCCTTTAGAAAATACACATAAACACCTTCTTGAAATTTTAACTGCCCCGTTGCATCACAAATAAATGTCATTTCTTCGAGGTCGCATTTGGAAACAAAAAAACTCCCTTCAAATATAGGACAATTAAAAGAAAATTTTCGAGAACTGTTTAAACTTTCATTTGAAGGATTAAAAATATTTTTTGTAGTTTGAGGTAAAATTTTGACAGAATTTGAATTTTTCCGTTGTACGTCAAAGAATGTTTTTCCGCATATTGCGGCACGTCAATTTCGTCATCCGTGAGATAATTATTTTCCTGTCTCTCTTTTGCGCAAAAAATGGTACCCTTTTCAACAATTTCCGATTTTTCTACAATTTCTGTTCCCGTAATAGTGCTTGAAAAAGTTTCTTCGTGCAATATAGAAAACAACCTAATTTTCCCTGAATTTTTAAGCAAAACCCGTTTAACATTTCTACGATATTCGTACGTGTCAGCCCCGTAAGTATCAATAGCAGCTTGTCGCATTATTTCAGAATCTAATGACAAGTTGCATGCATCACTGTAAGAATGCCCCGATTGACTAAACAAACGCGCGATTTTTTGAAAATCCATTTTAATTTTACGAGAAGTCCATATTAAAAACAAAATAAAAACACAGTCACAAAAGATGCAATAATAAAAAACTACTACTACTTAGTAGACACTTTATGGCCAACCAAATACCAAACTCAAACAAACAATAAAAAAACTGTAAACATGCACAAACACACTGAATTTTAAAGTATTAACGAAAAAAAATCTACAATCTACTATCCACATGCAGGTATTAAAAACAAATAAAAAAAAACTAATTATGATCTAAACGAAATACTCGTAAATCGTAATATCTAATCTACAAAATCGTGCAGGGTTAACTTGCGTATTTCCAAATATCAAAAATTGAAATGCTAGAAAGTCGCTCTTATATTCGCTAACAAAACCAATTCAACCACTTTGTCAGATATATTCAGAGCAACAAAACTAAGCCTAAAAACGTTAAAACAAAAGCATACCCACAAGACGTGAGGAAAAGAAATAAATAATACGATATGACTCTTATTCTTTCTAGACAATTTTTATATAGGCTTTGCCAATTTTTCGACGGTTTCCAACGACTTCGGCTTCTTATACGTCGGCTTACATCAAAGAACACCGTCCTGGCCGTGTCTGGATCTAATGTAAACAGACATCACGCGTGAAAATAGAAAACGCTGAGCCTTGCAACAAGCTCCTGGTCAAAGAAGGCAATGTTGCCAATACGAACGTACTTAACCACCAACTGAACTATCTTTCAAAAATGTTTTTTTTTTACGATACATCCATAAAAAAATAAGAGTCGGGCTTTCCAAGGTCTTCCAAGAATGTGATAGCTACATGTATCCTACTTAGAGAAAAATCCTTACTATTTTCATCCGCGCTCATTTAATTCACCTTACGTTCCTTAAAAGGGTCGGTCTTAAAAGTCGGCCTTTCAAAGGTCTCTCCAGAATGTAATAGATATATGTACACTAAGTCCTTTTAGTGAAAAAAACCCCCAGCAACAGTCGATGTTCAACCCTTAAAAAATGTTTAAACAAAATACTTTGTTTATTTTTCTTAATATTTTCCACTTGATTAACCCTCACTCCCTTAAAGAACCCGGCCTTTCTGAGTTTTTGACAGGATATTATTCCTATATCTACCCTTAGTCGATTTAGTGAAAAAAACCCCCAACAACGGTCCATTTTCAACCCTTAAAAACTGTTTAAACAAAATACTTTGTTTATTTTTCTTAATATTTTCCATTTGATTAACCCTCACTCCCTTAAAGTACCCGGCCTTTCTGAGTTTTTGACAGGATAATATTCCTATATCTACCCTTAGTCGATTTAGTGAAAAAAACCCCCAGCAACGGTCCATTTTCAACCCTTAAAAACTGTTTAAACAAAATACTTTGTTTATGTATCTTAATATTTTCCATTTGATTAACCCTCACTCCCTTAAAGTACCCGGCCTTTCTGAGTTTTTGACAGGATATTATTCCTATATCTACCCTTAGTCGATTTAGTGAAAAAAAACCCCAACAACGGTCCATTTTCAACCCTTAAAAACTGTTTAAACAAAATACTTTGTTTATTTTTGTTAATATTTTCCATTTGATTAACCCTCACTCCCTTAAAGTACCCGGCCTTTCTGAGTTTTTGACAGGATAATATTCCTATATCTACCCTTAGTCGATTTAGTGAAAAAAACCCCCAGCAACGGTCCATTTTCAACCCTTAAAAACAATTTAAATTGTAAAATGTTTCTACTTTTTCCACCACCTCGCATTTAATTAACCCTCACTCCCTTAAAGTACCCGGCCTGTCTGAGTTTTTGACAGGATATTATTCCTATATCTACCCTTAGTCGATTTAGTGAAAAAAACCCCCAGCAACGGTCCATTTTCAACCCTTAAAAACAATTTAAATTGTAAAATGTTTCTACTTTTTCCACCACCTCGCATTTAATTAACCCTCACTCCCTTAAAGTACCCGGCCTTTCTGAGTTTTTGACAGGATAATATTCCTATATCTACCCTTAGTCAATTTAGTGAATAAAACCCCCAGCAACGGTCCATTTGCAACCCTTAAAAAATGTTTAAACAAAATACTTGGTTTATTTTTCTTACCATTTCCCATTTGATTAACCCTCACTCCCTTAAAGTACCCGGCCTTTCTGAGTTTTTGACAGGATATTATTCCTATATCTACCCTTAGTCGATTTAGTGAAAAAAACCCCCAGCAACGGTCCATTTTCAACCCTTAAAAACTGTTTAAACAAAATACTTTGTTTATTTTTCTTAATATTTTCCATTTGATTAACCCTCACTCCCTTAAAGTACCCGGCCTTTCTGAGTTTTTGACAGGATATTATTCCTATATCTACCCTTAGTCGATTTAGTGAAAAAAACCCCCAGCAACGGTCCATTTTCAACCCTTAAAAACAATTTAAATTGTAAAATGTTTCTACTTTTTCCACCACCTCGCATTTAATTAACCCTCACTCCCTTAAAGTACCCGGCCTTTCTGAGTTTTTGACAGGATATTATTCCTATATCTACCCTTAGTCGATTTAGTGAAAAAAACCCCCAGCAACGGTCCATTTTCAACCCTTAAAAACAATTTAAATTGTAAAATGTTTCTACTTTTTCCACCACCTCACATTTAATTAACCCTCACTCCCTTAAAGTACCCGGCCTTTCTGAGTTTTTGACAGGATATTATTCCTATATCTACCCTTAGTCGATTTAGTGAATAAAACTCCCAACAACGGTCCATTTTCAACCCTTAAAAACTGTTTAAACAAAATACTTTGTTTATTTTTCTTAATATTGTTACGATTTTCCCGTGGGTTCACACAAAGTCAGTTTAACTCAACAATTAATCAATTTATTACACTTCAAAACACTCCGTACAATAATTAACACAGCTACTAAAAACACTACTACAATTCCACAATTACTCCGCTATTTAAACTTTACCGCGTTCCCAAATTCACTACTACACTACTCTACTCTCTCTCGTCGACGCCGCTTCTTTTATATTCACAAACCACGTTCTAGAATGACCGCGAAACGCTTCGCGGGTTGCCTTGACCATTCAAGAATATTCCAGGTAGCGCTTCCTAACTGTGGCCTACTTTAATACGCGCCCGGCCAGATATTGCGGCGCATCGGTTTCATCCCGAAGCGAGCGCTCGTTAAGAAGTCTCGAGCATAGTAGGCCCAGACCGTAACACTGCCCCCCTCTTAAAGCTGATCGTCCCGATCCGCTTCATCTAATCCCTGGTATTTCTTGAGTCTGTCCAGATGGACAATTTTCATCTTGCCTTTGGGGCTGCGTTGGACTCTGTACGCGACGTCATTTAACCTTTTTACCACATTGTAAGGCCCCTCCCAGTGTCGTTGCCATCTTTGGCTTAATCCTTTGCTCCTCCTGGGTTGAAACATCCACACAGCATCACCCTCCTTATAATTGCCACCAGTTGGTCTGTGGTCCAGTGTCATCTTCATACGGTTGTTGTTTGGTTTCATCTTCTCTCTCTCAAGTTCCCGAATTGTGATGGATCCCTTCTGTAACGAACACTGGTCACACCGTTTACACCATTCCTCAACGTCCTTTCTGAAGTTAATCCAGTAAAATCGATCTCTTATTCTAGCCAAAGTCTGGTTTACTCCAAAGTGTCCTCCTCCGCGCCTGTCATGTAGTTCTCTCAGCACATTCTCTTTGCAGGAATTGGGCACTATTGTTTGGTAAACAAAGCGTTTTCCGTCTGGACTTTCCCATTTGCGAGTAATTAAGTCTTCTCGCAGTCGAAGCGAATTCCACTGCAACCAGTAACCCCTTACTGTTGGTCCATATCTGGAAATCTGTTGCCAATCCGGTTTCAAATCCTTCTCCAACCATCTTCTGATTACTTTCAAATCAGAGTCTGAGCGCTGTCCTTTTATTATGTCCTCCTTAGAAACGCTGGTCTTCATTCTTTTTGTAGCCTCTTTATCTGTCACCTTCGCGATTTGACCAATCCTCCAACCATTATGAATTTGTCCTTTCCGGTACCTTAAGTCACTATCCAAAGCTTGACGATCCTCTACATATCGCGGTAAATGTCCTTCCGGGTTCTTCATTTCCTGCTCCTGGTTACGCCAGTTCTGCGGGGTCGGTAAACGAGACTGCTGTCTGCAATTCCATTGGTAATGTCCTTTACGTCCACAAATATAACATGTAATGTTTCTTTTAACAGAGGAGTTCCGGTGATTTGTTCTGATGTTCTGGTTTCGTCGACACTGTGGGTTTGGAGAACAAGACCGCTGTCTGCAATTCCTTCTAATGTGTCCCGTACGTCCGCATCGATAACACTCCACTCTCGTGATCGGGCGTGATCGTTCTAATTGTGTGGACTGACTATTTCCTGATGCTGCCATTTGTTGCACTAATTGGCCTACCATTGCTTTAATTTCATCTATTAATGTAGCAACATGATCGGCTAGCGGTACTCTTTCCCCTTGAATAGGCTCTGGCTTTAAATCATTGCACGCAGCTTCAATTTCCAGCGCTCGAACCAGTAATTCGCTGTTGTTGCTCCCTTTGAACATCTTCAGCCATTTCTGTACCTCCGGATCTCGAATCCCATCTACAAAATACTGTGCCACAAGTTCTTCTTGGATTTCATCCGGGACGGCTGGGTAAGCCAGATGCACAAGGCGACGAATTTCGGTTTCAAACTCTTCTAGATTTTCACCAGTTTTCTGCTGTCTTGCCATTAATTGCGTTCGATACAGTCCTTTCTTATGTTGATCCCCATAGCGACGTTCTAATGCAGCTACTAATGCTTCGTTGAGCGATAGGCACCGTCTGTAACAGCTCCAATGCAGGTCCTCGTAATGCCACTACTAGTGCTACAGCCATTTCCTTGGTACTCCATCCATTTGGATTTGCAGCGGCCTCAAATTGGAGTTGGTACATTGCCCATGAAGTTTGACCGTCGTATGTGGGAGGCTTGATCCTGTTGAGCCCGTTTCCGGTGATCACTGTAGAGCTGGCTCCTCTGCTGTCAATTTTTCGCTCTAAGTCGCGTAGCTTTATCTCGACATCATTCCGAATTCTATTAATGTCCTCCCGAACATCATTCTGAATTTTATTGAGACTATGGGTTACATACTCATAGATTTCTGTCTTGGTCCTCGCTAGAACGTCCAATATTTCTACATTACGCTTTTCTTGCCACTCTCTGTCTTCTTGTCGAATTCTTTCTTCTTGTTGTCGAATCCTTTCTTGTTCTTCTTTGTCTCGTTGTCGAATCCTTTCTTCTTGTTGTCGAATCCTTTCTTGTTCTTCCTTCTCTTGTTGTCGAATCCTTTCTTGTTCTTCCTTCTCTTGTTGTCGAATCCTTTCTTGTTCTTGTCGAATCCTTTCTTGTTCTTGTTGTCGTTCTTCCTTGTCTTGTTTAAGCATTGCCATAATAGCTGCAAATTGGGCCTCCATGTTTGCACTTTGACGTCTTGTTATTGGCATAAAATAAATTTAACACACCACTGTTCCGAAAATCTCTAGTCCGGTTCTGAACACAAGTCTCTAACCCGAAGTTTAGTTCCAATTCACGTCGCACTAAAATATGATCGCACTTCTGACACCAATTGTTACGATTTTCCCGTGGGTTCACACAAAGTCAGTTTAACTCAACAATTAATCAATTTATTACAGTTCAAAACACTCCGTACAATAATTAACACAGCTACTAAAAACACTACTATAATTCCACAATTACTCCGCTATTTAAACTTTACCGCGTTCCCAAATGAACTAATCCACTACACTCTACTCTCTCTCGTCGACGCCGCTTCTTTTATATTCACAAACCACGTTCTAGAATGACCGCGAAACGCTTCGCGGGTTGCCTTGATCATTCAAGAATATTCCAGGTAGCGCTTCCTAACTGTGGCCTACTTTAATACGCGCCCGGCCAGATATTGCGGCGCATCGGTTTCATCCCGAAGCGAGCGCTCGTTAAGAAGTCTCGAGCATAGTAGGCCCAGACCGTAACAATATTTTCCATTTGATTAACCCTCACTCCCTTAAAGTACCCGGCCTTTCTGAGTTTTTGACAGGATATTATTCCTATATCTACCCTTAGTCGATTTAGTGAAAAAAAACCCCAGCAACGGTCCATTTTCAACCCTTAAAAACAATTTAAATTGTAAAATGTTTCTACTTTTTCCACCACCTCGCATTTAATTAACCCTCACTCCCTTAAAGTACCCGGCCTTTCTGAGTTTTTGACAGGATAATATTCCTATATCTACCCTTAGTCAATTTATTGAATAAAACCCCCAGCAACGGTCCATTTTCGACCCTTAAAAAATGTTTAAACAAAATACTTGGTTTATTTTTCTTACCATTGCCCATTTGATTAACCCTCACTCCCTTAAAGTACCCGGCCTTTCTGAGTTTTTGACAGGATATTATTCCTATATCTACCCTTAGTCGATTTAGTGAAAAAAACCCCCAGCAACGGTCCATTTTCAACCCTTAAAAACAATTTAAATTGTAAAATGTTTCTACTTTTTCCACCACCTCGCATTTAATTAACCGTCACTCCCTTAAAGTACCCGGCTTTTCTGAGTTTTTGACAGGATATTATTCCTATATCTACCCTTAGTCGATTTAGTGAAAAAAAACCCCAGCAACGGTCCATTTTCAACCCTTAAAAAATGTTTAAACAAAATACTGGGTTTATTTTTCTTAATATTTCCCATTTGATTAACCCTCACTCCCTTAAAGTACCCGGCCTTTCTGAGTTTTTGACAGGATATTATTCCTATATCTACCCTTAGTCGATTTAGTGAAAAAAACCCCAGCAACGGTCCATTTTCAACCCTTAAAAACAACTTAAATTGTAAAATGTTTCTACTTTTTCCACCACCTCGCATTTAATTAACCCTCACTCCCTTAAAGTACCCGGCCTTTCTGAGTTTTTGACAGGATATTATTCCTATATCTACCCTTAGTCGATTTAGTGAAAAAACCCCCAACAACGGTCCATTTTCAACCCTTAAAAACTGTTTAAACAAAATACTTTGTTTATTTTTCTTAATATTTTCCATTTGATTAACCCTCACTCCCTTAAAGTACCCGGCCTTTCTGAGTTTTTGACAGGATAATATTCCTATATCTACCCTTAGTCGATTTAGTGAAAAAAACCCCCAGCAACGGTCCATTTTCAACCCTTAAAAACAATTTAAATTGTAAAATGTTTCTACTTTTTCCACCACCTCGCATTTAATTAACCCTCACTCCCTTAAAGTACCCGGCCTTTCTGAGTTTTTGACAGGATAATATTCCTATATCTACCCTTAGTTGATTTAGTGAAAAAAACCCCCAGCAACGGTCCATTTTCAACCCTTAAAAAATGTTTAAACAAAATACTTGGTTTATTTTTCTTACCATTTCCCATTTGATTAACCCTCACTCCCTTAAAGTACCCGGCCTTTCTGAGTTTTTGACAGGATATTATTCCTATATCTACCCTTAGTCGATTTAGTGAAAAAAAACCCCAGCAACGGTCGATGTTCAACCCTTAAAAAATGTTTAAACAAAATACTTGGTTTATTTTTCTTACCATTTCCCATTTCATTAACACTTAGTCCTAGAATGATGCACAATAATTACTTAGTAATTACTATAATACATTTTTAATTATTTAACTGTATTTTATATTTCTACAGTAGTTATAGCAAGAGCAGGCTAGACGGGAGAACAAACGGTAGAAAGCGTGAAGTGAATACGCGCGACCACTGATGGAAAAACGAACTGCCGATTTCGTTGCCGAGAATCGTTGCTAACATGTCTCCGGTCTATACAGTGCAGGCCAAAAGTTTAAATTTTCTCATTTTTGTTCGTGTTTTACGACGAAAGGGCTCAAGTTAGAGATCTGAAAAAAATACAGAAAACTAGTCCGTGATAGGTACTACAACCTTTATTAATACGATTTTTCAATCAAATCAACCGTACAGGCGCAAAAAAATCAAAACCGTTTTCCCATGTTAATCTCCTATGTCCAGGGTGCTCTTGGACACCTGGTATATAATATTAATTTCTCTTGCTGTTGCTGTTGATTGTTTTGAGTTATTTTAATCGAAGCAATTGTTTTTTGAGCAAATTTTTTCCCCTTGAGGGGGGTGAAGAGAGGGGGGTTTTGTCTGATTTTTTTCACCATTTCATTTTTTTTTGGGGTGTTGCCTAAGTTGTGTGAAAATTTCATTGAAATCGCTTGATTAATAACGACCGGAGAGCAAAAAATTTCGAAACTGTCCAACAAATCAGTAACAATTGATATGTCCTAAAGAATTTACAACAAAACTGTCTAAAACACGCCAAAACAGTAAAAAATATAATTTTTTAACACTCTAAAAGATTGTCTGAAAATTTTAGTTTAGTGTCCAAAAAATGAATTTTTTGCAAAAAATTAATTTCTTGCAAAAAATGTCCTAAAAATATAGGGTTTTGTCAGTGTCCTAAAAAATAATTTTAAACGAGAGTGTTAAAAAACTATTAGGTTAGGTTAGTGGCCACAAAAACTGTCAAAAACAATTTTTAAAGGTAAAAAAAAAAATTAAATATACAGAGTGAACCAAAAATTTATATATATCGAGTGGCTCAAGAAACAACAGTGCGCGCGGGCGCTTTAGCTACGGATGGCGGCCATTTTCTCCCTCTTCCTGGTATGCGTGTCCACGTGCTTGATCATGTGATCCTTCCTGATAAAGCCCTTGCCGCATATCTCGCACGCGTACGGTTTCCTGCCCGTGTGACAGCACAAGTGCCTTCTCAAATCCGCTTTGTAATTAAACGTTTTTGGGCACATATCGCACTTGTGCGGTTTATCGCCCGTGTGTTTCTTCGTATGTCGTTTGTAGGTTTTATCATCAGGAAACCGTTTACCGCACCGGGAACACTTGAACGGTTTATCACCACTATGGAAGGTGTTGTTGTGTTGAGTGAGATAACAGGGACGATTGAACACCTTATCACAGTCGTAACATTTGATTTTCCGCTCCTCCGAAGCACGAGGGGGAGAATTCTCCTTTTGTTCCTCCTCCAAATTGGTCAACAACACCTCCACCTCATTAATTCCTAAGGTGGTTAGTCCTCCAAATTCAGTTGTCAAATTGGTGGTGTAATTCTCCATTATTACAGGATGAGGGTATTCCTGAAGAGGACAGTAGTACTGTCCCATACCAGCCACGTTCGCATACCCATGTAGTTCCGCCAGAACCTGCGCAAAACTGGGCAAAGGCTGGCTCACATCCAAATCACCCGTAGTACTGCTGGGGGTTAACGTATCCTGCGTAACGTGGGAGGCCAACTCGTTTGGGTACTGCTCCGCCAAGATAGGCACCACATCCACCACGCTGTCGCTGCTCCTCGAATCCTCCTGACTATTATCCTTACTAGGCGAGGAATTCCTAGTTGGATGGTGATGGGCGCTGATGGGCATGATAGCTGGATCAGGCAGCCCACTAGATTTAACCGCTTTCTTGTGCAACGTGGTGTTGTAGTGTCTCTTTAAATGTCCGGAACTGGTGAACCAGTTGTTGCACGCGGTGCAATTGTAGATTTTCGGTCTGCGTGCTTCATTAGTCTTCCAGTTGGTACTCTTGGTGGGAGCAGGAGCTAGTGGTGGCGGTGCCGGAGCCTCATAACCACTAAAACACTCTGAAACACCCTCGCTAGAACCACCATCAACCACAAACTCCCCTTGGTAACCTGTTGGTTGATTATTCCCCAAACTAATCATCCCCTGCACGGTATGTCCCTCCTTTTCCTTCTCCCACGTTTGACTGACCATTTTCTGACTATCCAAATCCAGTATCTCACTCTGACTCACCTCCTCCTCATTCATGGGTGTATCATAATAATACTGGGGGTCACTCAAATTGTTGTGCTCGATGAGGAGGGAAGCACTCTTGTACACCAAACCACACTTCTCGGACTGTTTGGGACTGGGTGAGGGTGTGTGTTGTAGTGGATAGTTCACACTGTACACCGGTCTGTTGTACGGATTATACCGAGCGTTCAAATATTTACTCTGAGTGCAATCCATATTAATTTTTCCAAAGAGAAAAAACAAAAAAAATACAGTCACCCGAAAATAACATAGCGTCCGACTCCGACCGTTGACTGACTGAAACTGAAACTTGTGCATTGGCCCACTCTTGGTGGGGGGTTGGTGGAGGTGGTGAGGTGTGGTTTTGGAAATGCGTGAGTTATATACAGGGTGATTCAGGTTTTATTACACGAATTTTAACCACGTATTCTACGTCCCAAAATAATTCCAGTTTGCTCTATAAACTATATCCAGAAAATGCGACTTTTGGGAAAGAGAGGGTGTTGAAGTTTTTTAACAAAAAAAAAAAGGTTGCCAATTTTACGAGCAGTTAATTCTTTAGTCCAACGTTGCAGAAAATGCATTGAAGTCAAAGGACACCATTTTGATCAATTATTATAATTTTTTATCAAATGTTTAGTTCTTTATTGCTTACAATTAGTTTATTGCCTCGATAAGTTCGAATTTCGATTACTCGAAATCGGTGGGTCGGAAAAAAAAATTCCAAGAAACCTTTTTCCTTCAAAATTAAACATTCAACGGAAAATGGAAAAATAAATGATATTTTTATAACAAGCAGTGCCGTACTTTTTTTTCTTAAAAATTATCAGGTGACTTATTAATACACGCGCCGCGCCACGGGTGAAGATAAAACAATTTTTTAATTGGCGAATAATCGGCTTTTTTTGTTTATGAAAACCACAAAGTTTTATTAAAATATGTATAAGAGTTTTGAAAAAAAAAATAACTTTGTTTTTTTTTATAAAACTTCAACACCCTGTTGTTCCTAAAAGACACATTTCCGGGATATAGTTTATAGAACAAACTGGGATTATTTTTGGACGTAGAATACGTGGTTAAAATTTGTGTATTAAACCCTTAATAATTAATAATTAAGTTGGCACCAATGCCAACTTTTTTATTATTGAAAATAGAAAATTGTTTAAATTAACAAACCTGTGGCATTTTTTGCGTTCACTGAAACGGCGTCAGACGTTGCTAATGTCAAATAGTTAATTTAAAACGCATAATTTAATATTTATCCGTACATCCCGTATTTTAAGTCTGCTATTAAATGATAAAATACCATACGTTGATACCTTGGTTAGATCAAGTTTTATGACTTATGCTCGTAGGAAGTTTTTTATTGAGAGGTGAGATGGTTTTACTTTTGAAGCAAATTTCACCGTTAAAGAAATTAATAAATGACGAAATTCAATCAAGACGGGCATGGATTGCACGTTTCGGCGGCTTTGACTCCTTTGACTGAATGTTTTCTTTTTGTTTGGTTTTTACGACCCTTTGAAAAGTATTTCAAGCAACGTGACTTCCCTAGAGCTGTAAACTAGACTAGACAGGGTTGTAAATTAGCGTTTTGACAGGTAATTGGGGCAAAATTGTCCGAAAAATGTCTTTGCCGGCTGGCGTGTAATAACATTTTTATATGCTCCTAAAAATGCTTAAGTGGCAAACAAAATAATGGTTTTTAAAAAACACAATTTTATTTCGGCCAAGTTACAAAATGAGCTTAATAATATGGAACCGAACTCAGACACTACGTGTCTAGTAATTTAAATAGTTAATTAATTTAATTTATTAATTTATTAATTTAATTATTTTATTTTTTATTTTTAGACGGTGGTCGTTCATGTAAGAAATACCGGGTTAGCGGCCAAACATTTTATTCTGATGAGCAGAAGCGAAGAGAAGTGGACCTAACCTAATTATGATTCGGTTTTTTGGACTGCGAGAAAAAATGTCATGTTGAGGGCATGTTTTCTTGTCAGACTAGGGTTAAGAAGATAAGACAAGTTGTAATAAAATTTCGTTTGATAGAAAATACAGTCCATTAGTCATTTCTGTGCAAATAAGAGAAAATACCCGTGGCATTTGGCCACAATCCCGTTCATGTTCCATCGAGCCGAATGGAAGTAGTCTTCGCCAAGTAGACAACAAAATTTAGTCTAAATTTAGTGAAGAAAGTGAATAGTGGCAGATGCAAATGGTAAGTTCCCATTCCTTTAGTTTTATGTCCTATTTGCCATATCGTAGCTTTCTGAGTAGACCTGGTTTTTAGTCAGCTGTGGTTTGTTAGCCAAGCAGTTTAACTTTATGTTAAACTCACCTTTTTTAATTAGGTTTGCTGGTTTAATAATAGGGATCCAAGCATATACACATTGTTTCGATTAGTAGTGTTCTTAGTTCAAGATGAGTAGAAAACCAGCTAAAACTGATAGTTCCGCTGGTGTAGCCACAACTAATGTTGAGTTAGATAGACTAGTATTGCAAAAAAAACCAGTTACAGCAACAACTAGAGCGATTTTCTGAGTTCCTTTCAAATATGAACACATTAAATGGCAATCAAATAAATGAATTACAGGTTCGTACTGCAAAATTTGAAAAGTGGTTAGAAAGGTTTGAAGAAGTGCAATTAGAAATTCAGGTTATGAGTACCGAGGAAACCAAGGTTAGTGTAGATGAGCAATGTATATTTGAAAGGCAATTCCACACATTGTTGTCTTCAGCTAAAGGTTTGATAGCAAGTTTTAATAGTCAATCAATGCCAAATAACACTGCTTTGGGTCCACCTGAAGCTGTCAATAATGGTTCCTTTATGGTTGGTGCTAGACTTCCTAGCTTAGACCTGCCAAAATTTAATGGTGATTTTGAAAAATGGTGTCAATTTTCAGAAACGTTTCAAACACTGGTACATAACAATGTAAATTTAGATGAAATACAAAAGTTCTATTATTTACTAAGCTGTTTAGAAGGGAAAGCATATAAAGTTTTAGAAGGTTTAGAGATTTCTCGAAGTAACTACTCAGTTGCATTGGAAATTTTAAAGGAGAGGTTTGAAAACAAACCATTAACAATCCATAAGCATATCAAATCACTTGTGGACATGCCTTCAATGAGTAAGGAATCTGTTAGTCAGCTAAGAAGCATTAATGATGCTCTTGAAAAACATGTTAGAGCTCTTAGAGCTTTAGGAGAACCAGTAGACTATTGGGATCGAATTCTCATTTTTTTGATAAGTAGAAAAATAGACAATGAATCTAAAAGAGTATGGGAGGAAAAAACCATTTCAGCCTTTAATGGCCAACCAACATTGAATGATTTTACCCAGTTTCTTAGTAGCAGATGTTTGATTCTTGAAACAGTTGAAGGTAATGCAAAGGAATGTCAAGTAACAAAATTGCGTTTTAAACATGAAACAGGTAATAGTAGGATTTGTAACTATGTTTCTGATAGTAATATTCGAGGTAATATTAAATGTGAAATTTGTCAGGGCTCGCATTTTGTTTACAAGTGTAATAAATTGTTGGCACTTTCTATTCCAGAAAGATCAGTTGAAGTAAGAGACAAAAAACTTTGTTTTAATTGTTTGAGATCTAGTCATATGTCAAAAGATTGTAGGTCAAGTGGTTGCAGGAAATGTGGTAAGCGCCACAATTCATTGTTACATAGAGATCTTGATGTAGCTCAAAATGTGACCCAGGGTAGGGGCAGCTCTAATCAAGGAAATTATAGTACAGAAAATGTTGTAGAAGGTGCTCACTCCTGCTCTGAAGAGATAGAGTGTCCTGGTGCCAGTTCAGTAGTGGCAACTTCACTTAAAACTTCAGAAAATTTGAGCCAAATTTTATTGTCAACTGCTATCATTTACATTAAGAATAACAATGGTTTATTTGTTAAGTGTCGAGCATTACTAGATAGTGGTTCGCAGTTGAACTTTATTTCATCTGAATTAGCTAAGAGGCTTAAGTTACATCAACAGGCAGTCAACATTCCAATTGCTGGAATAACACAAATGAGAGCTACCATCAATTATCGCTTAAATTCTGTTGTTAAATCTTGTCATAACGATTTTCAAGCCAATTTATCATTTCTTATTTTGGATAATATCACTGCAAGGCTTCCAATTAGAACCTTTAGTACATCTGAGTTGGAAATTCCCTCAAATTTACAGTTGGCTGATCCCAATTTTAATGTGTCATCACAAGTTGATTTGTTGATAGGTGCCGGTCTGTTTTTTGATTTGTTGTGTGTGGGGCAAATTAAATTGGGAAAAAACAAGCCTATCTTGCAAAAAAGTGTACTGGGGTGGATTGTTTCTGGTAACATTTTTGAAAATAGTCATGAACCTTTGTCAATAGTAGCATCTTGTCATGTTTTAAATGAAACTGTACAAAATCAGTTAGAAAAATTTTGGACAATTGAAGAATTAGACACCAAAAAACATTTATCCAAGGAAGAAATTGACTGCGAAACATGGTTTACTAGCACATTATCACGCGAAGTGTCAGGTAGGTTTTGTGTATCCTTACCTATTAAAGGCAATGTAGGTAATTTGGGAGATTCCCTTGAAAACGCAACTAACAGATTTTGTTCTCTTGAAAAAAGACTTTCAAAGAATTCCAAAATGAGGGAAATGTACATCTCATTTATGAATGAGTACATAGAGTTAGGTCACATGTCTAAAATAGAACCATCAAATTTAAAGGCCGACAATGTTTTTTATTTACCACATCATTGTGTATTTAACTCGAGTAGTACAACAACAAAAATGCGTGTTGTTTTCGATGGTAGTGCGAAAACATCTAGTGGTTTATCCTTAAACGACGTGCTTAAAGTAGGACCCTGCGTACAGGATGACTTATTTAGCATATTAGTGCGGTTTCGACAATATGATGTGGTGATTACGGCAGATATAGCCAAAATGTACCGCCAAATTAATATTATTCCCCAACAACGCGACTTGCAAAGAATACTTTGGCGGCCGAATGAGAATTCGGAGCTAGATCATTATAGGCTCAACACCGTTACTTACGGCACATCTTCCGCGTCATTTTTGGCCACTAGATGTCTTGAGCAAATAGCGCAAGATTTAAATGTTACAATGCCAAAATTGAGTAAAGTTATATCAAAGTGTTTTTATGTAGACGACCTAATTTTGAGTGTCGAGACAGCATCTGAGGCCGTTGAAGTCGGAAGTGCTTTGGCAATTGAGTTGAACAAATACGGTTTTCCACTTAGGAAGTGGTCATCAAATCAAGATAGTGTACTGAAATCTTTGTCATTAGGAAATTTAGACAGCTCAGGTTATTTATTTACAGATGGTGATACGAAAAAGACTTTAGGTGTTTACTGGCAGGCTAGATCCGATAGATTACAATATGTTATAAATTTGAGGTCAGAACCTCATTCCTCAGTTACTAAACGATTTATTTTGTCAGTAGTGTCTCAAATTTTTGATCCGCTAGGTCTTGTAGGCCCGGTAACAATAAAGGCAAAGATTTTACTTCAGAAGCTTTGGCAATTAAAACTTGGATGGGATGAGTCCCTTCCTATAGACTTATTTTCCACTTGGACTAGGTTTTATAGTAATATAGAGTCCTTGAATTCAGTTGTGATTCCTCGTCAGATTACCATATCGAAGGCTACATCGTTTGATTTACACGGGTTTTGCGACGCCAGTGAAAATGCTTATGGAGCTTGCCTTTACTTACGATCTGTAGATAGCTCTGGAGATGTAAAGGTACAGCTCATATGTGCCAAATCTCGCGTAGCACCCCTCAAGAGTATTAGTATTCCTAGATTGGAACTGTGTGGGGCTCTTTTGCTGGCTCGTTTATCTTCAAAAATACTATCTACTTTGGACATTAACGTAAATAAAGTTTTTTTATGGTGTGACTCCACTATCGTTTTGTCGTGGCTTTCTGATGAGCCAAGTAGATGGAAGTTATTTGTAGCTAATAGGGTGTCTGAAATTCAGACCTTGACTACAAAATGTAGGTGGAGTCATGTAGCGTCAGAGGACAATCCTGCTGACCTAATTTCTAGGGGAGTTGAGCCAGAGTTTTTGCGCGAGCACCATTTATGGTGGACAGGTCCCGCATGGCTCCGTAGTGATGATCAGGATTGGCCGACTGAAACTAGACTAAAGGTAGACTCTATTCCTGAAGAGAGAAATGTTAATAAAGTTAGCTTGATTAGCCATAAACCTGAGACTTCTATTTTTGATAAATACTCTTCGTTGCATAAATTAGTTTACGTGTTTAGTTGGTGCTTAAGGTTTGTGCACAATCTGCGAGTCAATCGAGCTAACCGATGTTTTGAAACAGTTTCAGTTCAGGAATATGACACAGCTTTAATTAGATTAATTAAATTAATGCAAAACGATGTTTTTTCAGCCGAAATTCTTGCTCTGAAAAATTCAAATAACATCCCTAATCGAAGTTCAATCAGGTCGTTAGATCCTTTTTTGGATAATGATAATATATTGCGGGTAGGAGGCCGCATCAAGCATTCTAACGAACCATATAGTGCTCGCTTTCCAATAATTTTACCACAGAAGCATCCTTTAACTAATTTAATCATAATGGACCAACATCATAAAAGACTTCATGCTGGTCCTCAAGCAGTGCTAGCGGCTTTGCGCAGGCAGTACTGGCCTATCAATGGTAGAAGTGCCGTTAAGAGTATCTTGAGCAAATGTGTTACCTGCTTTAGGGTTAAACCTCATCTTTGCTATCAAAAAATGGGCAATCTGCCAATGGATCGTGTTATTGCTCAAAGACCTTTTTTGATTTCCGGGGTAGATTTTGCAGGGCCTTTCAATTTAAAAGATGGAAAGCTGCGAAATCGATCACTAGTAAAAGGGTATATGTGCCTCTTTATTTGTTTTACAACCAAGGCAGTGCATATTGAACTTGCAAATGATCTAAGCACTTCTTCATTCCTTAATTGCTTGAAACGATTCATTTCACGTCGCGGTTTATGTAAACGGTTATACTCCGACAATGCCACCAACTTTGTCGGAGCTCAAAATGAACTCATGAAAATTGCCGAATTTGTTGCTAGTTTAAATAAAAATAAAGATTTTAACAAATTTTGTTTGGAATCCTATATTGAGTGGAAGCACATTCCTCCCAGAAGCCCACATCATGGTGGTTTATGGGAGTCCGCTATTAAGTCAGCAAAGCATCACATAACACGTGTAGTAGGAAATGTTAATTTAACTTTTGAAGAGATGAGTACACTGTTTACTCAGATAGAGGCGATTTTAAACTCTCGTCCCTTGACACCATTGTCCTCTGATCCTCACGATTTACTTCCTTTAACCCCTGGCCATTTCCTCATTGGGGACGCCTTAAACACATTTCCACAACGAGACGTGTCAGAGCAGCTTTCAAATCGCTTGAATCAGTATCATCTCCTTCAAAAGATGCAGCAACAGTTTTGGGTTCGCTGGTCGACCGAATATTTATCCCAGCTTCAACAGCGGGCCAAATGGCAGCACACATCCGAAAACTTAAAGCCTGGTTCCATGGTCGTTCTACGAGATGAAGGTACTCCACCCTTAAATTGGAGACTGGGCCGAGTTGTGGAGCTCCATCTTGGTCAGGACGGATTGGTACGAGTAGTCAGCGTTAGAACCTTATCTGGAATTACCCGACGTGCTACGCAGAAGCTATGTTTATTGCCAATCGAGACGTCAGTGTAAGTGAGTGCGCCGTGCATAAAATCTTCGTGTTTAAGAAGCTTGTGTTCGGTTCGTTATTGAAGTTCCTTCAAAATTAAGTTTATTCTTTTAAGATTTTGTAAATGTTACGTTTAGTTTAATACTGTATCGTCACATGTTATCCTAGTTTATAGCATGTATTCGAGCGATAAATTGATAATTATGGCATGCTTTGAAAGTAGGAACTTTCAAGGCCGGCGGTATGGTCGTTCATGTAAGAAATACCGGGTTAGCGGCCAAACATTTTATTCTGATGAGCAGAAGCGAAGAGAAGTGGACCTAACCTAATTATGATTCGGTTTTTTGGACTGCGAGAAAAAATGTCATGTTGAGGGCATGTTTTCTTGTCAGACTAGGGTTAAGAAGATAAGACAAGTAGTAATAAAATTTCGTTTGATAGAAAATACAGTCCATTAGTCATTTCTGTGCAAATAAGAGAAAATACCCGTGGCATTTGGCCACAATCCCGTTCAGACGGTTTTGAAATATTTTGATGCTATGCTGCTTCAGGAGCATTTGGAAGCTTCTAGATGCTGTTTTGGAGCTTCTAAACTGTTTTGGAAGCTTTTTAGACCACTTCAAGAGCATTTAGAAGGTTTTTTAGCATCAGTTTAAAAAGCGTATTGAAGGCTCTGAACCGCTTTGACAAAAATACAACTTCGATAAATTTATATGGTGTGATATACGGTCATCGATTGAATAGCAGATAATTTTGGTTTTTGGGAGTTGAGATGTAGTAGAAGTCAAACTTCACAGTTTAGCTGACGTTTTACATAATTTATTTTTGTATCCTCCGCACCTACGGATTTAAAAATCAAAGTCAAGAGAAAGCATAGCAAAAGCAGCTTTTTCAACCAATTAAACAATTCAATCATAAACTACGAACAGTGCTGCAATTTACGCAAATGCTGCCCATGTTGACTTTTCATTTCATCATTTTGAGTTTATCACATAACATTTTTGACTGAAGCGATATTATTTCATTTGGCCACCTTGTATTTGCAGTCCAAGTTCTGCAAGACAAAACATTGTCTGGGATGTCTTCAAAGGGCGCCTAACAATTTATTAGGATAGAAAGTCATAAAAGTCGCTTTTGGTTAGACTAGAAACCTTATCTGCTTTCAATACTAAAACCAGGCGTCATTTCGGTTTAGCAAAGTATACCAGGGTAAAATAGAGCAATAAAACATTGCATTTATTTTTGCTAGTTATATTTACAACCAAATATAATGGTTTTTAAAAACCAGATTTATTTCAGACGAGTTACAAAGTGAGCTTAATAATATAGAACTGAACTCGAGCATTTTATTTCTAACAATTTTGTATAAAAATAGTTGCTTGACTTACTTGCACTACATGACTTAAGTATAAACATTGGGTATTCCTAATTAAAGGGTTAGGTATGCAATATAAAACTTGCTAGGTGAACTTTTGCCAGTACATACATATAACTTAACATTTTATGGAGGCTAAAAGCCCACACAACTCACACCTGTACTTTCCGGTTTCTTTTTTTGAATGTGGTAATTGTAAAAGTTGGCTATAATACCAAATTTTTATTCAAAAACATAGAAGCCTTTGAGCCAATTATCAACATTTTATAGGCAATTTCAAAGCTTCAAAACCATTTTTACCTGGAAATGTAAAAATCAAAAACAACAATCATGAAACTCGACTAAAAGGCTTAATTTTTGGCTTTTAAGATACATTTTAAACTATACTAACTACCAACAAGAAAATGATAGCCGAACATTAATAGATGATAGACCAATTACAGATTTCTGAGCCATTTTCAACATTTTGAAGGCAATTACAACGCTGAAAAACTACTTTTTTATGTGGAAATGTAAAAATCAGTGACAACAATCATGAAACTTGACTAAAACCCTTAATTTTTGGCTTTAAAGGTAGATTTTAAAGGGTATCAATAAAGAAATGTTAGTCAAAACCTTGGAAATAGACTTGATAACTTATTTGCAATTTTTATTATTTAATATCCGACAGGGCTATGGATTCATCAATAATGACACCTATTAAGATCAATTATCTACGAAATAATGTCTAGGGCGTTATTTTTTATAATGCCCTTATACTCTTTATTTAAAGTAGATTTCCCCTACAATTTTTCTTAAAACTACCTAGATGAAACATATCCAAAAAGTTTTTTGACGCAAACAAAATTACAATAAGCATTTTTACATAGTTCATGAAAAGTTAAGATTTTAACTATTCATTTATTTAGTTTATTGCCATACATTTTCGAATGTAAAAATTGTCATTTATTTTTTTTCGCAATTTTGTCGAAAACGGGGCATGCTACATTATGTCATTCATTTAACAACCCTTTTTTATAATCAATACTTCTATCCAAGAATTAAATAAAATATAGAGTGTACCTCTTAAAAAACAGACCACTTTACCATGCCACATTTGTCTGCGAGACCCTGTACAATCCTAATTTTATAATGTGCCTACATTAGCCCCAAGATTTCATTATAATCGAATAAAAAACCAACCCGAATCTTTCCGAAGGAGTAGAAAAACATAGTGGCAGAAAATTAAAAAACTATCACGGTACTAGAAAACAAATCCGCTAGGGACAATAATCGAAAATGGCACCGAACAATACACAGACCAACACAAAGCTAACGCATTTGCCAGACATTTTCAGAAAGGTTTTCAAACATCTACTAACCCTAACTTTAATGATCAAAACTGGACCATAACTTATGGTACATCATCGTAATCAGAAAACTAGGCTCTATTACAATATGCCAAAATTCAATATGGCGCCCATAATAAAAATTAAAGTTGATGATGGTAACTAGAAAACGAAACGTCGGATATCAAAAATGATAATGCCTCGTTGTTTGGTCAAGTCATGTGAAATAAGCTTTCCATTAACGTATAAAAGTTGATTGCTTAAGTAGTATCGTTTGGCCCGCAAAGGCCGTCAACATTGACCACTTTTGTCGGTGTATCCTTTAGTTTAAGCCTCAACAACTCGTTTAATTGCACTAATTTTGGTAGAGTTTTATAAGTATAGAGTTTAATAAGCTTTCTAAAAATATCTCAACTTGGGTTCATAGTAGTGTAGTTTTGTTTTTGTTTATGTATGTTCCTTCTTCAAGTGAACTCTATTAATTTAACTGGTGGAAAAGTCAAACCCACAACTAATAATCTTAAAATTTTGCATATCCGATATACTGGCTCATCCGATTGTCCCTTATGCCACAGTAATCAGGTTCAGGTATCGACGTTAGTGGTCGTCCAACCAAAAAATTCCCAGGAATTAATGGCTGCATATCTTCGGGATCAGATGATAGCGGACTGATCGGTCTCGAATTTAAAATGGCCTCAATTTGTGTCACTATTGTCATAAAATTTTCATAGTCTAAATGTATAGTTCTAATAACATGCTTGAAATTAAATTTGAAGCTTTTAACCCCCGCCTCCCACAGACCACCAAAATTAGGGGCACGAGGAGGAATAAAATGCCAACTGACAACCTCATTAGCCAAATAATTTTGAAATTTAGGAGAATTTGATTTTCAAAAAGTGCTAAATTCATTATTGACACCAAAAATGTAGTTCCGTTATCCAAATACATGCTCTGGGGTTTTCCACGACGAGAGATAAATCACTTAAGCGCAGCAATGAATGACTCACTATCCAAACTAGTAATAAGTTATAGATGTATCGCCTTGATAGCCAAGCAAATGAAAACACACACATATGCTTTGACAAGCTTAAGTACCCTGCTCTTACGATCCTTAAGCAAAAAATATCCAGCGTAATCATAACCAGTATGAGCAAACGGATAGTGTTGAGTTCCCCTCTCTTTTGATAGATTACACATTAATTACCTAGTTACTAACTTGACGTTTACGTTTGGCGTTTGATAAGGCAATGACATCTGATTTTCCGCGTTTTTGTTTTTGACCGTTGACTTTTATTATTAGGTTTTAGCGGCTTGGTTGTTGTTTACTTTTCATTAAGTCAGATAATTCTTTTTGAAATGATTGCTGTTGGAAATTTTTTACCAAAGTTAATAAGCTCTGATCAAGTTTATTTGTTGTGATTGCAGCTACTAATTTTTCATTTGGATGTTGTAAATTGAAAATAAATCTTTTGCATAAAGCTACCACTCTTTTTGGCTAAGAATGGAGAGGATGCCAATCCATAGGTGATCACATTCAGTTCGTAACACTTAAGAACATCTGTGGGGTCGCTACGCCAAAATATTCTTTGATATTTTCTATCAGACTTATTAATCAAAACTTGTCTGTACATTTTTGATATGTCTGCGTTTAAGACATATTTGTGAATGGTGGGTCCTACCACTTGGATGCCATTTAATGACAAATTATTATCAGTGATACCAAATCCGTTAAAAACTACTCTTAAACGGGTTGTTAAACTATCTTCACCAATTACTGCGTGGTGGCTCACAGAATAAGCATTACCACAGCTACCATCACCTAATTCATCTAAATTTGCACTCAAAAAAGTCATATGACCTAATCTTTCATACTCCTCCATAAAGCTATTGTACTCATTTCTTAACTTAGAACATTTTGAAAGACGATTTTCTAAAGAATAATATCTTTTTAAGGCCATATCTTTTGAATTACATAGTTGAGCATTATGTTTAAAAGGAATTCTAACTACCAACCGTCCTTGAGAATTTCTGTAGTAATTATTTTAAAAATGGGATTCTGCAAAATTATCACCAAACTTTGGTAAGATTTTCATTTACTTCATTGTCACGTGATAAGCACTTCACTTTTACAAATGGAAATATTAATGTCACCTCCTATTAGCCAGCCTAATTTGCTAAATTGCCCAATTTGCCCAATTTAATTTGATTGGTTAGAAAAATGTCATAAAAAATACTTACACCACATAACATGTCAATATCTTTACTGATGTTAAAGTTAGGATCGGCTAGATATACATGCTCCGGTATCGAAATGCAACTTGAATCAAATGATCTTATCGGCATCGCTTCAGTAATTTTCGGTAAACTAAACAATTTGCTTCTGGTTGGAAAGTTCTGGTTAGTTTTATATCTACCTTGCAAAAAGTTATTACTTCCAACACCCGAAACAGAATAATTAAGTTTTTTTTTATGAAAACCAATTTTATTATAAAAGCTCCCAGTAATGAAATTTGACTGTGAGCCTTGATCTAGTAAAACAGTCGCCTTAAACTGTAATCCTTTAATTAGGATGAAAACAGAAGCAGTAGACAACAGCGCATATTTATTAGCCCGACATATTAACGTAGTTTGAGGCGAGACAAGGGCCGCATTCGTTTTCGCGCTCCATGGAGCGAGCAGAGCGTTTTTGACGTCACAATGACGTAATTTGACAATTGGTCAAATTATGGTTTTCCCAAATTACGTCATCGTTACGCCAAAAAAGCTCTGCTCGCTCCATGGAGCGCAAAAACGAATGCGGCCAAGGTCATCGTTGCGTTGAATACTGTTTCTATCTTCATCCGGGTCGTGATTATTCGCAATGTTTATGTGCGCCCTTCTCTCGTCTGCTCGAGCCGCTCGGCCTGCGTTTATTTCCCTTGCTGCAGCACATATTCTACAATTTTCAAATGCATGTTTTGGATTCAAACAGTTTAGATACAGTTTCAGCCTTACCGCTTCGTGCTTTCTTTTATTAGGATCAAATTTTAAAAATGAATTGCATTTAAATATTGAATGACTTGATTTACAGTAAAAAAAAAATTATTTTAGTTTTGTTAGTTGTTTGTTAGTAATGAGTACGATTTGTTGAAGTTTTGATTAAAATTTCTATTATTGTAAGTTTTATTTTCATTTTGATTGCTTTTTGTACTCACAGTTTCAAGATTCTCTAATAACTCACATTCTCTTTAACAAAATTGAGCAAGTCCTCAAATAAGGGTAGATCAGTATTAAATTTTTTAGATTCCCAATCCTTACGAGTTGGGTGGTCAAGTTTTGTAACCATTAAATAAACAAGTAACACTGACCACTGATCTGTGGGTTGATTTAATGCTTTTAAACCTTAAACATTTTTATGAAAGAAATCAAATAAGCTACGCAATTCAGTGTGTGATTCTTTGACTACTGAAGGCGCTTCAAATACCATTGACAAAATTAAAAATAATTAGTCTATTATTTTCGTATATGCGTTTTAACATGTTTAAGGCAATACTATAATTATCGTTATTTGTACTTTTAATCGACTCTAACATTTTAAATGCATCACTTTCAAGATGTGCTTTTAAATAATAAAACTTGTGCAATTCATCCATTGATGAGTTTTGATCAATTATTGAATAAAATGCGTCTCGAAATTCCAACTTATGAATTATTATTAATGTCTGGTAATTTTATTGAAAACCCCGTAACATGTCGCTGGGAACTATGTGATTCCGGTAGGGAGATGTTATCAATTGGCTCTATTTTATGATGATTTGACAATATCAGTAAAGCACGCGCACTTATTTCATCAAATAAATCTTCAAATTATATATATTAAATATATATATATATTTTATTATATATTATTATTGATATCTTTCTTGTTTGTCTTGACTAATATTATCAGCTGATAATGCCAATTCATCATTTTTGGTGTCAATTAAAAATTCTATTTCGTCCTGGTACTCCCTAAACTCATCACACAATGGTTGAGTGCGTGCTAAACGGCTTGTTCTAACTACTGCCTATAACTAATTTAATTTAAATTAATTCATTTGTTTCTCTTTTAAATGAGTTAAAGCCTAAACTAAATATATCAATATTATCCTGAATTTGGTTATATAGACTACACATTACATTGATAGGAGAATTGCAATAGTAATTAGTTCTAGTATTATCGACATAGAATGTTGATGGTTTTCTAGTTCTGTAAGTTGAAACACAAAAATTTAATTTAGCCAATAGTACAGGATCACTTATAAGATTGTGTATTAGTTTATACAAGAAGACAATAGATGCGATTTTTCTACGATTTTCTAGAGGTTTGAGATTATGTGCTTTCATGACATCAATTTTGGGTATATGGATTTCAAACCTACCAGTTTCCTTATAATATATATATATCTTAAGAATCTATTTTACACTCTTTCTATGGTGTATTTATGATTGTTATAATATGGACTCCATACAATTGAACAATATTCCAATATTGGTCTTACATATGAAACATATAACATACGGATACAATTGGTATTCACAAATAATTTACTGTTCCTAACTATAAAACCATATATTTTTAAAGATTTATTTGTTATCTGTGACATAAGAGAGAACATGATACAAATACACTAGCTTCGCATAAGCTTGCCAGTAAAAACCACAATTTCTGCAGTTGAAGAGTAAAGAATTAATGCAAAAAGAGAAAATTAAATATATGTATCTTATCGCAAATGAACACCACAATGAACACTACAAAAACAATAACTAAAACAAAAAGCGATTATCAAACTTTTGAAACAACACGCAAACTGAACGCATAAAGCTAGCTAACAAAACTGATACCTGAGTTTAGCTGTTACCTTTATTTAAAGAAAGTGTAGTTTACGATTTAGCTCGTTTTATGACAGGATATTCTTTTTCTTTTTTTTCATTCTTTTTAGTCACGTAGCTGAAATTGTTAGGATAATAAAATTATATAAGTTATTGTGTCATCTTTCGTTCTTCGGGCCTCACCATGGTTATTTCGGTTATTTGAGAAGACCGAAATTTAGACATAGTTGAGCAATTCGAAGTTCAATGAAATGTTGCTTCTTCCTCTACAACATAGCAAAATTATATTTTTTAGATCCGACGTATTGGTTTTTGGTTTCCACCGTCACTTTTATTTGTCTGATGGGTGTCATAATCTATTTTTAACAATTTTAATTCAACTTGTTTTCTGATTACAGTGCTGTTTCAGAAATTATGTTTTTACAACGAGTGCCTTCAACACAATATCTCAGCAATGCTTCTTTAGGTCAAATTACCCTAGTCAACATAATATAATTCCATTTTGCAACAGAATGATCATGTGACACGGAGTGCGCTTTAACCTAATCAATTGTTGCTAATCAAAGCTCACGAGCTGTGACCGGTCAGTCAAATAAGAACGTATCAAATTGACGCTCCCTGAAGAGAATTTGTAATGTTTTAACTGTAAAGCAAGAATATTAGATAATACGTAGTCAAAGGCTTTCGTTAGATCACAAAGCAGTCCCCAGCGTCGAAACTGGTATTAACTAATTCCACAAGTTTATTGATAGCCAGAGTCGTAGATTATTCATTTCGAAATCCAAACTGACATTCAGAGAAAAGCTTGTGAGTTTCAATAAATTTGCTGATTCTGTTACTAAGTACCTTTTCAAGCAGTTTAGACAATGGCATACTGTAATCCTTTTATATTTAGTCCGCCTCCTCTAGTCAGGATTCCCGAATAGTAAGACAACTCTTTACTTCGATAACCTAGTTTATTCTGTCCTAGTCATGTTTTACCATACATTCACCTGGCCCGCGCTTACTGCTGCCTCAGCGAGTTTACAATTATCGCTATGTAACACTAATAACTAATAACCACAATATACAGGGTGTCTGCCACATACTGCATCTCCCCCGGTTAATTGAAAGAATTTGCATTTCCTTAAAATGTAAATTCTTTCAAAGATCCCTTTCATGTGATATAATGTTTTAAAAATACTTAAATATACACCTAATAATCCAATTTAACTACAATTTTTATTAAACTTTGAAAGTATAAACTAAAATAAGTATATATAAAAAAAAACTTTATATATAGAAAAAGATAGTTAGAGAGAAAAGAGGCCCCTTATCTAACTTACTCATAATATTATAACGTCCTATTGAATATATAACTTAGTTCTATTTTTGTGAACTACATGTTCCTTATTATCTTTCAAGACCACTACATTTGGAGTGTCTTCCTTAACAACGATGTACGGACCCAGAAAGCAAGGCGTCATTAATTTATTACCGTCCTCGTTTTTAAGTAAAATCATATCCCCTGGCTTATACTCGATAGGGTTGACTCGTTTATCATATATCTCTTTTCGCTTTAATTTCGAATGTATTAAGTTGTTTTTGGCGTCCTCGTGAGCTCTTTGTAATCGATATTTTAGCTCAAGAGGGTAACTTTCAAAATTATAAATAGGCTCTACAATATTAGTCAAATTATTGGGAATTTTACACTCTCTGCCAAAAATTAGTTCGAAAGGTGTGTATTTTGTTTCAGTGTGGACCGTTGTGTTATATGAAAAACACCAATAGGGAACCCATGTACTCCATGTGTCATTTAAATTTTCGGTTTGAATTCTTAAGTACGCACCTAATACTTTGTGCGAATTTTCTAATGCCCCGATACTTTCGTGATGGTAAGCTGTAGAATTAATCTGTTTTATATTTAAAAGTGTGCATATTTCCTTTACGGTGGAAGATATAAATTCCGATCCCCTATCAGTAGCAATCTCCTGTGGAATCCCGTATCGTAAGATAAAGTTTTCCACAAAAGATCTTGCCACAGACACAGAATCCTTGTTTTTTAAAGGATATGCCTCAACAAATTTAGTAAGTTCACATTGGAGTGTGAGGATGTAATTGAACCCGTCTGAATCGGTTGGTAATGGTCCTACAATGTCCAAATACACCTTCTGAAATGAAAAATTGGCAGTAGAAGTAACTACCATAGGTTCTCTGATATAGTGATTAGAATATTTCTGTTTTTGACATTTGTCGCACTTTTTAACAAAGTTATTAACGTCTATGTCTAAACCCGACCAGAAATAATATCTCTTAATGTTGTTTATCATCCTGTTTATACCTGCGTGACCACTAGTGGGAAGTAAATGGAAATCATTTAAAATAATTCTTTTTTCGTCCATATCTATTACTTTCTTAACTCCTTTTATTACTAGTATACGGGGGCCCCTCCAATTTACTGTATTTTTTATTCCATTACCTATTTCTTTAATAAACTCCATTCTCGTACTGTCTTTCAAAATAAACACTTCATTTATTTTTGCTTTATTACTTATTCCAATCAGATCCGTCAACATTTCGTCTCGCGCCAATGTTGATCCGGCTTCCTGATAATAAAACAAACTAGACTGTGATTTCTGCGCTATGTAACACTAATAACTAATAACCACAATATACAGGGTGTCTGTCACATACTGCAATACAGCCTCTATTTCTGTTTGTTTAATACAATTAAGAAAAAATGTTTGGGTGCCTACATACATTAAAGTAAAAGAATTGATAAATCATGCATAATAGGACTCTTGACAACTACACTATCTCGCTACGCCTTTCCCCCTTATACACTGGTGGAACATTTTACCAAAAAAAGGACTAATTTTTAAGTTAATTTTTGTATAGGTACTGTAAATAATAGATAGAACGTGAAACTAAGTATTTTCTTTTACCCATATTATACAAATATCTGATACCAATATAATTGTATTATATCACTGTCAGAAAAACCAAATGGTCGATAGCCCTTTTCATTATTAGGAAATAAATAAGAGATATATACATATACAGATCATTTATAGGAGTAAGAATTTTGGGAAAATCTTGATCAATCATGGTTTTGTATTTTTCTTAGATGAAAAGGTCATAATGGACCGAAATACTCTCCTGATGTGCAAAGACACCTATGTGGCTTGATTCCAGACACTGATTTCAATGATCAACAGGGTAGACACCATGTTCGAAGCATCAGAATGGGAGATTCTGAATCAAATATACCTATTGGGAGACAAATGTTTAAGACTGGTGGGAAATCAGGCTTACGATGCCTTGAAACTGATAGAGCCGATATCATCTCTTAGAATGGCAGACCTGACACATGAATATTGTCACGTTTAATTTATGAGCCCTTCTGGATTCATCAATTAAACTGACTCACGACGTTAAACGTCGCGCCGGGATCTCAGTTTTAAGGATGGAATCAAACACTGAGTTTTCTATTAAACACTTAAATCTATTAAATATAGTATACATAAATAGGTCTGCACAATACGGTCATAAACACACTAAAAGTTGACAATTTAACAATTGTACTTACATAGATTCATAAGCTAAGGACTTTTTCTGGCGGCTGGCTTGGTCACTTTCGCGTTCGAACAACTTTGGAGAACGGACTACTTAACTTGATCTTTTCTCGAGGAGAGTCGACATTTCGACTTCTTGGGTCAGCTGGTCGCGCTACCGTCGATTGGTTCACACACTAATACCACACTGCTAAAATCGGCGTATTTTATCAAAGACATTAATATATACTAACGTATATAGACCTGCCCCTATTCTATCAAAGTTTGTGCCAAGATGAAATGTCACATTATAAACGGCATTTAGCACATCTTTTACCCCACCAAAATTGGAGCCAATTATGTAGGCAATGTTCCACGCTTGTGCAACTACGCTGACAAGTAATACACAGTTATAAGAGACGAAAAGAAAGACGAAATTAGTCTATGGCGAAAGTCTTACTGTAAAAAACTTTCGTGTGTATTTTGTCAACACATTTGTTCTGCATATTAATATATACGAGTATTTTAAAATTTACATTGTAAATATGATTTGGCGAAAACGTGTAAGAAAAACGTATAAACTGCGAAAACGTTGTAAGAAACGTGGCAACGTCGCAGAACACGACTATACAAAGCTGACCAATGGGGAAGCTCCTAGCTGGTGGTAGTATTTCTAGTAAATTGCGGCCATGTTGAAAGTGTTTTGTTGTGATTTGTATTTTGATGGTGTGTCCACGTGTTTCTAAATAGTTTGTGAGATTTTTCAGTAAAAAAGTGTAATCTGTGCTATAATCATGTCGCATCAGTGCTTTGTGTGTAAAAAAACTCGATTTTTGAACCCAGATTTAAGTTTCCACAGGTAAGTTTATATTCCCTCCATTATGTAAATGTATACACAAGCATGGGCGTAGGGTAGGGCAGGGCTCAAGTAAATTAAATTAATTAAACCTTCTGATCTAGATCTGCTTTATTAATTTATATTTGTGAAAACTACTTCAAAAACTAAAACAATTTTAATTGGTGCATAACTCGATTATTAAGTTGGCAGCAAATTATAGCAGAAAATTCTGAAAACAGCATATTGATTTTCAACTAATGTATGTAATAAGTATAGAAAAGTAAATTGTCTTTTTTAGGTTCCCAGTTAATGTTGAAAGGAGGAACATATGGTTTTCAACTTTGGCAATTGATGTTAATGCACCAATGCCAAAGAATCTGCTGATATGTTCGAATCATTTTAAGCAGTCTAGTTTTTGCTACAAGAGTGATGGAAAAAAATATTTGGTACAAGATGCTGTACCAGTTGATGTCAATATTACATTTCTCTCAAGGTATTTAAACTGTAATATTTCATTATTTTTGCGTATTTAATTTTCCATTTTACTTATTTTAGTTCATCTGACAGTCATGATATCAGTGTGGATAAGTCTGACACTCTAAGTGAAATTGAAAGGTGGGTTGTTAAGTTATATTATACAGGGTGTTCAGTTTCAGGACTAATTTATTAATTTATTTAATTTAGTCTTCCATTGGATATGGAGCATGAAGAGCCCCTTGCAATGCCACTTACAAAAAATGTTAATAGCCTATCAGAGAATCTTAAAGATCAAAGGTACATGCTGGTTGCTTTTTTCTACTTTTTACAGAAATTGTACAGTTTTTCTCTGTGTATTTTAGAGATGCATTATTTGCCAAACTACAAGAACCAGGCCCTTCCACTCTCCAGTCTTCATCTTCAACTACTACTACTACTTCGACAAAGCATATATTACAATTGGGGAAGAAAAGAACATCTCCTAGAGCTTCTGGAAAAAGGTAAGAATGTTATTATTGTTAGGTTTGTTAAATTACAGTAAGTTATATTTTGAAGTATATTGAAAGGAATTTCAAAATTGTTCGTAAATTTGAGAGTAAAGAAGTGATTTACATTATAAATGATCAGGTGAAATTATTATTTTATATATTATAATTTTTTTTTTATAGGAAAACACCCTGGAGATTTGTCTAGTGATGACTTTGCCACTCCCAGGAAGAGAAGAGGAAACCTCCAACAATTTCAAACTAAGATTAAGCAGAAAAACCAGAAAATAAAATCTTTACAAAACCATGTAAGGTATTTTAAAAAACGGGTCAAAAGTTTGAAAGGTCTTTTGGATTATTTTTGAAAAAATTTATCTATGTCAGAAAATGCTGCTTCAATTATTAAGGTATTTCCCTATAATTAACCAACACTAGTTAGTTTATAACATATTATTGTTTTTTAGGCTTCACTTGATGGACCTGCTGCACATGTTTTTGAGAGAATGTTAAAAGGACCATCCACTCAAAAATATGAACCTGAGCTTAGAGCTTTTGCTTTAAGCTTGGCATTTTTTTCGCCTAGAGCTTATGAGCTAGTGAGGCGCACATTTAATAACTCCCTTCCTCATTTAAGAACCATTTCCAAGTGGTATACATCAGTTGATGGTAGTCCTGGGTTCACTCATGAGGCATTAGTTGCTTTGCAGAGCAAGTCGTCGAAAACTGGAGAAACTTTATTATGTAATTTGGTCATGGACGAAATGGCAATTAGGAAGAGAATTGAATGGGATGGTTCGCGCTTTACGGGATTCATTGATGTTGGTGGTCATATTGACTCTGAAGAGTTACCCCAGGCAAAGGAAGCAATTGTGTTTATGTTGGTATGCTTAAACCAGTGTTGGAAGGTCCCTGTAGGATATTTTCTAACAAACGGACTTACAGCAAACGACAAAGCAGAATTAATAAAAAAGTGCTTGCAATTTTTGCATCAATCAAATGTCACTGTAAAATCGTTGACATTTGATGGTGCAGTTGCAAACATAAGTGCAGTTCAGCAACTTGGGGCTCAACTAAGTGAACCCAAGAATTTGAAAACTTATTTCGAACATCCTGTGACGAAAGAAAATGTTTATATTTTCTATGACATTTGCCACATGATTAAACTAGTTAGAAATTGCTTCGGTGCCATGAAAGTACTAGAAAATTCATCAAATGACCCTATAAAATGGGATTTTATTTCAAACTTGGCAGAACTTCAAAATGTTGAAGGACTTCATGCTGCTACCAAACTGAGAAATAGGCATTTACAGTGGTCCAGAGAGGTCATGAAAGTCAGACTAGCTGTTCAAACTATCAGTAGAAGTGTAGCAGATGCAATGACATTTTTAAGAGACATCCAAGTTTTTTAGAATCAAGGGCAACCTCTGAATTTATATTGAAATTTAACAATCTGTTTGATATATTTAATTCTAGGGGTAAGTGGGCTAAATATAAATTTAAGCAAAATTTATCCCCTAAAACAGCACCAGATTTTTTTAATTTTTTTGGTGAGATGAAAGAATATATTTTGGGACTAAAATTACAAGGACGACCCGTTATCCAATCAAAACGGAAAACTGGTTTTGTAGGGTTTTTAGTTGGGATGAAGTCACTGGAGTCTTTGTATAACGACAATATTAAAAAAAATCATAACATGAAATATATAGCCACTTATAGACTTTCACAAGATCATTTAGAATTATTTTTTGGGCAATTAGAAGCAAAGGTGGGTTCAACAATAATCCGACAGCAAGACAATTTCAAGCTGCTTATAAGCGTCTGTTTTTTTTTTTTTTTTTTTCTTTCTCCATGGGTCTGTCGGCTGTCAGCTCCAGATAGCACGTAAGCCTAATGGCTTATTGTACTGTCCCCATGTTTGTGGTACTTTAGTTACACCAGTCCATTATCCCTGTTTCCCGTACGAGGTGAAGAAGGTCCTTGCTTGGTGCTCTTTGTATCTCTTTCAGTACTAACTTAGTTTTCCCGAAGATTGTTTGTCGCCTTTGACCAAGTGCTTCACATTCACATATGATGTGTTCAAACGTTTCGATTTCCTCCCCGCATAGTCTGCAGTCCAGGTTATCATCGAATAGTTTCATGGTGGACAGGTGTTGCCTCACAGGTCCATGCTCTGTGAGAAGCGCTGTTAGGTCTTTCAGTTCTTTCCTGCTGTACTTTAGCAGTTCTTGAGCCTTATTTTTATTTGGTCCTGCAATAGCTTGCTTCCCATGCTTATTTCCTGGGTACGTCTTCCAGCGCATAAGCGTCTGTTAGTACAAACCCAAATTTCCGGTTCAAAATCAGCAAATATTACTGATTTTGAAAATGTTGCCATACTAAATTGTAGCGGTATCACAAAAACAGAAGAAGGGGAAGATATGGAAAAAAATAATAATTTTGTTTTACTTGAAGCTGAAATTAAAAATGACATAGATAAATATAAATATTTTAACTGTAATACATGGGATTTAACAATGTATGTTGAAGACATTGTTGGGTACATTTCCGGATTTATTGTGCGCAAACTAAAAACTTGCATAAACTGTGCTAAGTGCTTAATGCTACTTCAAAGTGAGGCCTGTATAAGTAAATTGCAACAACGAAAGACATATGGGCGGTTAATAAAAGCGTCCAATTTGATCGTTGAAGTATGCAAAAGTGCGGAAAAATTTTTCAAATTTTTTGCAAAGACGCAAAATTTATTTAATAAAAAATTTGACTATAAGTTACTAGAACTTTTGTAAGTACAATGAACCACATGGAAGCCACAATTTATGACCATTTTGGGGACCATTTATATGATGGTGACTTAATTAATAACCACTCATCAATTTTAATTAAATTAATTTTAAAACATTACTTTAAACTTCGACTTTACCATGAGTCAAATAAATTATTAGAAAAATCTAAACCGAGAGTGCGAAGTATAAACACTAAAATTACATTATTTAGAAATGAATAAGTGTGCCTAATAATAATGTTAAAGTTCAAATGAGTGTTTTTTTAAGTATGTATAAGTAATTTAGTATTACGGTGTTGTGTAATAGTATAGTTTGTATAGTAATTGTGATTGGTTTTGGATATGCCAACAATTTGTATTTGTCAATTTTTAGTTTAAAAAATTATTTGTATTTCTTTTCATTCTATTATGTATTATCAGGTATAGATGTTATGTTATTTTTTAATAGATTTATATTTGACAAGATTGATTATACACTCAAATATATGTTCATATTTAAATTTCCTTAGTCTGGTATATTAATTTTTGTAATTTCTTTCTTTGCTTGTTCGAGACCAACGTTATAATAGTCATTGGCACTGTCTTATAATAAATTAATGCTTCTGTGATTATGTTAATTTGATTTACACCTATCAAAGTAATAAATATTATGTCTTTGATAATCACACTATTCTAAATTGATTTGAGAGTACAATATAGGCATATATTTTTTATATCATCCTTTGAATATATCAACAACAAAAGTTATCTACAAATGACCAAAAATTATTTAAATCCACAATCACAGGATATTCATGGTTTAACCTCAGATATACAGGGTGCTTTCCTTTCAAAAAAATATTACCCTACTGGTTTTTTTTTCAACATAAAATTTATTATTGAAATCCTTGTTCAATTCTAAAAATAAAACCCCTTTTATTATTTTTTGCTACGAGGCATCGTTTCCCAGTAAAAAAATAAAAACCGTCTTAATGCGTGAGTTACGAGGCACCCTTTTACGTAAAATGCAAGTTAAAGCAAGTACTTAGGTATCGCTGAATAGACATAATATTGTTCTCGGGAGTGTTTGTGTTAGATTTAGAGTAAGTCAGAGCTTAGCATTAAAACTAGTTAGACGTATTACGTATTATTATTTTAGTAAAGCTTAAGTTAATTATTTTTAAAAAGGTATTTTGCAACACCGGTTTCGTAATTGGCGCAGTCGGTAGGATTGGCAAAAATTGATACATCGAGTATTAATTTCCGGTACGGATTATTGCCAATCTAAGAACATTTCGAGTGAAGATCCTGTTTCCGAATGAAGATCGGTTAACTGGACTATCGATCAGGAACCATCTGAAGAGTTGCCTTGTACCAAGTAAATTGGAAATTAGTCAACCATCGATTAATTTCACGGGCAAGACGGAATTTGGACTGAACTACATCGTCACCCAAACCTGAAGCTCATAGGATGAAGATATTAGTACTAGTGCTACTTATGTAAGTGCAATTTTCTAGATGTCACATGACGATTTATCGAATCTATTGAGTAATTTATCTATCGATAAGAAAGAACCTTCAAATAGCTCTGACTCCACTTTAGAAACTAAAGTGCTAACTAACTCAAAATCAAATTCGAATCAAAATCAAACTATTAATTTTAACGCTGATTTGTTAGCAGAAAATCTTAAAAAGCTACAAACATCAGGTAATTTACAATTACATACTAATATTAATACAGATTTATCTGAAATGGCTCTTCAGTTTAAGCCAGAATATATTAATTGTGTGCCTCAGTTTGATGGCAATCCAAGCGAATTAAATCGATTTCTAGCAACTTGCAAAACTTTAATCGAACAATTTTATGATGTAACTAACAGAAATTGCTTCCAAAATACTTATTTATTACATTGCTTAATTGGAAAGTTAACAGGAAGTGCAAGACTTGTTGTGAATGTCCAAAACGTCTCCACCTGGGACGAACTAAAATGTACGTTGTATAGACACTTTGCGGATACTCGTGATGAGTCGTGCCTCAACAGAGATTTAGTTATGCTTAGACAGGGTAATAACGAATCTCCCCAAAATTTTTATGATAGGGTTTTAGAAATATTGAATTTGTTAGTAAGTTTTGTTGATGCTCATGATACAGTAGAATCAGCAACAATTAAGCGTAGCTTGTATCAAAACTTAGCGTTAACGACATTTTTATCGGGATTGAAAGAACCCCTAGGAAATACAATTAGGTGTATGAAGCCAATTGATTTAGCTCAGGCAATCCAATTTGTCATACAGGAAAATAATGTTAGGTATTTCCAAAATAACACACACAACCCATTTAAACAACACCCACATAAAACACAAACAACTAAACCAGTTATAAACTATTTTCCAACCCATCAACCACGATTTCCTTCATTTTCGAACCCGTCAATGACTAATTTTAATGGTAACTTCAATACTAACACATCCCACAATCAATTCAGACAACCTTTTCCATCCCAACCTATACCTATAAGGCCAAATAACAATTTCCGACCTCAAAAATTTCCAACCAATTCTCAAGTGTTCGGAAGACCAAACACTAACGTTTTCAAACCCAATAGTTCAAAAATTTTACCTACTCCAACACCTATGTCGGTGTGCACCCAACAAACATTTAGAACTAATAGATCAAATCAATTTCCGGGACAACGTCCTTCACAGGGCAATTTCCAACAATTCCAACCACGAAGGAATATGCCAACAATCGAAGAAGTCTATAATACGGAACTAGATACAACCCCTAATGATTATTTTTATAATTACCCCGAAAATGATCATTATTTGCAATATAACAGTGATTTTCCTAACGAGGAACAAATCGACTTTTCAACAAATAATCAATATCTAGATCAATCGACAATTGAAGACTCCCAAACGTCTAATGAAACTGAAAATTTTCACCAAGCTTCCAAGGACAATTTGATCACATAACAGACAATCCACTAATTTTTAATCTTAACCTAAACTCGTCTAGTGAACTTGCTTATGTGATATTTCCAGAACAAAATTTAAAAATTTTAATTGATTCAGGATCTAGTAGATCGTTTATGAATCCAGATCTAGTACAGAGGTTATTTCCAACGCGAATAATGTATGAACCATTTGTTGTAAGTTCAACTTTTCAACAATCAGCACACGACCATAGTGCATTAATTCCAGCTTCGAAATTGTTTAAATTACCAGATCCGCAAGATTTAAAATTTTTCTTATTTAAATTTCATTCAATTTTTGACGGCTTGTTAGGACTTGATAACCTTAAACTTCTACAAGCAAACGTAAATCTAGACACTAATCACATAATAACACCTTATGCAAAAATTCCTTTGCAATTTTATAAAACTAATTCTGATTTAAATTTAATCACGGTTCAACCACGAACAGAACAAGTAATAAAAGTTAAAACGTCAATTAAAAATGGAGAAGTAATTATTCCACACACTAAAATTCAGAAATGTGAAATTCCAGAATCCTTAAGTTTAGCAAAAAACGGTTGCGCAATAACAACAATTTTAAATAATGGAAATTCACCAATAACTATCGACTTCTCAGACCCAATCGAAGTAGAAAATTTTGATATATCATATTTTGAGAACATTGACTTTAACAACTTTAATGACTGTCCATCACATGACTCAAACTTTGATATTTCTAAAATACGTGTTGACCATCTAAACTACGAAGAAAAAAGTAAAATCTTAAAATTATGTCAAGAATTTTCAGATATTTTCTATAACGAAAATGTGCCTTTATCGTTTACAAATAAAATTAAACATACTATCAAAACTAGTGACGAAACCCCTGTTTACACAAAATCGTACAGGTATCCTTTCATTCATCGACAAGAAGTTGATCGCCAAATTAAAAAGATGTTAGAACAAAATATCATTAGACCATCTGATTCTCCTTGGTCTTCACCCATTTGGGTTGTACCAAAAAAATTAGATGCGTCCGGTAAACAAAAGTGGCGCGTCGTAATCGATTATAGAAAACTGAATGAAAAAACCATCGATAAAAAGTATCCACTGCCTCAAATTACCGACATTTTAGATAAATTAGGTAAATGTCAATATTTTTCGACTATAGACTTAGCATCAGGTTTCCATCAAATCGAGATGCATGAAGATGATATTCCGAAAACCGCTTTTAACGCAGAAAACGGTCATTTCGAATTTCTTAGAATGCCATTCGGTCTGAAAAATGCGCCAGCAACCTTCCAGCAGGTTATGGACTCTATATTACGCGGAATTCAGAACGAAAAGTGCTTAGTCTATTTAGATGACATTATTGTGTACTCAACATCCTTGCAAGAACATATGGAAAATTTAAAATTAGTTTTTCAGAGATTACGAGCTTCAAATTTTAAAATACAGACAGATAAAAGTGAATTCTTACGACATGAAGTAGCTTATCTAGGACATGTTGTCACTCCTTCTGGTGTAAAACCAAACCCAGATAAAATTTTGGCCATAAAACGATTTCCAATTCCAAAAACAACCAAACAATTAAAAGGATTTTTGGGACTTTTGGGATATTATCGTAGATTCATTAATAATTTTTCCAAATTAACTAAACCATTAACAAAATGTCTAAAAAAGGGAGCCAAAATTGAGCATAACGATGAATTTGTCAATTGTTTCGAGACCTGTAAAAACCTTTTAATTAATGAACCAATATTGCAGTACCCCGACTTTAGTAAGCCATTCAATTTAACAACGGATGCAAGTAACGTCGCATTGGGAGCAGTATTATCGCAAGGGCCGATAGGTCAAGATTTACCAATCGCGTATGCATCTAGGACTCTAAATGACTCTGAATTAAATTATTCCACCATAGAAAAAGAGTGTTTATGCTTAGTCTGGGCAACTAAATATTTCAGGCCATATTTATTTGGTAGGAAGTTTAATATAATAACCGACCATAAACCATTACAATGGTTATTTTCGCTAAAAGATCCATCTTCAAAATTACTACGTTGGCGAATCAAGTTAGAAGAATTTGATTATCACATTATCTATAAAAAGGGTAAACTGAATACTAACGCTGACGCCTTGTCACGGATAGAAATTCACGTTAAAGAAACCCAAGACACTGAAGCATTTGATATCGACAAGTATGTAAATGATGTTTACAACGATCATATGGCACCTAGTACAAGTTACGATTTGGATCGGATTTCTGTTATCGCTCAACCGGACGACGAGCAGCCGTGTATCCCTGACGATGATAATAACACCGTTCATACAAATGCTGATCAAGATCCTGTAGTTGGTATTCCGATTTCAGAAACTGCTGTTAACTATGGTACAAACCAAATAATAATCCAAAAGGTATTTCATTCACCCGCGAAACACAGAATTACAAATTTGTTTGACAAGAAACGTCGAATTACTGTACAATTCTCTGAAGACGATTTTGAAAAAAGTGTCATAACATTCATTAAGGAAGCTGTTGTACCAAATAAACTTTATTACCTGTATTTTGAAGATCCAGATATTTTTGAACCATTCGCTGAAGTAATAAGAAAAACCTTTAAGTGGCCATCTCTTAAATTCTTACGTTGTCTCAAAAAATTAATTGATGTTACGGATAAAAACGACATCAAAGAGATAATTCAAAATTATCATGAAAGTAAATCTAACCACCGCGGCATCGAAGAAACGATTAAACGTTTAAGAGAAAGGTATTACTGGCCCGAATTAAAACAATCTGTTCAAACTTATATAAATGATTGCGAGATTTGTATAAGAAGTAAATATGAGAGAACCCCAGTCAAAATCCCAATGAATGTGACTCCAACTGCATCAAGACCTTTTGAAATTATTCACCTTGACACCTATACTTTTGAAAAAAACAAATTTCTGACAATTATTGACAGTTTCTCGAAATATGCACAAGCATATCATTTAAATTCACTTGCTTCTGTGGAAATTGTTGATAAGCTTTTAATATTCTTTTCTCACCATGGAATACCCAAACAAATAATTGTCGACAATGGCACCGAATTTAAAAATTCAGTGGTGACAGAATTATTAACTTTGCACAAGATTAAAGTACATTTTTGTTCCCCACATCACCCAGAATCAAATGGAGTTATAGAAAGATTACATTCAACTCTTGCTGAACACATTAGATTACTTAATAATCAAAATTATTCAGCCGCTCCGATGGAACAAAAAATGATTTATGCCATACTTGCGTATAATCATACCATTCATTCTAGTACTAATCTAAAACCAATTGATATTATACAAGGACACGTAACCTCAAATGACATTTTCGACCTAAAATTAGATCAAATCCTTGTCAACGATTATGTCAATTCACATAAAGAAAAAGCAAATATTCTCTATTCTCAAATTAATGATAAATTAATTAAAAAGAAAGAATATTTGGCTGAAAAAAGGAATAAAAATACAGACGACCCTGAAATATTCCAACCTGACCAAACCGTGTACTTAAAGAAACACACTCGTCAAAAACACACAGACAAATTTACACAACCGACTAAACTAATTAGTATAAATACGAAAAAGAAAACAGGTGTTACGGAAAAACAAGGAAAAGTACATCTCTCTAATATTAAACGCCCTTTAATTAGGAAAAAATATAGTTTTGAATAATAAAATTATTTTTCAGAATTCTGCAAAAGACCCGTGCAGTCGACGACAAAATTACAGTCAAGACGTTATCGGATAACCCTGGACTAATTCCAGTTAACCTAGGGCACGCAAAATTAGAAGAGTACTCCTTTACACTTTTCAATTTCTACGACTTAAATCCAGTAATTATAGAATTAAATAAGTTACAGAATAGGTCTATAAACATAACCGCTTTAATAGATAGACACATAGAATATAGAATAGAAACGCTTAATTACATTAAAATATTATCGTTAATTCAAGAAAGGGTAGAAAATAAGCTAAAAGAGATAATTCCTCACCCAGATAGATATAAGCGCGGACTAATAAATGGCATTGGCTCCATTTTTAAATCAATCACAGGAAATCTAGACGCTTCAGATGGAGAACGTTATGATAATCTAATACAAGAACTGCAAAATAATCAAAATAAGTTAACTTCGAGAATTTTGGAAGGAAATTCTGTATCACTCAATTTAATAAAACAATTTAATTCTACTGTTGAAAAGATCAGTTACAATGAAATGCTACTGGACTCGAGATTGCATCAAATCGAGTTAATCGTACAAAAAACCACCTTTAAGGAAAATGCTAACTATATTAAAGACACACTAAATCAAATTATTAATATCTATGAAATTATTGATTCTGTGTTACAAGATATAGAGAATGCTATCACTTTTTCCAAACTTAAAGTTTTGCATTCAAGCATTATAAAAACAGATGCTTTGTTTTACGAGCTACAACGTATTCAAAAAGTAGTTACTGCCAATCGAATGCCTCTAGAAGTTACTTTAGAGAATACACTCTTGTACGAAAAATTCATAAAAGTAGAAAGTTTTATATACAGGGTGTCTAAAAAGTCTGGAATATTGCAAATATCTCGAAAACTGCTGATTTTATTTTTCTCAAAATTTGCGTCTTGTTAAAGTAAATAACAGCGCATGACGTGAGGGTGAAATGAGGTTCGCAAGTATACAGGGTCAGTCACAAAGTATACCAACTTTCTTAATTCAAACCTAACACACTGTATATTACTTCAGATTTTAAGAGTACTTATAAAGGCCAATTCAACGATATACGATTTTTATTTTTTTTGATTTTTATTTTTTTTTGATTTTTTTTTTTTTTTTTTTGATTATTTTTTTTTGTACCTGCCTATAACAATGATAGGTGTAACAATGACAGCTAACGTCAATATAATGTTAAATTAATTGGCAAATTTTCCTATTACTTAAAATGGTGTTTTTGAGTGAGAAGGATACTTAAGATGTCAGTCTTTTCCTTCTCACTCTAAAACACCATTTTAAGTAATAGGAAAATTTGCCAATTAATTTAACATTATATTGACGTTAGCTGTCATTGTTACACCTATCATTGTTATAGGCAGGTACAAAAAAAAAATCAAAAAAAAAATAAAAATCGTATATCGTTGAATTGGCCTTTATAAGTACTCTTAAAATCTGAAGTAATATACAGTGTGTTAGGTTTGAATTAAGAAAGTTGGTATACTTTGTGACTGACCCTGTATACTTGCGAACCTCATTTCACCCTCACGTCATGCGCTGTTATTTACTATAACAAGACGCAAATTTTGAGAAAAATAAAATCAGCAGTTTTCGAGATATTTGCAATATTCCAGACTTTTTAGACACCCTGTATAAGAACAAAGTAAATTTTGTTTTCAAAATTCCAATCACCCATCCAAACGAATTTAACTATTATCGACTCTATTCAACACCTGTATATCATCAGAGTTATTTTAAGGTTATCATACCAGAAAATAAATTTCTTTTAAAAAATAAATTGCACTTCTCATACCAGAGTACCGAATGTACTAAACTTAAAAATCAGTACTACTTATGCGACAAAATGGAACTTCAAGATGATAGGCAAAACGCATCCTGCACCATTCAATTATTAGAAGATAATGGATTTTCACCTGCCTGTCACCAAATCGCAATACATATTGCCAGTCCAATAGTCAATCAACTGGATGACTTAAGTCAATGGATAATAGTGTTGCCCAAAGAAGAACTAGTTCAATTAAAGTGTACAAATCAAAATGAACGTCTAAGGCTACTGGGAACATACATAATGAACATACCAGTACATTGTGAAGTTCAGTTTAACAACATATTGATCAATAATCGGCAACCAGCAGAAAATTCCAATCAACTAATTCTTTTCCCTGATTTAACAGACAATTTGCCATTTTTACCGACGTTGAGCTTAAGTACTCAACCATTGGAAGAAATCAAATTGGACTATTTGCAGAAGCTAAAAAGCCAAATTTTGGAAACCCATCCTTCGTTAAGCTTTTCGGACATTTCCAAAACTCCAAGTTTTTGGACAATTGCAATTTATGGACTCTTGATCCTGCTGGTCATCTACATTGTCATAAGGAAACTAAACCTGTTAAGTTGCGGTAAGAAGACCATGATGGAAGAAAATCCTAAGGAAATGGAGCTACCACGTGATGTTCAACTACCCCGTCAAGCCGTATAGTTGAAGCTTCCAGGGGAGGAGTTACGAGGCACCCTTTTACGTAAAATGCAAGTTAAAGCAAGTACTTAGGTATCGCTGAATAGACATAATATTGTTCTCGGGAGTGTTTGTGTTAGATTTAGAGTAAGTCAGAGCTTAGCATTAAAACTAGTTAGACGTATTACGTATTATTATTTTAGTAAAGCTTAAGTTAATTATTTTTAAAAAGGTATTTTGCAACACCGGTTTCGTAATTCGTGCCTAAAATTAAATGCTGTTTTAATTTAAAATGTCAAATTATTAAAACTTACTTCAAAGGCGGCTGAAATCTTTTGTTTTTGTTTATGTCTGTTGATAAGGAATAACCTGTAGTTAGTTAAAATCAAATTTGTTATTTTTTATTTTGTTTTTTTTCAGTAAAAGTTTGACACCCTGTATCTTCGTTATTGTTCATATTTCGAAAAAGCGTCAACGGAAAAAAAAACTTATTTTTTGAAGCCCTATTCGTAGGTGAAAGGAAAACACCAACTTTGGAATCACCCTGTATAGGTATATATAAAATTTAAACCGACTTTTAATATATGTTATTTGTATCAAGCAGATGTATAATTATGTATATAATATTATATATGTATATAATTATATAACGTGGAATAGCAAAACGTTTTCTATTTCACGAAACTTAGAATAAAATCCACAATTCAGTTTTCCGCCACCGCCACTGAATTCCACTTCGGGCTATAAAGAGAGAGACAACAATCTAAAACACGTGTTAGCACAGACTCATCCCCACCCGCCGTTTGTTCATTCATTACTTTCGGCTGCAACGGATAGATAAAGAGAGGTGTATGCTTAAAAATTATGTGTATTTATGAATGACTAGGCAGGTCTATCCTAAGATATTAATGTCTTTGTATTTTATACCCGATTGATCGGCTGACGTAGTTTGTTATTGTCGCTTGTTTTTCACATTTCTGTAAAGCAGGTGGTGGTGACTCATCACCGATACAATGCACTTGGTGCATGACACACTCGATGCATCATGGTGCGACCTTGCCTCGTGCGCTTAATATTTCGCAATCCTCGAATACTCTTATGTTTTTAAGTTAATAAGTCCATCTTTTGAATTAATGAATTTTCCATTCGTGACATATGCCTCCGCCCCAGAAAAACTGGTCCCCAGTTTTAAAACAAAGGTCACTCACTCTCTTTAAAAACAACCATCTTGAAAAAATATCTAACTTGTAACAGTTTTATACAATTAAACTAAAATTTCAGATAATAGACGTAATAATAGACGTACATAAGACCATTAGAACAATCGATAAGTTACGGTACTACTAAGTACATTATGATTAAAGCATAGTACTGCTTATAATTAACATAAATAACTTACTAATAAACCCAGAAAAGGATAATGGAGTAGAATTATAAAGAAAGAAGTATCTAGTCTTCGAAAATACCAATTATTGAATGTGCGTAAAATACTTTACTCCATTTGCCTTACATCGCTTCCATTTAAATAATTTCTTAAATTTAACATAGTTTAATAGCGCAAGACAGAGAACATTATTGTTAAGCCGAGAATAGTTCACTCTTACCACGGAGATGTTCACTGCGCATAACTAAATGCCAATATAATGTGACGTATTCCTGCATCCAATTGATGGATGTGACGTGGGTAAAAGTCAATGACGTGTTGGTATTGCGTGTGGACTATGTTGTATACCAACGTCAACAGTCGTGGAAGAAATTAAATGTCTTCAACAGAGCAGGATCAACGTGTGGTATTATTTCGATCTGGCTTGTTGACTCTCATGTGTGCGTTTACATGAAATAAAAATGGGAACAAAGGTTAATATGTGTTCATTAAGGCTTAATATACTTATATCCAAAGTATACTCTGCATGCAGTGTTACGTATTACTTTATAAAGTTAATTGACATCTAAAAATAATCAGGAATCCGGTCCTGAAACTAAAAAGTTTGAACTCCGTAAGTATGAGACGCTCTACTTTTCATGTTATAAAAAGTAGAACGTATTTGCCTGTTTCAAAAAAAAAAATACAGAAACATCAACCGTTTCTAATTAACTTCAAATCCTTTTGGAGAAGTTTGTTTTATCAAAAAATTGGATATAATGTCCTCAATCAAATGCTTTTCCCTCATTGATTTCTGTAAAAATAAAAATATGCCAATAGTATGTAAATGCAAGTAGGTATTAAATGACTAACTTAAATCTTTTCTGGCGTATTAAAAAAACTCTAATTATTGCATTACCACAAATTTGCATTGTTTATCTTAGTTTCACTTTGCCTCACTAAACTTAATCAAGGCTAAAGTTTGTCATCATTCGGAATATCAGCCGGACGAAGTAGAAATAAGCGATGTACGCTTTTGTTTTAGTCCAAGCGCCCATGTATTTTTGTAACTCTTTATTTCGTGTGGTATAATTCATAACATACCATGTATCTGTCTTACTATTTTCCAAATAGTATAAAAATCAGCATAATAAGTAGTATCTTGACCGTGCAATACAGTCTTTATTTGTCAATGTTCAATAAGTATTTACCCCAGTTTTATTTAATAAAGTCTTTATTCAATTAATCCATCTGCTCATACAATGAAAAATCACGATACAAAACTAAAGTGTACACTTCTTAACTTTTATAATAACAATGGCCATTTTTCTTAATTATTCTCATATGCTAAAAATTTGCATGTCAAAATGAAATTACAATGATATTTATCCATACGCAGTTTTTGTGAACGTTCGTACCACGATGACTTAAATAACAAAGTGATCACCATCTGCCTGCGGCATAAGAAAATAATTATCTAATCAATTGGTTAGGTACTTACGTACCTATATATCGCATTTTTTCATGTGCACAAAAACGAAATATATCCTATATATATATATTAGAGATCAGAAAATTGATCTTGATGTTTTTTTAAAGTAGTGTAAATTTGCCTTTCAATTTTTTCTGTTGGGTTTTTATTTAGTTTTGTGTAATTGTTTTCATTTAAAAGAGTCATGACTTTGACTTTTTTTTTTTTTTTTTTTTTTTTTTTTTTTTTTTTTGTCTTTTTTTTCATCATTACACAAAACTAAATAAAAACCCAACAGAAAAAATTGAAAGGCAAATTTACACTACTTTAAAAAAACATCAAGATCAATTTTCTGATCTTGAAAGGCGTAATCTTACGCCACATAATAGCAAAACACCACATTTTTATGGTGTTCCTAAAATTCATAAAAATAACATGCCATTAAGGCCAATTGTGAGTAGTATAAATTCGCCTACTCACTCATTAGCTCGCTTCTTGCTAAACATTTTAAATCCTTTAGTAGGTAACACAGATTCTTACATAAAAAATTCTTGAAAAACTCAAACATATCGACATTAATCCAAATCATATTCTGGTAAGTTTTGATGTTGTAAGTTTATTCACAAACGTCCCAGTTGACAAAACTCTTTCAATTGTTAGATCTAAATTGCAAAATGATTCAAGTCTTGGGGAACGTACAAGCTTAAGCATAAACACTATTTTAGAACTTTTAACAATTTGTGTTAAAACAACATTCTTCCAATATGGAGATGATTATTACCAACAAAATTCTGGAATGGCAATGGGTTCTCCATTGTCTCCAATATTAAGTAATATTTTTATGGAACATTTCGAAGAAAATAACATTAATAATTTTAATTATAAACCAACAATCTGGTGGAGATATATTGATGATGTTTTCACAATATATCCATTTGGTAATGATCATCTCCAACAATTTCTTACTCACATAAACTCAATAGAACCCACAATCAAATTTACAACAGAAACTGAACAAAATAACGAACTTCCATTCTTAGACATTCTAATCAAAAAAGACATAAACAAATTTGAAACAAAAGTATACAGAAAACCAACCCACACAAATAGATATTTAAACTACAAATCCAATCATCCAATAATGGTAAAAAAAGGTATTGTAAAAAGTTTATTTGATAGAGCCAAAATTATTTGCAATAATGAACAATTTAATAAAGAAAAATTATTCATTAAAAATGTTCTAAAAGAAAATGACTATCCTGAAACATTTATTAATAAATGTTTTAGGGATTTAGAACATCCAAAACAATCTGGAAATCAAAATCAAATTTTACCTTTTACTAACCTTTTTATTCCTTACATTCCAGGTATTTCTGACAAAATCAAACGAATAGCTAAAAAATATAACATCAGAACAATATTTAGAACTCAAAACACATTAAGATCACACTTAACTAAAACAAAACCTTACAATGAAAATGAATCTACAAGAAACGTGATATATAAAATTCCTTGCGAATGCAATCAATTTTATATTGGTGAAACCTCCAGACCTTTAAAAAAACGTATTAAAGAACACCAAAATTATTTAAGAACTGGAGACTTTCACAAATCTAATATATGCCAACACGCGTTTGATAATGATCATAGAGTCAAATGGAATGAATGTAGTATCATAGACAAAGAAACTTTTTCAAAAAGACGTAAAATAAAAGAAAGTGCATATATTAGATTAAACCATGACTCCTGTGTTGCTACATCCTCTATTAATATTGACCAAACTTGGTTAAATATTCTAGAGGAGGAGATAACACTTGGTCATATCAAACGTAACTGAAATTTCTTGTAATTTTGTTTTCATTATAAAACCCACCTTTCACTACAACAATAGATAACCTTTCCTATTGGAATGACAAAAGTCAAAATTTATGTCAATTTTTATTGACAAAACCCTTCTCAGAGTTCCATATTGAACATTATCAGGTTTAATATTTATTAAGTTGTTGTTTTCTGTGTTCTGCCGTTGTGTTTTTTCTTTTTTAGATTCTCTGAAGACGGTGGTAGATTTTCCACCGAAACGTCAGCGTTTTTAGGTAACAAGACCGAGCCTAAGTCAGTGGTCTTGTGTTGGGACGACTAGGTTAATGTTATTTTCAACCTAGTTGAAAATAGTGCGAAATTCCATTTTCCCAACAAACCTTTTTTTGTGTGAGACAGAAGACCCAATAAACCAAGAAAAAAACGTATAACCGGTTGCTGTCAGGAATAGGAATCTCCGTTGCATGAAAATGTTGACAAGTTTAGCTACTTCATATGGACCTTTTTATATCCGAGTTTAAAGAAGTCTAGAATCAAATTGCTTCAAAGACCCAATTTTTAAAACCTAATAAACGTATGTATAAGGTTTAGCATACACACAATCATTTCAGCCTGCTACTAATTTCGCATTCAACGAGTATTTTTGGTTTGTTGTGAAAAATTCATGCACCGCCCTAACATCAATAACAGCAAATAGTATTGCTGTGTGGCACTAAAACAAATATCTCTCAACAAGTACAGACCTTTCTGTATCAGAAACTTCTCAACTGAGAAGGGAAAAATCAGAAACAACTACTTTGAGAGCTAATACTCCTACCAACATTGAATTATACTGTTTTTCCTGTTGAATTCTTGAGTATTTAAATTACTCCTTTATAAAAGATACCAACATTTTTTCATTGGCAATTCAATAATTATTTTATTTAATTATGAATCTTGAGCTGGACATCTTCGTATAGATGCACCAAAAATAGTTCAACTGCATGTAAGTTGAAACTTTAGTACTCATAAAACTCATTACAATGGGTCGGTTAAAGAAACAAACTCTATGTGCCACTTACATAATAAGGTATTACGCTCAGCTAGCGTTTTTCACCTTAATTTTTTAACGTAATAAAATTCAGCTGAAATAAATTAAAAATAAAGTCACATTATCATGATGTGTGGGTCTTATCGTCTCATTCGAGTAGTATGTCTGTTGAATGTGTTAAATATCACTTCAGAAATACTTTATTACAAATGTATCATTTATCATTCGTATTAAAAAAAAACTTGGGTCACTTTTTAAATCAGTTGTCATTTTTTCCATAGTAAAATCAAATTTAATTATTCTGAGCCAATGCAACATTTCGACTTGTTATTTCATATAGGTAAAATATCATGTGCATTTAGAAAAAAAAAACATTAAAATTCATCAATCAGCAGTTTTCTTATCGACACCTTCGCGGCGATGCGACTAGACGAGTGCAATAAAGCAAGTCGGTCACACCGGCACGCGGTGTCAAATAGAACTAATTAGTCTGCTTTACTTTATTTTCCACTAATGTCGCGATTTTTGCAAGCGACCAAATAATAACATTCGATTTTTTATGTACTGTTCGTTTTCAAATGGTGGAAACATATCGAAATCCTGTTTTAACTCTGCACTATGCTTTTATTTAAAGCTGGTATATACTTACACATAATAAGTAAAAAATTATTTGTCGACAATTAGAAGTTTCATTTAGCGCATCGGCACATTTTTTGTCGTTATCGGGAATGCTTGACCTCGACATCGAAATAACACAATCCGCTGTTTTACAGTGTGGATTTTATTTTTAACTTCCGATTTAGAAGACATGTAAAAATTAATTTAATAGCATGCTGCAGTATGTAAAATTAAATTTTTTCTCCAAACTATTTGATTTTTTTTTTTAGCTTAAATTTTATACAAACTTTTACTAAATAGAAATGCTAAAAGCACACATTTTGCTTTGAATATTGTAATCCACAAAATTCGTATACTGGGAATGTTACATTTTTTAATTCGACTTGGTCAGCTGTGTCTCTATTTTGGTGTGAAGTTTTACGAGTTGATTTAAACATCGCAACGTTTCTTCGATAATCAATATTATCGATTTCATTTATGTTACTTGTCTGTAAATTAGGATGTAACATTTTCGATTGAACAGGAAAATCGGACTGAAACTTATTAGCAGTTTTTGATTTGCGTTTTTCTGAAATGCATAACATTGAATCCTTTGTCGTATTTGTATTGATTGATTCATTAACGTCGAATTTACCTATAACAGAATGCTTTAAAATAGGAACTGTTCTAAATCCCTTATTGACAATTTTAATGTATAAATTGTGCCCATTTTGCAAACATGGTGTGCCTACACACAGATTTCTTGGACATAAATAACTGTCTCTTTTAATAAAATTGCATTTCGTTAAATCAGGCACATTATTTGCGGTTTTCAATCTTAACGTTATTTGCGTATTTGGTTTTACAATATACTTTCGAGCAACTTTCAATTTTATTACAAGTTTTACTGTTTTTTCGACGTCAGAAATTTCTACACCCATTAGATACTCTTTCTGAACTTGGTTTTTAGATGTTACATCTAAATCAGGTCGATTGAGATTAACTGCTACTTCATCGTTGTTGTTTGTTGAAAAACTCAAAATATTTTTATTGTAATCAATCATTGCGTTAAAATTCGATAAAAAATTATGTCCCAAAATTAAAGGTTTAGAAAGATTTTTCACTACTAATGCTTCAATATCCAACTTTATGTTGTTAACTTTTAGAGCTACTTTTGAAGTACCAACTGGGTTAAAAGTATAACCTCCTACTGAAGTTAATTGGATTTTCTCTGATGATAAAGACATGTTAGTTATAAGATTTAAATCAATTAAATTTGGTTCACATCCTGTGTCTAAAATTACATCAATCAAATCGTCTTCGTTATTTATTGAAGCTTTGATTGACAATAAATTGCTATCTTTACTGTTTGTCGAGTTTAGAGCAACTTCATCGACATTTAACATCGAGTTTTCACATTTACTAGGATTCTGATGTATAGAAAAATTTTTATTTTGTCCAAAATTGTAAAACTTGTTGCTACCTCGATTAAAATTTTTACATTTTGATGAACAATTATTTCTGGTATTATTATTTCTTATACCTTGATTTTGATCAAACATAGAATAATTTTGCTTTTCTTGTGACACATTTCGATAGTAAAAATCATCATTTTTGATTAACTTGGTCCCTTTGTATTTATTATTTTCACAATAATTGTTGGACTGAAATTCACAATTTTTACAATACTTATTTGGCCAAGTAAGATTAGTACCGTATTTGTCAAATTTGTTTTTCAACCGATCATTACGAGACCGAAAATTTATTCCGTCCGAAATGTAAAATTTACTTTGCCGATTCATTTTACTAAATAATACACGCTCTTTAATATCACTTATTTTCAAGACTAGTTGGTTTAAATCACTCAAATTTTTATTATTAGAGCTTAGCAAATAATACATTTCAAAACACGACGGATTTAAACCGTTTTCAAAATAATCTCTAAAAGTTTCAAAAGACATATCTGGGTTAATTTCATTTGCCAAGGTAAGTAAGTCATAATAATAAGTTTTAATGTCTTCATTGTCCCGATGTTTACGCGTGTTTAATCTAAATTTCAGTTTACGAAATGGCTGGTCACCTGCGAATTCTTTTAGAAAATCTGTTCGAATTATTGCCCAAGTATTCAAAACATTTTTTGGATCATTTACATATTTTTGATACCAAACTTGTGCTGGTCCGTCCAAATAATTATTAAAATATGAAATCTTTAAAGAATAAGTCCAGTTGTTTAATCTTGCGGACTTTTCATATTTATTTAAAAATGTAATGGGGCAATCATTTGATGGATTAAACGTAGGTGGACACGTAAATTTAGGGATGGCCGGGGTTTTTTGTTCGGCCAGTGCTGTACGTAAAGTTATATTAGCCATTAATTTCTTGACTTTTTTAACATAAGACACGATCAAACCAATCGATCAAACATGATCGTTTCAGTAATACTGACATGCTTTTAACAATTTAGAAAACAAATATTCAAAATGACAGTGTAGAACAAAATTAATTATGCAAAAAGAAAAATTATATTTTTGCTTTAAAGAGGTAATTTTCACTCACGATGAGAAAAATCAAAAATATTTTTTCTGGTTTAAAAATTCACTTTTTTTTTAACAGTGTTTTTCATCATTTTTCATTCTTAGCTGACCATGAATTATTTTTTTCCCGAATTATTTGATAATCCTCCACTGTTTCCTGCCTGAGAGGTAATAATTTCTTCCTCTTTCTTTTTTTTTACAATGGATTGGCCCATGCTTAAAATTGAAATACAAACTATGTTTGATTCCCGGCCGAACAAAATAGAGCTACTCAAGTCTATGGAAGCTCGCCGATGGAAAAAATCATAAAAATTCTCCACATATTTTACTGACAAGGTTATGATGTGTAATCAGATAGGATTACCTGATGATGAGATTATTGAGTATGTTATTGATGGATTTAGTTACTCTCACCTTCAATCACAAGCCAGAATGAAGGGATTTACAAGTTTGGCAGAAGTTTTGTCCACAATGAAATCAGTCACTTCTGAAGACAGATCTACTTTGTTCCAAGGACTTACCACCACCCAAGGACTACAACCCAGGCATCCTCTGGAGATTCTCGTCCAGAACGACCTTCCCCAGTCCGCTGTTTCAATTGCAGCCTGACAGGGCATAAGGCCACTGAGTGTACTCGTCCTAAAAGGACTTCTGGCTCTTGTTTTGAGTGTGGCTCCATGCAGCATCAGTTACGAGACTGTCCAAGAAAACGTAGACCTGAGCATCCACCACCCACCTGGTAAGCCCAACAACATTAACACCAGCCTGTAGAACTGTTGTGAAGATGAGACCACTGCCAGGTAACTTAAAATTTGAAGTAAATGCTTTTCTTGATTTGGGAAGTCCTGTATCTTTTATTAAAGAAGATTATGTACCATGTTATGTTACTTTAGCTGAAACAAATGATAGTTTTACCGGAATGAATAATAGTGGGTTACGGATTTTAGGTTGTTATGAAGCGGAAATTGATGTTGACCAAATTACTTCTTTATTAACCAAATTTTCTGTCATACCTACAAGTGCAATGTCAGATTCTTGCTTATTAGGTAGAGATGTGTTGTGTAACCCTATTGTTAATTTTACTATTAATCAGGGTAAAGTATATTTAAAATTTCTTGATAATGATGTGCATTATGTTGAAAATGAAGTTTTGAATATCCAAGTGGATCAATTTGAGGAAACTCGTATTAATCTAAATTTGAATATTAATCCACAGTTAAGCAATGAAGTAAGGGCATACTATAGAACAAAATTTATTTGAAAATGATGTAACAGCACCTAGGCCTGAATTTCTCATTACTGACTTGACTTCTTGATCTTGACTTGACCTGAATTTCTCATTACTGACCTGACTTGACTTCTGATTGACCCTAAACATGTACCTTTTTACTTTCACCCTCGTAGACTATCATATTCAGACAAATTAGAGGTGGACAAGATTACTAAGGACTTACTGGACAGAAAAATTATTAGGAAGAGTTCATCCCAATACAGTTCTCCCATTGTTTTGGTAAAGAAAAAGTCAGGTAAGTTGAGGCTATGTGTTGACTTTCGGGAATTGAATAAGTTGACTCCTAGAGACAATTTTCCCATGCCTCTAATTGATGACCAAATAGAGCAGCTACGAGACAAACAATACTTTTCACGACTAGATCTCAAAGACGCATTTCATCATGTTACTATAGACCCTGAGTCAATCAAATACACCAGATTTGTTACACCTTCTGGCCAGTTTGAATATCTGAAAATGCCTTTCGGACTTAAAAATAGTCCAGCAGTTTTTATGCGTTTTGTGAATACAGCTTTTCAGAATATGATTGAACAAGGTAAAATTATTATTTATATTGACGATATACTTATAGCCACAGAGACAATTGATGACAACTTATCCATATTAAACGAGGTATATAAAGTTTTAGTTGACAATTTACTTAGCTTACGATTTGACTAATGTACTTTTGTGATGAGTGAAATTGTGTTTTTGGGCTATTCAATTAACCGATCCGGAATTCGACCGAGTCCGGACAATGTAGATTCAGTTTCTTCATTCCCTTTACCTCAAAATTTTAGAATGTTACATGGATTTTTGGGACTTTGTTCCTACTTCCGCCGTTTCGTCAAGGATTTTGCTATTTTAGCCAAACCATTGTATGACTTGTTAAAATTTGAAAAATCTAAGAAAGAGTTTTTGTTCAACCAAAGTTGTTTTGAGTGTTTTGAAAAGATTAAACAAATTTTAACATCTGCTCCAGTTTTGGCCATTTATTCCCCACATCTTGAAACTCAGCTTCATTGTGACGCTAGTTCGATAGGTTTTGCATCAATTCTTATGCAAAAGCAAAATGATGGACACTTCCATCCAGTTTTCTATTTCAGCAAAAGAACTACTACTGATGAGTCGAAATATCATTGCTTTGAATTGGAAGCACTTTGTATAATTTATTCCTTACAGAGATTCAGAATTTATTTAAAAAGGATCCAGTTTAAAATTATCACTGATTGTAACAGCCTGAAATTGACCTTTAGAGAAAAAAGATATTAACCCCCGGATTTTGAGATGGACATTAGTGTTCCAAGAATTTGATTATACACTTGAACATAGAAAAGCAGAGCGTATGAAACATGTGGACGCTCTTAGTGGTTGTTTTCCAGTTTTTCATATTTATTTCGTTGAAAATAGCTTGGAACGGAATTTATGTGTTGCTCAGGAAAAAGATGAAAATATTGTAAAGATTCGTGACTTGTTGATTACTACTGAACATCCTTCTTATGAATTAAGAGATGGATTGGTGTACCGAAAGTACAATTCTAAACTCTTATTTTATGTTCCAAGATGTCTTGAGTCAAATGTTATTCGAACGTGTCATGATGATATTGGACACATTGGAGTTGACCAAACCTGTGAGGTTATTTTAAGAACCTACTGGTTTCCAAACTTAAAGGATCGTGTTAAAAATCACATAATAAATTGTCTGAAATGTATATTTTATAATTCACGAAGTGGAAAAGGTTAAGCAGTTTTACACCCAATCCCTAAGGGTTATGTTCCTTTCGACACTATACACTGTGATCATTATGGTCCCCTGGAAAAAACAGGTAAACAGTTTAAATATATTTTTGCAGTGATTGATGGATTTTCCAAGTTTGTTAAATTTTTTCCTTGTCGTACAACTAACGCCGCTGAAACTATTCGACATTTAATTAGTTACTTCAATAGCTATAGTCGACCAAATAGGATTATAGCTGATCGTGGTTCCAATTTTCGATCAGAGGAATTTAAGACTTTTCTTGATGAGAACAATGTTCAATGTTATTTTAGTAGCAGCTGGAACACCTAGAGCCAACGGGCAAATCGAGAGGATTAATAGACACTTACGACCGATGTTGTCAAAATTATCTCCTGAATTGAATAAATGGGATTGTGTCCTTGCAGATGTTGAATTCGCTTTTAATAACAGTTTTTCTAGATCTATTGGAAATTCTCCTGCTGTAGGGGAACGTGGGGCAAAGTTGAATAGCGGGGTAAAGTGGAATTTCGTATATATAAATACTTAAAACAGTGCCACCTAGAATCCTCTTCAATAGTAACATTTGCATTAGCTATCGTTTCTTTCGGGCAGTAAGAGTTTACACTGCAGAGCAACCACACGTGAGTTTGGAACAAAATTAAATCGGGCGCCGGCAAATTGTAATTTCGTAAGGTAAGAAACTGATTTTTATCTCTGCAATAATTCACAAAAATAATCCAGTTTTGAGCTAGAGAATAAAAAAAATATTCTGGCAAATAATGAAATTGTAATAATAGGTAAAAAGCAGTGTGTTTTCTAAAAATTTTTGAAAGGTTATAAACAGGTAAACAAGGGCAAAGTGGAAAATACTAATAATGGGGCAACGTGGAATGTCTTTCCACTTTACCTCCTATAACATTTAGGATTAAAATTATTTTCTATTTATAGAAAATGGTACGAGACTATAAAAGAACCTCGACACAGCACTCCTGGAATGAAGATTCCATGCAAAGAGCTATTCAAGAAATAAGAAATGGAACTTGCGGTTACCTTAATGCTGCCAAAAAATACAATGTTCCAGTGGGAACGTTACATCGACGGGTAAAGTCAAACAAACATCCCAATGAGGCTTGTCAAAAATCATTAGGGCGCTACAAACCTATTTTCAATAAAGACCAAGAACAGGAATTGGTAGATTACATTCTCTTAATGGAGAGCAAATTGTTTGGACTAACAAAACAAGATTTAACAGCACTAGCATATGAATATGCACACAAAAACCGAATTCCAAACAATTTTAATTCTGAAAGGCGTTTAGCTGGATTAGATTGGATTAGCGGATTTCTAAATAGGAATAGAACAGTTTCCTTGCGCCTGCCAGAAAATACATCGGCTGCTAGAGCTGCTGCTTTTAATAAACCAAATGTTGACAAGTTTTTTAAACTGCTCAGCGAACTAATGGAGAAATATAAATTTACACCAAGTCGCATTTTTAATTGTGATGAAACAGGAATTTCTACCGTTCCGAATAAGCCATCAAAAGTCCTCTCCTTAAAAGGAAAAAAACAAGTTGGAGTCTTATGTTCTGCGGAGCGTGGAACTCTTGTGACAGCAGAAGTATGTTGTAACGCATCTGGGTTTTACTTGCCTCCATTACTCATTTGCCCAAGAGTCAGACGAAATCCACTCTTTGAAGTCGGATTACCTCCAGAGACAATAGTTGAATACCATCCGTCGGGATGGATGCAGTCGAATATCTTTGCGCCAATACAGTTTAATCACTTCTTAAAATATGCAAAACCAACTGCTGAGGATCCCGTTCTTTTAATTCTAGATGGGCATGCGAGCCATACTAAGAATATAACCTTGATAGATATGGCTAGAAATAATAACGTCCACATTCTTGTATTGCCACCACACACATCACATCGCCTTCAGCCATTAGATGTCGCATTCATGTTCCCACTTAATGCATTTTATGAACAGACTGCAAAAAACTGGCTTAGAAACCATCCCGGACAAGTCATAACTGTGCATGATGTTGGAGCGCTATTTGGACAAGCATTTCAGCGTGCCGCTACTGTGCAAAACGCAATAAGCGGTTTTAAGAGCACGGGAATTTGCCCTTACGATCCACATATATTTCCCGAAGATTTGTTTCTACCTGCAGAAACTACCGAACAAGAAATTCAACATGATCAGAAGTCTCATACTGTATCGCCTCAGCCTGGATGTTCTCATGCCGAATCACCTCAGCCTGGATGTTCTCGTGCCACATCCCCTCAATCTGGATGTTTCCGTGCCGAATCGCCTCAGCCTGAATGTTCCCACACTAAATCAAAAGATAACATTACATTACGAACTTTATTATTCTCCCAGTGAAATCTTGCCTGTTCCTAAGGCTAGACCTAAGGAAAGAAAACAAACGATAAAAGGTAAAACTATGATATTAACAAGCACTCCAAATATGGAAGAAGTAAAGGCATCAGCAAGCCGTGGCACTCCTAAAGTGTCAAGAAGTGTTAAACAAAAATTAGTTTCGAGGAACATTGACAACCCTAAGAGGCGGAAGTCTATAGGGTTAGATATAGAGTCTACAACTTCGGAATCATCCAACGGTGAACTTTGTGATGACTCTTCTGAACCTTCGTCTGATTGCGAAGAGGAGAAGTATGAGAAGGTTGAATCAATTGAACAACTTTCTTTTGAAACTGTTACAACGAAGCAGTTGAAACCAAAAGATTTTCTACTAGTCGAACTAACAGACAAGAAAAAGCGCTATGGTAAAAAGTTCATAGCGGAAATAAAAAGCTGCTTTTCTAACAGTGTTTTAGTGTCTTTCATGCGACAGTATCGCAACAAAGCCGATACTTATGTGTTTCCTGAGGTTCCAGATGAAAGCGTTGCATATCCAGAGGAAATTGTAGGAAGACTGAATCGTTTCGAAAATCTCCGTCATGGAAAAATTCGATTTTGTTAACACTAGCAACATATTTCCACTTTGCCCGCAGTTTGGGGCAAGGTGTTCAGGTGTTGTGTCAATAATTTTTTTTAAGAAGTTAAGATAATTCAATGTTACCAAATGTTTAATTAATTTTTCACTTTATGAAGTGTTATGCATACTTTTCTAAGAATAAAAGTTATTTTTGTATTTTCTAAAAACCGTTTTTTTTTTTATTTAAACACTATTATACCATTAGGTCTTCTAGGTCTTCACTTTGCCCCACGTTCCCCTAGTCCAAATGCCAGTTTACGCAATGCTAGTTTAGATTTGAATGTACCTCGAGAAAATATTCGGCGATGTCTTAAGGCAAACAATATTAAACCTTTCAAACCAAAATTTTTACATACATTGCAAGAAGGTGATGAAAATAAACGTTTGGAATATTGTTTATGGGCCCAAGGGTTATATTTAAGCGATAGGAACTTTCTAAAAAATGTGTTGTTTTCCGCCGAAGCATCTTTCACTTCAAACGGAGTAGTGTCATCACAAAATTGTCGCTATTGGGCAACGGAAAATCCCCGATGGGTAATAAACTGTAAAAGCCAGTATTCTCAAAAAATCAACGTATGGTGTGGGATACTGAATGAGCGAATTATTGGTCCTTTTTTTTGAAGACAACATGAACGCGCAAAACTTTCTACGACTTTTAAATACCAACTTGTTGGATGAAATTCACGATCTTCCACTCAATGAACGTTTGAATTTATTTATCCAGTTGGATGGATGTTCAATTCATTATGCCAGAGCTGTTCGTCAATGGTTGAACGAACATTTTCCAAACCGGTGGATAGGTCGTGGAAGTCCGTTGATAGATTGGCCACCCAGATCTCCAGATCTCACAAGTTTAGACTTCTTTCTCTGGGGACTTCTCAAACAAAAGGTTTACAAAACCCGCCCAACAGACAGAAATGAACTATGCGCACGAATTCGACAAGCATGTGCAGAAATTAGCCCCGAACAACTACGCAATGTAACCGCAAATATTCGGAAGCGCTACGACAAATGTATTGAACTAAATGGTGGATTAGTAGAGGCAACTGAAATCTAAATGATAATATACGAGGGAGTATCGAAAAGTAAGGTCTCCAACGATGCCATTTTGGGACGTGAGTTGCTAGGCGAAATTTGACAACAGCGCTACATTCCTCGATTTCCCCACCACAGTGTATATTCATGCGCAATACCTTGGGACGGCCAGTTCCTGCGTAGCAGTCGCTTAAGATGGAGCTCTCGCTGAGTTCACCCGCGAGGTGCAAACTGCGCTCAGTCATTCGATTTTTGAACGCAAAAAAGGTTTCTCCGATAGACATTCATCGCCAGTTAGTGGAAGTATATGGTGAGAAGTGCATGGACATAAAAAACGTGCGGAAGTGGTGCCCGGAGTTTTCTGAAGGCCGCAAAAATGTCCACGATGAGCCGCGGTCGGGGCGGCCGAGTTTACCGGAATCAACGGCTGCTCGAATTCGAATTCTCTGTGCAGAATATTGTGTCGGAGGTCCTCGGTTACCACAAGGTGTCCTCCAGGTGGGTCCCTAAGCAGCTTACCGACGAACACAAAAGAAAGCGCGTGGAAAGTGCCACAGAATTTCTCCGCCGCTATGAAGAAGAGGGTGAAGATTTTCTGGATTCGATTGTGACTGGAGACGAAACTTGGGCACATCATTACACCCCGGAAACGAAGGCACAGTCGAAACAATGGCGTCACCCGACCTCACCGAAGCCCAAAAAGTTCAAGACAGAGAAGTCAGCGGGAAAGGTTATGGCGACCGTTTTCTGGGACAGGAACGGGGTTCTGTTGGTGGATTTTATGCCGAAAGGAACAACAATCAACTCAGAAAGCTACTGCGAGACTCTCAAGAAACTTCGGCGAGCCATCCAAAACAAAAGAAGGGGTAGACTCACCAAAGGAGTGTGTTTGCATCATGACAATGCGCGCCCACATGTGTCACACCAAACGACCACCCTACTTAATTCGGCTGGGATATCATCAACCACCCTCCTTACAGTCCGGACGTTGCCCCCAGCGACTACCACTTGTTCCCCGCTCTCAAAAAACACCTTGGAGGACGGAAATTCAAGTCAGATCAGGAAGTGCAAAAAGCAGTAGTCAGTTGGCTTCGCGACGCGGCGGGAGAGTTCTACGACGCCGGCATTAAAAAACTGGTTACCAGGATGCGAAAAGTGATTGAACGACAAGGCGACTATGTAGAAAAATAGCAAAATGTTCAACCTTTCTAACGATGTACGCAAAGTTGTAAATAATTTTGATTTTCTATGAAAAAAAAAAATAGGAGACCTTACTTTTCAATACTTCCTCGTAGTAATTTATTAGATTTAAATTGGGTGATAATTTTTTGATACAGTTAGATTTTTGTAAAGATTAAATTAATCAATTAATAATTAATAATAAACAAGTAAATAGTAACACCATTTCCATGGCAACAGTTGATGCAGGGTGTTCTTTTGTGACCGTTAGCTTAGAAGATTTTTGAATTTTAATTTGTCATAACTTTGTTATTAATGAATGGATTTTTATGAAATTTTGGTCACAGCCATTTGAAAGCACTATAGATCCAGTGGCGTAGTAATTTTTTCAATAAAAAAATCGCTAATAAAAATTCTCCATTTTCTATCAAGAAAAAGTATCGTAATATGACCTGAAAACTGAAATAAATATTTAAAATTTTCTCCCGTAATAGACATTTCATTCCTAATTATTTCAAAAAAAAAATCATTGAAATCGGTTCATAACCTAAAATTTTGAAGGGGTGTTTCCATTCTAAATGGGTCACACTGTATAAAAGTTCAAAAGATGATGTAAAATTATGTTCAGATTCCGATAGTGAATCAAACTGAATGTTTTGTTTTTCTTGTATTTTGTATTTTTTTTAATATTATTATTTTTTTTTTGTTGTGAGTAATAGACTTTGTTTTATTTTTGTTATTTTGCCAAATTTAGGAATGTATTTATTTTCTTTTTTATATTTATTCTAGGATAATAAAGTTTGTTTTCGTTTGTTCCGTAAAAAACATTGTTTTCTTTTACATATTTACTCTCCCATGTACTTGAAAGACGTGTCGACAAAGTGGCGACTTTTCATATCCGCTCGTGGCGATATTTCAGTAGATCGCTCTTGCAACACTGATTGTTTTACCAGTTGTCGTCATGGAGCCGTGGACGGTGGAGCACCGCGTTTTCGCCTATGATTGTGTCGTCCGAAATAATGAGTCAGTCACCGTCGTACAGCGTGAGTTTCGTCGCCACTTCAACATTCATCGGAATAGAGCTGTTCCCTCTCGAAACACCATCCTTCGTTGGGTTGAATCACTTCGCAGGCATGGTGAACTGATCAACAGAAGACCAAGAGGAGCTCCGCGAACCGTTCGACCTTCTGAAAATGTTGAACGCGTTCGACAAGCCTTTCTTCGCAGTCCGACTCGATCTGCCCGGAAACATGCTGCTGCACTTCGCCTCAGTGATCGTTCGGTAAGGCGAATTTTGCATATGGATCTCCGCTTTCACCCCTATAAATTGGCCATTGTGCAACAGTTACAGCCCGTAGATTATGCACAACGAATGAACTTCGCACGTGAGATGGAAGCACTGATCGATCAAAATGAGAACCTCATTTTGATCATGAGTGACGAAGCCCACTTCTCATCATTGGCCCTTACTTCTTCGAAGACGGTAATGGTCGTGCTGTTACCGTGAACTCAGCACGCTACGTCGAAATGATCACGAACTTCTTTTTCCCTGAATTACGACGGCGACGTGTTCCAATCCGGCGTGTGTGGTTCCAACAGGATGGGGCGACCGCCCACACAGCCAGAGCATCAATGGACGTTATTCGCCCTCTCTTCCCTGGTCGTCTTATTTCCAGGTTTGGCGATGTTCATTGGCCTCCTCGGTCCCCAGATTTATCCATATGCGATTTTTTCTTATGGGGGCACCCCAAGGCTAAGTATACGATAGGGATGGGATAAATTAACCGGTTGTTTATTACCAGTTAGAATTGAAGATTCGGGGACAGATTGAACTGATTGGTTTTGGTTTAGTTTTTGGCCACACGTTCTAACTACATAAAATGTCTAGTAAAAAAAGCGGAGTTTGGGATTATTTTACTAAACGAGCTAACAATGCAGCAATTTATAACTTATGTGGAAAAATGTATAAAATGGGTGGTGGAACAACTAATTTAAAAAACCATCTTTTTCACAAACATTCTTCACTATCAGCCAAGCTGCAGAAAATGTGTCCCTCCACATCAGGAAAGTTAAAAAAACCAGCAGAAAAGCCTGTCATTGTTGAAGATGTGCAATCAGATACAGACACAGATACAGATGCCTTCACAATGTCAAGTATGGATAAGGTAAAATCACATACTTTACATATCTATCTTTTTGTGATTTAATTCCTTTTTATAAATAGGAATCTGTAATATCCAATAGTTCCCAGAACACATACAACAAGGATTCTGATATGGATTCATCCAGAGATTCAGAAACTACTATTGCTGGCTCAAGTGGTATAGCCTCATCGAGAGCTTCATCAGTGTTAAGTAACTTTTTAGTACAACCTGCTATATCACACATCTTCAACCACCAAAGAAGTTATGAAAGTAAGCATGTTGCATATAAGTCCAATTCAAGTTACAATATCTTATTATTTATTTTTAAGGAGGTGGCAAAAAAAATGTTTCAATTACTCAGGCATTAATTTATATGATCTGTAAAGATGACATGCCCTTAAGTTGTACTGAGAGAGAAGGCTTGACCAAGTTTCTACATGTTGTTGCTCCTTTATATTTACCTCCAAGTAGAAAAACTGTAATTATAATTGCCTTAATTTTTATTTCCTCAATACTATAGTTAGTTTATATCTTTGTAGATTACTACCCTTATTGAACAAAAATATATTACTCTGAACTGATATAGAAAGTGTTGGCTATTACTACTGACATAGCCACTGTAATGAATGCCACATGCAGTTTTATTGTTTTAACCTTACATTACATTGGTGAGTTTCTTGAAGTAGATAAGTCAAAATTCATATTATAATTAAAGGTTCTGTGTGGTATGAATTCTGTATAATTATGTATATGTTCTAGATGAAGACAAAGGAGCTATGAAGATCATGAATCTTGGAGTAAGAAACCTTATACCACATCATACTGGTCCACATATTTGTGAAGATTTGAGTCAGATGATAAATGAATGGAAAATTCCCACTTCAAAAATAGTTTCAGCTACAACTGATAATGGAGCAAATATTGTTTGTGGTGTAAAATTATTGCTATCTGGATCTACCACCGATGACAGTTCAGAAAGTGAAAATCAATCACAAAATGACAGGCATGTGTCAAAAGCCCTAGGGAGTGAAAAGAATAAAAACATTGAACATATAATTGAGAAGATCAAGGCAATTGTGGCTTTCTTTAAGCACAGTAATATAGCACAAGATATGTTGCGCGAGGAGCAAAGAAAATAAGGAAAGAGTGATGGAACTTTTTTATATTTGATTCAAGAGAGAGCAACACGCTGGAATTCAACTTTTTATTGTCTTGAAAGATTTGTGTTACTGTCAGGTCATGTGGGTAAAATTCTTCTTTCACCAGTGCACAAAAAACCTCCTGCCATGTTAACACCATCTGAGATCGCAACAATTGAGAAATGTCTTCAATTACTTAGACAAAAGACATATCCGGAGAAAAATATGTTTCAGGAAGTCTAGTAATTCCGCTTGCAAATTGTTTAAGAACTTCTTTTGACCGAATATGCATTAGTAATGCTGAAGTGGAATTAATTCAGAAAGAATTAAAAATTCAAATGGTAAAGAGATTAACTCCACTGGAATCTAATACCCTTTTGTCCGCAGCTACAATACTGGACCCCAGGTTTAAAAAGATACATTTTGCATTACCCATAAATGCGGCAAATGCTATTCGTGTTGTGAGTAATGAAATTAAAAAGGAATTAAGAAAGCAAGGATCCGGTAGTCCCCCTCAAGCTGGCACTTCTAGTTCTAGTTCTAACTCAACTTCAACAAGAACGTCATTTGGAGACATATGGAGTATTCATGACGAATTTGCTGCGATTCAAAATCAAAATCTTGAGGATGTTGGAGGCCATGGAGGCAGTCAACAAGGACTTCCAAGTGAATTAAAACTTTATCTCAATCAACCAATCCAACCAAGAGATCGGGACCCGTTGGAGTATTGGCAGAACAGCAAGAATGCTTTTCCAGGGACCTGCCAAGTTGCTTCAAAATATCCAACTGTATTGGGTGCTTCGGTGCCATCAGAGCGACTAGTTTCATTATTAAACAATGTCAGCACTGATCAAAGAAGTCGTCTGACTCCAAAGCACTCTGATCAGTTGGTTTTCTTAGGATCGTTAGACGATGAATATTGGGAAATTTAATATTGATTTTCCAATATGTATTAATTATCGTCTAAGGACCCGAAATGTTTTATTTTATTTATGTACCGGAAATCAGAAATGTGGATTTTTTTAAATAAAAATGTTAAAACACTTTATTTAACAGTTATTTTAATAACCGGTTAATTTTGAACAGGTTAACCGATTTCAGTTAAACCTTTAGCGGGAATAACCGGTCAATCATTAACCGGTTATTTTTTAATAACCTCCCATCCCTGGTATACGAGAACAATCCCCGAACTCTGGACAAATTGAAGGACGCAATTCGCGTGGAAGTCGCCCAAGTTGAGAGAGCGATGTTGGAGAGAGTCTACGCTAACTTCCAAGAACGCCTCCAGCACTGCATCAACGATTTCGGCCACCACATGCCTGATGTGATTTTCCACACTTGACTGTCTCAAATGCTATTTCCTTGCGAACCTGATTCTATCAATAAATTTGTTTTGAGTAAAAATTTAATATTTTATGATTTTATTAAAACCGTCCGTCCTCTCTGCCGCACCCGGTATTACTGGAGTTGTTAATCAACGCGATAAGGATTGGTGGTTATGGAATCGTGCTGTACGACACCATGAATCAATAGTGTTTTGTAATTTCCATTATGTTCTTGCGATAAGATCTATAAATTTAATTATGAATATTTGCATTGAATGTCATGAAGGTTTTGTTGATGAGTTTTACAAAAAAGTTGCTTATCACTACAAGGGAGTGTCTTTTTTGCTAGTGCATAAACATGACTTTTTTCATATGAATTGCGATGTGTGTTGTAAAGCTGCAAACGCTTATAATTTAAATTTTTCTTGTTATTGGGAGAAGAAAACCAAAATAATAACGACAGCGCCTTAGAAGTCGAAATAGGAGAAGATGTCGTAAGTGAGACGTATAGCTGTTGCACTTGTATACGTGTGTTTCGATAAGATGTGTTTCGAAAATTGATAGTAAAAGAAGTAATAAAACTAAAGACTAAAGCAGTAATCTAAAATTCGCTTGTAAATAATCATTAGAACTTATAGAACTTTATATTGAGAAATTAAATGATAAATTCGATTCGATTTGCCACCTTACTGGTCACGAAGACGTCAAAAGGTTTAGACGCGAATTATTCGACGGTGTTTCATATGCTATCAAATGACTTTTTGGAACTCCAGATGCCGATGATGCAATATTTTACACAGAAACCATTGGAGCCGTCGCTCACCAAAATCACGACATGCAGTTATAGCAATTGAAATTGTTATACTTAATGAAAATATGTTAGTTCAATAATTTCTCTAAAAATACTGTAAAAAGAATCAACTCCTTAACTTACAGTCAAACGGTTACTGATCATCTCAGCTTAATTAGTCAATTATACAATGAACTAAACGAAGAATTTGATGTAATGATAGCATCAATCTTATTTTCAAAGCAAAATATATTGCATCCAAACATAATTACCCCAAGGCACTTAAGGTATGAGTTGACAAAATTAAAATTAGTATCAAATTTGGAATTACCTTATGATTTACACGACTTTGATAATTTTCATTTTATAGTTTCTTCCAAACAGTTTAAAAAGCAGATTGCTCCAACACGTTAACTCTTTGATGCACCATGGAGCAAAATTTGGACCACTTAATATTTGTCAACAGATGCATAGTGGTACATAAAATAAACCACTTCAAATTCGCTAAATACCTTGCAGCACAGTCGCTCAAAAAATGAACCACAAGCCCCACTCGCGTAATATACTGTTGCGAAGGTCGTGGAGCGAAATTTCCCGCAATTTTTTAGTCCGTTGTTTACAAACACGCGTTGTAGTAGGAGTAATTGCGCATATTTTAATCACCCACTGTTTGTTACGATTAATCAAAATAGTAAGTATAATTTAGTGATTTTTAACATTAAGACAGTTATAATAGTTAGTTTAGATTATATATACTTTAAAAAGTTTCGCATAAAATCGAAATTTGTTTGAGATTAGGCTATATATATATTGTGTCCAGATTTTGGATCTCCATGCAATTAGGTGATGTTTGATTATTTTCGCATCTTAGGTGATCGCCATGGATTCGGATTATCTTCCATTCAGTTTGGTTGGGATGTCGAAAGCGGAATTTGAGAGGGAACTGGAGGATGTGTATAGCATACCAAGTGATCAGAATTCGGTTCTTTCTGATGACAAAGATGAAAATTTGGAAAAAGTGTTTTCTGAAAGCGAAGATCTAGTTTTACAGGAGTCAGATGAATCCATTGACGACGAATCGCTTATAAAATATGTGAGTAAAAACACCTCACTACCAGAACCTCCTGTTCTATGGTCTCAATATAATATTACATCTGCTGGGGTACCTGACTCTTTCACTCACGAATATGGTTTATCTCAAGAGCTATTACAAATTGAGAACGATAATATTACGCCGTATTTTTTGTTCAGTTTGTTCCTGACAAATGACGTAATAGATGATATTGCATTCCAAACTAATTTATACGCGGAGCAGGAATTCCAAAAAAGTAGTAAAAAATACACTCCAACATCTACCGACGAAGTAAAATTATTCCTTGGAATAAACCTACTCATGGGAATAAAAGTGCTTCCGAGCTATTGTGATTATTGGTGGACTGATAATGATTTGAATGACCCTTATATTTCTAAACTGATGGTTGTAAATAGATTCGGCTGGATGTTAAGCCATTTGCACTTGAACAATAATGCCTTACTCCCAAACAGACAACAACCGGATTTTGACAAACTATACAAAGTTAGGCCATTTATCGAGGCATTACGAAAAAATTTTCAAAAACACTACAAGCCGCATGAAAATATTGCCATCGATGAGTCGATGATTAAATTTAAAGGTAGATGCGGATTGAAGCAATACATGCCAAAAAAACCAATAAAGCGTGGGTTCAAAGTATGGGCTTTAGTTGGTTCTGAAGGATATCTTTAGAATTTTGATATTTACACAAGAAAAAGCAAAAATTACGTTGAGCATTCTTTGGGTGAAAAAGTGGTACTGCGTTTGACTGAGGGCTTGGAACAAAAAAATCATTGTTTATATTTCGACAATTTTTTTAATTCTTACGTTTTATTAAAAAAACTGAAAGAAAGAAAAATTTATGCGTGCGGTACTGTAATGGCTAATAGAAAAGGACTTCCAAAAAGGACGAGAAGTCGATGAAACAAGGAGATTATGATTTTTCAGTTAGTAGTGAAGGAATTGCATTAGTAAAATGGAAAGATGAGAGAGCCGTTCATCTTCTCTCAAATTTGCCTAAAAATGCCAGATTTGCATAAAAAACGGCGGCATTATTGGCGAGGAAAAAAGTGCTTTTCCACCATGACATCGCACCAGCTCACACAACCGCCGTCATCATAAGGACTAAGGCCTAATTGTTCGAATTAGGCTACGAACTGCTGCCCCATCCACCCTATTCTCCAGATGTGGCCCTGTGCGACTACGTTTTTTTTCCAAACTTAAAAAGTCACTCGCCGAGCTGAAATTTGTTGACAGTTGGAGAATCGTTGGGTTAAGTGTATCGAGCTAAAAGGAGGCTATGTTGAGAAGTAAAGAATTTATCGGACCACCCTCGTAGATAGTAAAAAGAATCGGACAGATATTTTTGTGGTTAGTATGTCGAAAACGATTTGGCTGCTCAATAGCATGGACAATTTCCATGACTTCTTCATCAGAAGAAGACAAAACACTGACGCATCCATTTGATAACGAATTAACAACACAGAAAACAACAAATTACTAGAACTTGTGGTGACCGTCTGTCATATCTGTTTAGGTTAGCCGTCCATATACGTGAGTCACTATTTGTGGAACAGATATCTGGTCGTTTTAGCTGAATTATCTTTTCCATAACTTATGAAAGCGAAAGGTGAACCATTTAAATATGCCCCTTGCAATTTTCTTTTTACAAAATATTTTTAATAAAATTGTTCACTTTGTTGTGTTCACAAACAAAATAAAAAAAAAATGCCGAGCTTAAATTAAAACCGTATTATCACATAGCTTATAAAAAACAACGCTCAAAATTGGTGCAAAATAATAATGTTTAAAATGAGAAAGTTGTAATCGACTTGCGGTATGAAAAGGTACGACTTCACCCCCAACCAAATCTTTAATATGGACGAAACGGGAGTACAAACAGTACTAAATATACTTCCAAAACATGTAGCCCCCACGGGCAAAAAGGAACTTCCTAAGACGGTAGCAGCGGAGCAAGGCCAAACAGTAACCGCTGTGTGCGCGTTGAGTCCTGAAGCAGTTTTATTCCTCCTTTCTTCATCTACTCGCGAAAAAGAGAGAATCGACTTCTAATCAAAGGCGGTCGTTCAGGATGTGATATGGCTGTAACCGACAAAAGATATATGAACATCCCTATTTCATAAAGGCGGGACCAATCCGTTTTAATACCTGACAACCATATTTCCCACATAAGTTTTGTAATGGTTTGGAAAAAAAAGTGCAGCCTTGTTTAGTGCGATGAAAGAAAGTGAAGTGCAGGGGGGAGTCGTCGGCGAGCCGCCGAACTAGCCCTACGAAATAAATAGCTATCTTTTATTTTGACACATTAAATCTAAAAAGTTTACGAAATAAACGGATAGATATAGATATAGATTTGAGCGATCCAAAACTTATAATCAGATACGTGAGAAATTTTATTGGCCCAAGAGACAACGCCATATAGGTCAAATTATGAAGGAACAGGACATATCGGTGATACATAGCTCGGAATATTTTCCAGAAGGAAACTTAACCGAACGGTACAATAGGGAAATCGGTCGTTTACTACGAGCCTATTGATATGAAAAACATATGCGTTGGGCATTTATGTTGGATTTTGTAGAACAATGTCTTAATAGCGCCATTAATGAGATTACTGGTTATGCTCCCAATATGTTGCAATTAGGGGAACTTATACCGCACGTAATTGACAAATTGATGGATGATCACGTGACTTTGAAACCGTCCCACAAACAACTATTTTTTTTGGCCCGAGAAAACTTAAAATGTAAGTCTGAAAAGCGAGCAGATAGAGATAACGCCAGTGTTAAGCAAATAACTTTTTAGAAAGGTGATACGGAGTCATTCCCAGTCTTCTGCTGAGAACCGACTTATTAAAAAGTTCTTTTTGTTATATTGTGGCCCTTATTATATTAGGTTAAGCTTCTCTAGGCCTAAGTTAGAAATATTACTTTAGGTTTGTACTTAAGATCTCTTTGGCTTTGTAAGCCCTTTCGATTTAAGTAGGGGGGTGATGTAATGGTTTGGAAAAAAAAGTGCAATGCGGCCCTATTTAGTGTGATCGAAAGAAAATCAAGAAAGTGAAGTGCAGGGGGGAGACGTCGGCGAGCCGCCGAACTAGCCGTATGAAATAAATAGCTGTGTTTCTCGATCTTTTATTATTAAATCCAAAAAAGTTTACGAAATAAACGGATGTGTAAGCATTTATCCTGTATAAGAAGGTATTTGGTATCTGATGTATATAAATGTCATGAATGACAAGCGACAGATGACGGTAGATAGACAATGGGGAGAGTGATCTGAATGTTCTTACTTTTTTTGGAAAAAGTATGTTTTTTGATGTTATCTGGTGCTTTGTGCCCATTATTAAAAAAAACTAATTAAAATTTATGAAAAATACCAGTAGTGTTACTAACCGTTGGCCATTCTAAACCCTTTCCTTACAACTTCAGAAGTGGGATTTACTCTTAAAACCAAGATTTACTCAGACATTGATTTTGTCAACAAGTGTGGTCAGGATGAATGATTGCAATAATGATGAGTTTGAGGCATTTTGTAATGATCAGGTGTCAAGGAGATCTCTACCAGCTGAGCCTTTAAACTCCAGCCAACAAGGAAAATTTAATTTTAACGCTCAATCAGCAAATATGCAGCAGCAACTGCCTCCTACTGGAGGACATAGCACACATCAATCACAACCGGATATTGGTCAATTTATGACAACCATTACATCCCTGATGCAGCAAAATACTGAGATGCTGGGAATGATGCAATTGCAACAGCAAAATTTTCAGTGTAATAGTAATATAGCACAACACTCGAGTTTACATGTTGTTCCAGATTACTCGAAGACAATAGACAGATTTAGTGGAGAGAGGGGCCCTGTAGCAGGCAAAACAGTGATTGAGAAACGTCAGCCAAAATCCATAGATGGCCTGATGAGTATACTTTTGAAGTAGCTATTAGTATATTAGTAATCTGTGTGGTGCAGCACACTATCGGCTTCAGGGAAAGTTGAGTGAATTGAGAACATGGTCCCAGTTCAAACAAGCATTTACTTCAACCTTTACTTTGAGGTTAAGTAAAACAGAGTGTTGGCAAAAATTGCAAAATCGGGTACACGGCCTAAAGGAAAGTATTCATTCTTATTTTTATGAGAAAATTGCTGTGTGTAAAGATCTTGAGCTAACATTTGCTGAAACCAAAGAGCAAGTAGCTATTGGCCTTTGGTCTCGTGAATTGTATCATTTTGTAATGTCTAAAGTTCACATGACTGAAGATCATTTGAATCAGGACGTCATCCACTTTGAAAAGATTGAACAAGCACGACGAGCCTTACGTAGACCTTCAACTGTAACTTCTAGTCAACTAAATCAGGGCTAATTTGAAAGTTGTTATCGATAGTAGAGTAACAAGAAAAATCGTCTGACCGTTTATACAAGATTCGTCCTCTAATTAATCGGATCCGAAAGGGATGTTTGATGTTACTAAGACCTCCAGAGGTCGCTATCGATGAACAAATGATTCCCTTCACCGGCGTTTGCAGATTGAAACAGTTTGTCAGAGGTAAACCAAACCCCGAGGGACTTAAGAATTTTGTCTGTGCTGCCCCTGACGGTCTAGTACTCGACTTTGAAATTTACCAAGGGAAGAATACATTTTTAAATGAAAATTCAAAAAACCTAGGGATTGGCCCTTCAGCCGTCATCAGGTTATCTGAAACTTTAAAAGAAGGTACACATATCTTCATTGATAGATATTTCACTACAATACCCCTCCTGGAAAACATGTTTGACAAAAAGATCACGGTGACTGGTACGATAATGAAGTCAAGAATTCCCAGGAGTGTCCAGTTAACATCTGAAAACACTTGGGCGGGGTTCCTCTGAAATGTCAGTTAGAGTAGATGGAAAAATTTCGATAATACAGTGGTTTGATATGAAAATGTTCTGCTTGCTCCTACAGGCTTACAGGTAGAACCGCAAGATGAGTGTAAGCGCTGGTCTAAAAAATATTCAAAGTACATAGTAATTCCAAGACCAAATATTGTGAACAAATACAACTCCTGCATGGGATGAATTGATTTAATTGATCGAATGATTAGTTACTATCGAATCAGTACAACAAGAACTAAAAAATGGACTATTAAATCTATTCTCCATTTAGTTGACTTGGGAGTAGCCAACTCATGGATTTTATACAGATCCGATCGAAAAGAATTAGGGGACAAATCTGTAGACATTTTGAAATTCTTAGATTTTAAAATTTCTAACGCCAATTCTTTATTCGAAGAAGCTAAAAGTTAAGCAGGTCCCCAATAAACGTTGTGCGTCAGGTCATGAGAAACAAATAAAATTTTTGGAAATGGAAATAGAAGAAAGTTGGCAGAAGAAAAAGCCTACCAATAGAAAACCGGTTTATTTAAAACCGCTGAAAGACCTTCAAAATGGAATTAAATCCATTGCTAAGAGCCAAGACCGAGTTTCAAATACGCATCAAGTTACTCAACCAACTTACTCAACAAACTTTCGATTAAAAAATACTATTAAACTTTATAAAAATAAAAATGTTACGGATTTGAAATATTACGAAAACTGTCCGTTTAATTTTGTCATCGGTTGGTATTCAGAAGCACAACCTTTTGAATATTTAGAGCTTAATGATTTTCAAACCCTAGGTGAAGGAAAAGTGTTAAGTAATTTTCTAATTGATATATTAATGCATCTAATAATGAAACAATCAAACGTTGTTGATATTGCTTACATTGACACATACAAAACACAACGAATCTTTAATGGTTCCATGTCACCAGAACTAAGACATTACTTTCAATTGGAGAAAACATATCTCTTAATTCGCCATGTTGCTGGTAATCATTGGTGTTTAGTAGCTATCAACATGACGACAAAAGAGTTTACTTACTTTGACCCTCTAATTAAGGCTACGGAAAATGTCACTAAAGTTGTTGGAATAGTGAAAACAGTTTTGAAAACTTTACATATTTCTTCTAATAACTGGAATATACGCTATTGTGACCATCCCTTACAACGCGACGGTTTTAACTGTGGCGTTTATGTTCTCACATTTGCTGAAAATATAATAAAGAAACAGTTTAATTTTTATTGTTGCACTGAACCGGAAGATCAGCGAGTTCTTTTCAAAAAGTTAATTTTGAAAAAATCTGACATGTTTAATAGGTGCAGGATATGTGGTCAAACATCATTAAATTTCACAGCACAATAGGTTCAATGCAATTTATGTACCCGTTGAAACTAAATATTGATACAGGTATTAATCCTGATGCTACCTACACTTGCCCAATATATTCAAAGTATATCACTCAGCAGCAATAAGAACCAAGCAGTATTAGTATTTGAAATGACAATTAACCACAAATTTCTAGCCACAAATAAGGCGATCCAGGCAAACTGATCACCCATCCAAAGTTGCATGATTTTGCCGCCATAGGACGCCAAAGTTTGCAAAGTAATATCGATTTTCGAAATTTTTATTCTATGCCGAAAATATTTTTTTTAAATTATTAGTATTATTTATTTTTTTTTAATTAATGAATATTGTTGTTGTTTGTCTCGGTTAAAAATATAATGATGAGTTACAACGCATCTGACAGAAATTTAACAAAACGTTTTATTTCAGACTGTAAGTGGTAATAGTTATTTAATTCTTAGTTTTTTTTTTTGGTTTCACACATCCCTATACATTTTGGACACCAACTGTTAAATAGGTTGCTAACAAAATTATATTATTTTATTAAATTTCGTCCTATAACTAGTCAATTATTCAACGCTTAGCAATGATTTAAACATTTTTATTTCCAAATCTCAACGAAAAGTTACCCTTTCCTGAAGAGTTTACTTTAACGCGCGTTGCCATGGGTAGCGAGCGATAAAATTTTTTTCGCTTGCTGTCCAGAGCAACGGCCACTGTTACGGTCCTGGCAGCGTAATAATTTTATTGTCCGCAAGGGGCGCTGACCGGAGTGATTTGTAATGGTGGCACGACGCGGGGTTTTAGGTGTGTTGATAATCACATTATATAAAGAATAAAAAGTAAACTTAGTAGTGCTTAATACTAGCAATACAACCACAAATCAGCGGGTTAGTCCATTCCCCGCCATCGTTGGTCCTTCGAGCAAGATTAATTAATAAAACTAAAGTGAGTACGAAGTACGATTCAGTACAAATACGTACTGCAAATACAGTAAGAAGCCAAGAAATTAGAAAAGAAGTCATCCAGTCATCAATCCACCAAATAGCAATCGAACATAATACAAGCGAAAGTCACAGGTATTCTAATAAATAGTGCTAAATAACATTTGTTTGAGCATCATAATCGTCTTCAAACACGAAATTTCGTCGGCCGATCTCGAATATTTCGTTGGACAACCATTTTTGACGTCACATTCCCACATTCAAAGTGACGTTC